>NC_084722.1:16564094-16876594 GCF_033807575.1 Cydia pomonella | reverse complement strand
ATTCTTGTATTATTGGTATTGTATTTCTTGCAATTTCAAGCTAACTTGCCCGATTCAGATTTCACAATTAGTTACGGTTTTTATCTCTGTTTTATACGACTTTGAAGATTGCTCACGCTGAATGGTGCATGCGATATTAAGTGAAAGCCTTGCGTGAGATCTAACGTCGTAATTTCAATTATTTTCTATCTGATGTAATCAATTTTTTTCTCGTACAATAAAGTGTTTATTTACATACTTAATTTTGATTGTATGGCAAAAATCATTTATTTCGAACAAAAGTTCAAAATGTGTTAGTAGCATAGTAGCATAACAGAACATTAAAATGTGACAGTCCATGTCAAAAGGGACCTTATGGCGTTGGGCGTTTACATTATTATTAGCGGCGCGCCAATACTAATGCGTACTACGCCAGCCGCCATAAGGCCTTCTGATATGGACTGTTACAATTTTTTTTACATAATGGGGCATGTAGCTGCTCCCAGTGTTACAGCCACGGTGAGTCCCACCGGTCCGCCAACGTGCACAGGATGATGTTCGAGCTGGCGTTCCACCGCCTTAACAGCCAGCTACACCGCTTCCTAATGATCGTGTGGAAGCCATCGATCCGTCCCTTTCACCCCGAACGCAGCCCGAAAATCACCTTTATATATCATTATAAATTAAAATGGGACTAGATTGCCGAAAAGTTTAGTTTACTTCCAAAATTTTGAGCGTAATACTATTGTGCCAGTAGCAGCTGATATGGATTTGAGAATAATAATTGTGGATATAATAATCCTGTACGTGATAAAGTTTGATTGGTATAAACTTCTTCATGCCTTTAAGTACGGCATCAGAACGATGTCTTATTGTGAAATAAATATAAATAAACGTTCCTAACATTTTGGGCAAGAGACTTTCAAATTAGCAAAAGCATTTTTGCTTAGCTAAACGAAGGCAATGAACAAATAAATAACCAAAAGTTTAAATTCAAAGAATGAATAGTCACAGACATAAATTGAATAACAAATATTAAAAATGACATGCGAGTAGAGAATTCAAATATAATATATTTCCGGAGCACCAGCGTTGAAATCGGAGTTGACATTATCATTGAAAATGGCCCGTTGGCGATTCAATACCTATGAATAAATTACATACATGTAATTATTTGGAATATACAGAGGAGAATTTTCTAATAACAGCCTTTTTAGTTTTTTTTAAATTAAAGACGATTGAAATTTACATATTTCCGAAAAAAACAACGGTCAGAAACATCATAAATTTTTCCAAAAAAAGTTATGCCAATCGGTTCCGTTCCTACCCAGGATCAAAAGCTTCTAGAAGCCATCCAAAGGGCTCTAGAAAAGCCACAAATTAAAGAATATGTTTTTTATAAATTTCGTATGGGGTTCCATCAACTCAATAAGGAACGAGAACAGGAATGAACAATATTAAAAGAATAAACCAGTAACCTTGGCTTCTGATTTTGATTTTAATCTTGCGAACTATTTACTTACTTATAAATAATAACCAATCACAGTATATGTTGAAAAAATTCAAGCAACTTTGAGCGGTTATATCTTTCGAGACCTATGTCCTTAAGGACCAAATTGGACCCATTTCGATGTAAATTTAGTCTGCTCAAAGTTTTTGTTAGTGACTTTTGGCGTAAAATATGTTTTTAGTATGGAAAATTGACAAAATTAAAAAATGGTCTTAAAATTTCATGGTTTGTCAAGTATCTGACAATAACCCAGTTAAAAATTCGAATTTTACTTTAGCATTTCGACACTAATAACATGTAAAAACTGGCCCCTCATTATAATGCAAGGCACCCTTATTTGGAACACTTTCAATAGGTTACAAAGTTTGAGGAATATGAAGAGGGAAGAATAACTTAGCGAGCCTAACGAAATAACGGTACTTTATCTATGAAGTTCCATTTCGGGAGAGTTCGGTTTTCGCTAACTAAATCTTAACAAATTACTTAGATTTTGATGTCGATAGCTTCAGCATAATATATTCTAGGTTTATAGGTTCCGCTTTAAAATAAATTATATTACAAATTTTGAAAAAAAAGGAACAACTATAAACCTGGTTTTATATTTATAAGACAAGATATGATACAATTTTGAGTATTTTTAATATTTCACCGAGGCGCAAAAGACCAAATTAAAGGTTTGCCAAAGAGCTATGGAGCGCAGCATACTAGGAGTGAAACGGATTGACCGAATCCGCAACTCTACGCTGCGCTCGAAAACACGCATTACTGATGTTGGAGCTAAGACCGCCAAGCTGAAATGGGACTGGGCCGGCCATGTCTGCCGCATGCACCCACAGAGGTGGGCCAAAATAACCACGGTATCGGTGCCGCAAGACGGGCGAGGATCGGGTAGGCCCAGACGGAGATGGCGGGACGACCTGGACGCATATCTCAACGACTGGCTGGAGATTGCTCAAAACCGAGACGAGTGGAAATCGAGGGGGGAGGGCTTTGCCCAGCAGTGGGACACCATATAGGCTTATAATAATAATAATTTAATATTTCCCCGACATCTGTAAAATTTCAACCGCTTTATGCTTTAAAAGTTGAATGTCCAATCCTTTATGTTTTCTACTCGTATATATTTAATGAAAGCTACTGCAATTGGTTTCAATATTATTAACCAATTAAAACTGTGGTTTTTTGCTCCAGTCATTGGATGTATGGCACCATTCATTTCCAAATTAACAAACATCAATGAAAAATTAAACTTTTTTTTGTATCTTTATTTAACGAGCTTAGTCTTAAAGACGATGCCGCTCAATAGTACACATCGAGAAGTGTTCTTACACTAAAACATTTAAAAGCTAGACAGATCACTATTTTCATCTTCGGATAAGCAGCTCTTTGGCTCTTGTTTATGCTAAAATGTTGCCAGCGATTAAAAACTGATGGTAAATACTTGTTTTACAGGATTTGTCTATACCATCCCATTACTGGTGCCTGTTCCATTATAGGGGTGTTTACTATACTTCCCTCTTAGGTACTAAGCTTAAACTCAGTACAGCTAGCAAACAAATTTATATTACAATTCTTCAAAAACTTATTGTTATAAAGATCAAAGCACATCTAGGTTGAATACTGAATTTGATTTCCATTTGCTTTGTGAGCGAATACAATTTTTTTTTCCCTTTGATCCTCATGTTAATAGTCTTCATACTTCTGAATGTAACATTCAAGTCTCGGTACCGGTTTTAAAAATACCGGTTTAATTTGATTTTACTCCGAACTTCATAAGAACGCGAACATTTTAAGAACTTTATTGTAACTTAAATAAACCGGTTTATTCAACAAATGGTAATGTGCTGCGTAAAAAAGATACCGACATAGGCAGTAACCGGTTTTTATTTTTCTAAACTGGTTAATATGACAAGGACTTTATGATAATGCTCTCCTAAAAGCCGGTTACAAAATAAAGGTTTTACGAACGAAACCGAAATTAAAAGGATTTGCGCCAAGTACATGATAACGGTCACGATCAAGTGAAAGTCGTCTTCAAATACAATAATAAAATAACGATTTTGACGGTGAAATATTGCGTTTATGTATACAATCTATTCTTTAATATTATGTAAGAGGTCGTGATACATTTTTTCTTTTTGGAAGAAAATTAAACCTTTGACTCTTTGAGTTCATGTCAGGGATCGGAACCGGTTTTTTGCAAAAACATCGAAATAACCATATATTTCGGTTTATTTTATACTCAAAATGTAGGACTCAGTTGTGTTTTAGATAACGACTTCGTATTATTAGATTGCCCGATTAGGAATGAAATAATTAACAAAGAACGAAAAAATACCGTTTTCGTTCCCATACAAAAAATACCGGTTTCCGATCCCTGGTTCTTGTATTGTTTATCGTTTCGATATATTTTGTGTCTAATTTATTGTAGTTCATTGCTCATTTTATATTTCTTTAATTAGATTTTGTTATAAAATTTCGCATAATTATGTCATATTACTATCAAGGTGTGTGTCTTTATTTAAAAAGTTGATTATAAATACTGCAGGAGGCCGATCCTGTTTGAACAGTTTGATATGCCCTTTATCTCGTTTTGATACGCATACAGGCATCTCATGCAGTCATGCGCACCAAAAAGTGCATTTTCATTAAATATGACTAGCAGGCAAATTCGAACTTGCACCTAACATTAAACCAATATTTGAAACATAATGGAATCATATCCGTTACCTGTCATTTGCGCATTCATTTTGCTCTGACTTGTCCGTACATGTATTTGTGCGAGCGAGATACCCACGCTAACTGATAGGATTCCAATTATTCCAATATGATTCAAGTATCGGCTTTTTTTTCTTTTTTTTAAATCAATAAAAAAATGACAATTATAATTATAAATCAAATGTCAACAATGAATACATTACAAAAATACAATAAATTATGACATAATATTAAGATTAAAATAATTTGATACACAAATAATTTCTTAAATAAAAATAAAATAACATTCTCAATTAAAATACTGTAAACAGGTAAACATATTACAAAATTCATGAAAGTATTGTTTGGTGAACTGGTTATTCATGGTATCGATTTCATTTTAGTAGTTGCCGTTACAGGATTGGTAAAATTTTCATAACAGAGTAATAATGTATCAAAAATGCCTCTTTTTCAGAAAACGTTTTCAGTCTACAGGCAAATACGACCCATTCAAGCCTCTAAATTTTCCATGTAGATTAGTCTAAATACACACTTGAAATCTGTCGTTGAGGTTTTTTGATTAAATCTCGTGTTTCTAATTTAAACGGTAAAATCCGTTATGCTACATACGACCCTATAGAATAAGTTAGCGCAGAAACAAATTCACTACGCGCAAAGTACCGGGATGAGCGCGGGTTATGAGAAGCAAGCAAGCGCCGTATTTTTTGATTTTATTGTATAACGATGCGTCATTCACCTTAAGTCTGATTCGCCTGGCATTGTCTGATAATAACATTTAATAATTGATTTAAACTGAACACCTCTGTGACAGCATTATTAAAGCTCTGTTGTCTCCATGCGATTTGTGTTAAATTATTCTTAACGGCGTTATGAATTCTAAATAGACAGCGATAAAGCTTAGTACACACAATAGTTGGGCGTGTTATTTTTTTAAGTGAAATAATACGTTTAGGGATTGCGCTGAGCCGGGTACTAGGACTGATATGTCGGACTCATGGCAAAGGGCTCAAATACCGAATAAACCCTCCATGGTATGCCCGTCTCGCAGCAATAGTGGCACGGACGCAGTAAGCATTCCACCGCGAACACTGCCTGCTGCCGACAGCCGAGGTTGTCCCCTCTTTGGACCCGAAGGCGCTGGAGCCGAAGCTCTTCCCTCGAAGGTAGTATGCAGGGCGACACCATCATAGGCCAAGAAAGTTACAGAGACCGATGTTTTGTACACGTGACCGCAGCCATCCGGCCCAAAGGCTCCCTCCAGCATACACTCAGGTGAACTCTCTCTCATTGAGAAGAAACCTTGTGCGGAACACTCCGAACCCCTCCACGACAGGAGATTAGCAGAACCGGTAAGCAATTACTTACCGTTGCCCCCGGGGCGCACCGTCCAAGAGCCCTTCCCTTTCCCTGGGATTAACTGATTAAGAGAAATGAGTAGGGACTCCGCACTTTAGGAGGTTTCCTGTCCGTAGCACCTCTTGAGTAGTACACACATAAAATAATAATTATTCTTTGCTTTTTCTTTTTAGATTTTTTTTAATCCATCTGGTAAAAGGTAAACCTACTGATATGACCTAAATTTATTTCCGATATCCAAAGGTTGTCTGGTAAAGATCGCTTTTTAGCGATAAGACCTGTTGTTTGCCTCTACTCGCGTTACTGATGTTTTTATAATATTGCATACTCAGCTTGTTCAGCTGCCCAGCCTCGTTGCGCTGCTAAAGCAAAGACGATTTGATGCAAGTTTGTGATGCAAAAAAAATGTATTCGTGTCCAGGCAAATGTGCATATCCCCAACAGTTGTCGCCCTTACTTTATCGAATTTAAATTATTAACCTTGCCTTGCATCTATATTTTACAAGCCGCTCTCTTTGTTCGGGAAAATCCAGATTTATTTGAACTAAAACAAGATAAGGAAAATACTAGAACGAAGTATAGAAATAAATTAATATTACCAAAAACCAACTTGGAAATATACAGAAATAGTCCACATTATAAATGTATAGTTATAACTAATAAAATTCCTGATTATATAAAGCTAGAACCCCAGTTGACAGTATTTAAAAATAAATTAATTAAATTCCTTATTGACAAATGTTACTACTCTGTTAAAGATTTTTTAAATGATAATAATTTATAGCCTATAAAAAAAGATATTATATGACATGTAATAATTGACCTATAGTATAACTTTCTCGTTCTTGTAATTATTTTGCTAGTTAATTATGTAGGTACTGTTATTAGCTTTAAGTAATATTGTATGCCCCTACGGGGTGTCATGTTCTGACTTGTTCATATATATAACATCTTAATTGAAATGTACATGACTTCACAATGAATAAATGAAATGAAATGAAATGAAATGACGCTTACGCTGGCTGGGGCATGTGCATCGAAGGCAACCTTCTCGTTAGCCGCGGCGTGTTTTACTTGGCGTCATAGCTGATGCCAAAAGAAGCGTCGATTGGCCAATGCTACGGCATAAGGACTGCGCCAAGCGAGACATGCACGCCTTCAACATACCAGTTCACAAATGGGAGGAGCTTGCCGAGGATAGAGACAAGTGGTGCAAGCTGGTGTTCGACGGGCGTAAAATTCACGATGACGCTTAAAACCCTCGCAACTAAGCGAGCCAAGCGTCATCCAAGCGACACCTGTTCGCCACGGGCACATCTCACCTGCCAGACTTGTGGGCGTGTGCTGCTCCCGTATTGGCTTACACAGCCATGAAAAACGTTGTTGCCCTACCTGACACTGTTTCTGTCTGTAATACACGTTAACGCCAATGATGATGATGATACTCAGTGTACACTCAGTTTTATTTAAATGTAACCCCGTCACGTCCGACTGTATGACATCACGTCACCGTGGATTTTATTTATGATTAGTTAATTATTCGAGTACAATTCTAGTCGGTTGACATTTTGCTTAGTTTTATAGATTCTGACAATTGTATGTAAAAATGTAAGCAACACATTCTGAAAGGTAAAATACTAAGAAGCCAAATCCAAATATTATCAGGTGCACGTTCAAATTGGCCTGCTAAATTATTATTTTTAAACGGCCTCCTAGCCCAGTCGGCAGTTAGTTCCTGAGCTATGAATGTTTTCTGTATGAAAGTATTTATCTACAGGGTAATTTCGGGGTCGTGGATCAAGAGAACAAGACATCACACAGAATTCAAAGATGAGTCTAATGATGTTTTCATTATTTATTATCACCAATAATTGATTATTTTTCAGATGACAAGTAGAAAAAAACATGTTGCATACAGTTTGGTCACCCTACTCAATGTGACGTCTTGTCGCTTTCCATACAGCGTATGTCAAAAGTCATAGGGTGACCATGATTACTTCGTATAGGATTAATGTTACTTGAAAAATAATAAAAATCAAACTAATTATTTTTCAATCAAATACTACCGTATGATAATGTAAATCATTTATAGATTCAGAAAAAGTGGTTCTGGATCACGACCCAGAAATCATAATGTATATCTATCTATTATATAATATAATATTATATCGTCGCCTAGTACCCACAACATATTCGTAAGCCTTATTATTGAGCTAACTGTGGGGCTAGAACGATTTGCGTATGATTATCTCATAATATTTATTTATTTACTATAATAATAATAATCAAAAGCGATTTCTTCCAGACAACCTTACCTAAACCTGTAGGGCTAATATGGTCAGTTTTTTATCATTTGTCACTATGCCTGTCACGTTCTAATAAGTATGTAAGTGCGAAAGTGACGCATGGCATGACAGATAATAAAAATGCGACCATGATACCGCTGCTGCGGTGGCATCATGGTTCCATTTTTATCACTTGTCACTACACCCGTCATTTTCGCGCTTACATACTTGTTAGAACGTGACAGGCATAGTGATAAATTATGAAGAGCCGTCCATCTTCGCCCTAATGTACGCAAACCATGACATAATAATAACATTAATAATAGTAAGATAAGATAAGATAAGATAAGATAAGATAAGATAAGATAAGATAATTCTTTATTGTACAACCGTGTTACAGAGGTGTTATTTAATTACATGTGTAAGTTTCATGTGTTGTTTTTATAGTTATTAATTTACATTAATAACTATAAAATTCAGTCGAATCGAATTTACCACTGCAAAAATAAATGGTCGATAACCCTTATTAACATATTGAAACCTAAATAGTATAATAGTTAAATCTGTTAATCAACAAACAAATATCACATTATAATGACCATGCAAATAATAGCAACCAATATATTTGAGCATCATTGCCAACCATCATTACAATATTAATAAGAATTAACGTAATGATGGATTCACCTTATGAATAAATTTTATTTACACTGACATTTTTTATACCACGTCGGTGGCAAACAAGTATAAAGCTCGCTTGATGGTAAGCAGTCACCGTAGCCTATGGACACCTGCAACTTCATACGTGTTACATGCGCGTTGCCGACCCTTTAAAAACCTGTACACTCATTTACAAAAAGACCGTATATAACTATTAAACCTGCTCACAAAATTTCTAGAGAATCGGTTGAGAAATGCGACCTGCAGAAGAAAACATACCGAATTCCCGACCTAAGAAACAATTTTTGCTTAAGCCGAACCTTCGCTAATGCTCAACACCGACAGCCGATGGATCAGGCACGAGCGTTACATGTAATGCTCGTAGTGCCGTCCACACGAAGAATTCCTGTTACATTATACGATGGATTACATTACAAGTTACTCCCGTCTGGACCAGGCTTTACGGTAACGACGTGTAGGTAAGGACGTCCACAATAATAATAAAAACCGGCCAAGAGCATGTCGGGCCACGCTCAGTGTAGGATTCCGTAGTTACTCTTCCGTCACAATAAGCTAAACTGGAGCTTAAAGTATATTAAATTGTTAACCAAGGGATGAAACGGTACCTTTCACCCGAGTTAAACAAATTTGCATAATCAGTACCTAATTAAAGTAAGTATTTTTACTATGAAGGGAAAACTTTTTGCGATAACTCAAAAACAGCTAAACTGATCATGCCCGCTATAGTTTTCATTTAATGTCTTTCTTAAGCTCTACTTCCACGATTTTTTTCATATTTTTTGGACCTATGGTTCAAAAGTTAGAGGGGGGGGACACATTTATTTTTTCTTTCGAAGCGATTATCTCCGAATATATTCACTTTATCAAAAAGTTTCTTGAAAACCCCTATTAGTTTTGAAATACCTTTCCAACGATACCCCACACTCTAGGGTTGAAGCGAAAAAAAAATTTCACCCCCACTTTACGTGTAGGGGAGGTACCCTAAAAAAAATTAAATTTTTAGATTTTATTGTACGACTTTGTCGGCTTTATTGATTTATATATTCATGCCAAATTTCAGCTTTCTAGCACTAACGACCACGGAGCAAAGCCTCGGACAGACAGACAGACAGACAGACAGACGGACATGGCGAAACTATAAGGGTTCCTAGTTGACTACGGAACCCTAAAAAGCGACTTCATACCATCTCATACATTTAGGTCCTGGCTTTATTGTGACTAATGTCACATTTAGATAACGACTGCGCCCATTACCTGTTCAGTTCTCATTTAGATATCGTTTGTATGTCGTATAATTGACAGAAGCAGCTCGATTTGGGCAACCAATGTCACTTTGACGTTAGAAATATCGTAGATCTTATTAGGATCACAGCGGAATCGAAATAAACGTCAACTTTGACATGTCGTTTAGTTATCGATGTTTCCGAGATCTTAAACGAGTCTTAATCGTTCTTAGAATCTGGCCGGATGTGTGGCTCTAAACCATGTAACAGGTACGCGTTAAATTCTATACAGAACGTTATGAAAAACATCAGACACGAATAAATAATACATATCTCCATTTCAGAGAACTACTTAAAAAGAAGACTCAAATATATTCAAATTGTAACAAAACAGTCCCGCTTTTAGTCAGTTAATATGAAAGAAAGTATAAAATGAAAGCAGTGAGTGCTTTTTGCGACGGCTTTTATACTTTTAAGTTTTTTTTTTATTATCACAATATTAAGCTTTCAATGGAGACTACTGGTCAAAGTGCTTTTCTTGATACAATAGCTTTTCATATTATTTAGGACAACTCTCCAGTTTAATGTTTGCTTTTAGTGGTGATATTTTTTATCGTTCATTATAGTTTTATTGAATCATAGTATTCCCTATATAAATAAAAAAAAAAAAAAAATATTATAGGACATTATTACACAAATTGACTAAGTCCCACAGTAAGCTCAATAAGGCTTGTGTTGAGGGTACTTAGACAACGATATATATAAATATTTATAAATACTTAAATACATACAAAACACCCATGACTCAGAAACAAATATCCATGCTCATCACACGAATAAATGCCCTTACCAGGATTTGAACCCGGGACCATCGGCTTCATAGGCAGGGTCACTACCCACGAGGCCAGACCGGTCGTCAAAATAATAAATCGAAAATAATATTTCTAAATCATTCTGTATTTGCATAATAGATTAGATTGCAGAGGTATTACAGTAACTGTACAAATACTACGAGTAAGCTAAATTAATAACTAGCTCAAATTTAATTTAAAATAGGCCTTTGAGACATTGTACGAAGGATGCTGGCGGCATTTGCTCTTTGTATCGCAATGTTGATACGTTGTGCGAGGAAGCCGCCAGCTCTACGGTTACCAGTTACGTCAACCAGACGCTTCGGGATATCTTCTAAAAACTTGTGCGCGCTGGGACCCCATACACCTAGAGCTTCAACTCCAAATGGTTTCTTTAGTTTCTTTAGAATTGATTTCCTATAAAAATTTAAAAAAAGCGGCTAAGTGCGAGTCGGACTCGCCCACGCCCATACCATTTATGACGGATAAAAAAAAATACTTACTAGCTCTCGTTCAAACCAATTTTCGGTGGAAGTTTGCATGGTAATGTACATCATATATTTCGCGAGGCTCCTAGCCGTGTCCAAACCGGAATCAGGTCACTGGCTTCACGCCTATCCCTCGCCCAACACGGGTACTTTAATTGACCCAGTTACCCTACGTATAGCCGTCGGTCTCCGCCTTGGAATCGAGGTATGCACAGACCACGCCTGTGCTTCTTGTGGGGCCCAAGTGGACCGGCTTGGCCACCACGGCCTTACCTGCTTCTCGGGCGCCGGCCGCCTGTCTCGCCACGCCTCCCTCAACGACATCCTTAGAAGGGCTCTCGTCAGTGCCAACGTCCCCGCAGCTCTGGAGCCCCAGATCGTGCGGGACGATGGCAAGCGCCCGGACGGGATGTCGTTGATCCCCTGGAGAATGGGCCGCGCGCTGGTGTGGGATGCTACCTGCGCCGATACGTTGGCAGCATCCTACATTCAAGCGACCAGCAGAAATGCCGGGGCAGCGGCTGACGCCCGAGAGCGGTTTAAGGCCTACAAATACAGCTGTCTCGGCGCCAACTACGAGTTCGTAGCATTTGGCGTCGAGACACTCGGGCCATGGGGTAGGGGAGCGCGTGGGCTCCTTAAGGAGCTTGGGAAGCGGTTGAGGGAGGCAACAGGGGAATCTCGCGCCGGCAGCTTTCTCGCGCAGAGGATTGCTATCGCAATACAGCGCGGGAACGCTGCCTGCGTGATGGGCACCTTGCCGAGGGGCCTAGGTTTAGAAGGTAGTTTTTAGGGTTTTTTTTAGTTAGGTTTAGTTTTAGTTGTGTTATTTTTTAGTTTTATCATTCTGTTATTTTAGAAGTTACAGGGGGGGGGGGGGGGGGGGCATTTTACCACTTTGGAAGTGTGTCTCGCGCAAACTAATCAGTTTAGAAAAAAATGATATTTGAAACCTCAATATCATTTTTGGAGACCTATAGATACCCCACACGTATGGGTTAGATGAAAAAAAAAATTGAGATTCAGTAAGTATGGGGAACCCCCAAAATTTATTGTTTTTTTTTTCTATTTTTGTGTGAAAATCTTAATGTGGTTCACAGAATACATCTACTTACCAAGTTTCAACAGTATAGTATCGGAAAAAAGTGGCTGTGACATAGACGGACAGACAGACAGACATGATGAATCCATAAGGGTTCCGTTTTTTGCCATTTGGCTACGGAACTTCAGTAGTGCTTCAGAGATAAATACCATTTTTGTTCTGCAGAAGAGGGCTATTCGTGCAATATATAAAATGTACCATAGAGACACACTTAAGAAATCATTCATGGGTAATTGTGTAAGATTTTACAATAAACTTCCTAATATTATAACTGAATTGTCTGTTAGTAAATTTAAAAATTATGTAAAACGTAAGCTAATCTCTAAAGCCTATTATAGCACACAAGACTACATGAATGATGAAACACCGTGGGATTAAGTGTGATTGTAAATAAGTAAGTAAGTAAGTAAATATTTTTTATTGCACCAAATTAATTATTAATGAATTATTTATTGTTATGTTATTAATGATGAAATTGATAATTCAATGTATATATATACCGTATTTTTTGACATTTAGATTTTATTCTAGAAAGGTTCTAGACTAGTATTTTTATACAATTTTGATGTTTGACGATCCTTTTGTGAAATTCTTATTATTAAGTTTACCATATCTATAATAGTTCAATGTTTTTTTAGAACAATAATAACTGCATCAATAAATTGCTCTGATATTTAGATTAAGATGATATTTGTAAAATTTGACGATTTAAAAGTGCTTGTTGCTAGGCCTATTTGAATAAAGAATATTTTGACTTTTGACTTTTTGACTTTTGAACCCTAAAAAGCTGAATTTTACATGGACGAAATCGTACTATTAAATGAGTTAAATAGCGGCAGGCATACAAACATGTACGTATTATTAGTATTATATATATCAGCGGCCGATAGTAGGATCAGGTAGATCGTGAAATTCCTAGGCATACCGTCAAACGAGAAAATCTTTGTCTCGTTCCCTAAGTCCACGGAACCTCGCTAAAACAACCTAACGGACCTATCCTTCGCGTACCTATCTATTGGTTTATTGTGACTACCTTCAAATCATTACACAGGAACATTACGATCTGCCTGATTTTACGATCGGCCGTCGAGATATAATAATATAATACTAAATAATACGTACCGTAAAATAGGGTGAGTAGGGATTACGAGGGCAGTTGGGTTATGAATGGGGTGAGGAGAGATGGCAGAGGGGTGAGTTGGTTTTTACAGGCTACTATAAAACGTTACGTAGCAGTTATATATTCTAATAACAAATCAAGCTATTATAATGTTCATAATTCCAAAGTATCGATCCAACGACTTTCAAAACTCACCTTAGTAGGAAATCCCTCCTCACCCCTACTACGGGGTGAGCTGGGATTTCCTACTATTTTCTGTTCACCTCTAAAGTTATGAAATGAAATAACAAATCATCATTGACAAACTAAATATTCTCAGACAACTGGCCGTCCCTACAACGTAGTATCAGGATTTTTTTAAACTCTACCTATGTTACTTAATATCAATTTTTCTAAAATCTCTATGTAACTTAGTAATACATTATATGTATGTTTAATTCTAGAAATAGTTCCAAAAATGTATAATGTGTGTAATACAAGTTTACTAATTTTATGTTCTGACTACATGTATTAACAGTATAAGCCAGGTTGCCAGAGCTCAACGAGGGGGGGCGGGTTTAGGGTCGGCAACGCGCATGTAACTCCTCTGGAGTTGCAGGCGTACATAGGCTACGGAGACTGCTTACCATCAGGCGGGCCGTATGCTTGTTTGCCACCGACGTAGTATAAAAAAAAAAAGTGCCTTGGTTGTAGCTGTAAACTTATATTTTGTGTTTGCCTGAATAAAGAATAAATAATAAAATTCATACTTCTGAACACTTTTTTTGTATATAAATCAATGTGCCTGCATATAAAAATAAACTTTTATCCAGGTTTAAACTTCGATTTCGTCCCTACTCACCCCATTTTTCGGTACCTACATGTATATGTACACAAGAAAAATATCACATTCCCTTTCTCGTCAAGTAACAAGATCTCATTGTTAAGGAAACTGAATGGGTATGAATAGTGCCGAAAGTATCAAGCCAATAGAATGGCTCCTTGTAAGTGTACCGTTATTGGGAGTCGAATAAAAGAAGTCCTCGGTAGCCAACGTGCCATTCGTTTACGCTCCGTAGCGAACGAAACGCAACTGTCCCTGTCACAATAATATGGAAGAGTGATAGAGAGAGATTACGCTACGCTACGGAGCATTAACGATTGCCACATTGGCTAAGCACTCCAGGGTGAGCACAATAAGATATCACTCTGCAACGTAGGAGCGTCGTTTTGACAGTACAATCCGTAACGAAGGTAAAATATGCAATAATACACCTGGATACTACACTTGCCGCAAAACTAACTGGCGACTGAGATCATAATGCTATCTCCTTTACCCTTGTTAAGATCAACCAAGAGTAAAAGAGATGGCATTATGAACTGACTTGCCACTTAGTTTTGTGGCACACGTAAAGGTACCGTTTGAATTCCGATTACACCAGCAGCACTACAGCAGTGTTGCAACGCCAGTTCTGACAGGCGTATGATAATTATCGTAAAGGTAAGATAATTTGGGCGCATGTACGATGTACGTTCCAAAGAGCATTATCGCACGCAAAAATACGATAAATTTCAGCCCTTGGACGATGTTACCCTAAAAGTCTAGTTTTTGAAGCAAAATATGCCACTTTCATACAGAAAGAAGCTACAATTAGTACCGTTTGGGTGTTCAGACTGTTCAGCTCCTTAGTTTACGACAAAAATGTGGAAATTCCCTGTAAACCGTTTGGATCTATCACAAATAACACAAAATTAAAATACGCGCGATTTAGACGAAAATTACCATTTTTTTATTATACATTGGATCTGTAAGCTTATTTTGCCATAAATTTTTGAACTTGTGCCTTTTTTATAGGCGTACGATAATTTTGACACTAAAATACGATAACTCTCTTCCGTTGACCTGGCAATACTGTCAGCGCAACATTACTGCCAACTCCATTCCATTACTTACCCCGCCAGCCACACTTACCCCGCAGCTAAACTTAACCGTATAGACCCTACCTAGTTTGTAATGGTAGAATACAACGGGAAAAGCGATGTCGAGAAGAATATGAGGACAGTAAATTCTGTAAACAAATCTGTAACGGTTCATAAAATTCGCAATTTTGTTTATGAACTAATAAAATATGGAAGAATAGGTCGTTATTTTCCTCTATAGCCCTATTTTATAACTCAGACGATCTATGGAGCGGTTATAATGATAAAAAATATGTAAACATGTACTCGCACTTTAAGCCTCTCGCGGCGAATCAATGGTCCGTTTGACAGTTTATTTTATATAGCTGCACTTAAAATGTTTGATAACATATTTTGGAAGTTTAGCACATATTTGTATAGAAATGTAATATTTTAGTAATAAAAATATAAATACATAAATAAATATTATATGACATTATTACACATATTTCTTTAATTATTTAATTTTTATGCCTAACCGAAGAGACTTAAAGGAACTGTTACAGGAATTATCATCCGACGCGATATTTTAAAGTACCTTGACACTCAGGGGTAGGTATATCGTATACGGTATGCCGTTGTAATTGGCGACTTAAACTTTAAAATATGGTTTTAATTTGTTATTTATATATGTGCGCCTCTAACCCATTTATACGACCCATTTATGACGACCCTGCCTATGAAGCCGATGGTCCCGGTTTCAAATCCTGATAAGGGCATTTATTCGTGTGATGAGCATGGATATTTGTTCCTGAGTCATGGGTGTTTTCTATGTATTTAAGTATTTATATTTTAAATACTCTGCTACGAAGTGCTGGAACAATATACCTCCACCTATAAGGAACACACTATCAATTAGTTCATTTAAATGTAAATTTAAAAAAACATATTTTAAACATACAATAATTATAAATATCGGGTATACTCCTGTGCCATCACTATGCCATGTACTAGAACGAAAGCCTACCCTATAATTTGTTTCACCTAGAATAACGACTAACTAACTGTTTAGGTACCGTAATTTAATTAATTTATTTGTTATTGTACTTTTTAATTGAATAATAATTATAGCCTTATGATATTTACTTGAAACTTTTGTACGCAAATATATGAAATTTTGTATTTTAGCGTGTAGTTGCGCTCTCTCGGAAAGGTTTCCACGGAAGACCAGCGTCGAGATCCTTAGGTGGTATCTTGACATTAAGCTGAGTGGAGACCTTTTCAGTGACGCTTAATAATAAATTGGTTCTGTCGTCTCATGTATTACCTAAACTTAAGCATTTTCTGAATAAAATTCTTCTATTCTATTCTTATATATTATATATATCGTTGTCTAAGTACCCTCAACACAAGCCTTATTGAGCTTACTGTGGGACTTAGTCAATTTGTGTAATAATTTTTTTTTTTTTTTAAATCATTTATTGCAGACAACATTGATCCATATACATATAACATTTATAAAAAGAATTAAAATAAAAACGAAAATTTAAATCGATTTAAAAAACTAGACATTAAAATTTACATGATTAAACATTTCATTGATTAAATTAAAATAATAAATGGATTTAATAAACAAGGATAAAATAAATTAAAATGTCAAGCTTCCTATACACTATAAATAACTGCAATTAAAATAAAAATTAAAATGTAAGAATATGACGACTGTGCCAGTGTCTAGCAATCGGGCAATCTAGCCTGTTTGCCACCAGACTCAGGATGCTGTTTGGGCTCTCCCGTACACGGCGCATAATGGAAGCTGTCCGTTTTCGCAATATGGCCGGGAAACTATCTATATGTGAGTCCGCAAACATACCAGAAGCGCTGCAGTACCTAGGAAGACCCAACAGCATCCTTAGTATGTTATTATACTGAACGCGCAAGGCGTTTATTGCCCTCTGAGTATGGTTAACCCACAGGCTGCACGTGTACAAGGACTGGCAATATGCCTTAAATAGGGTTATTTTAACTTCCCTTGTACATCGTGCAAACCTGCGAGCCACCATGTTGCCCCGGACAGCCAACGCCCTGCGCTCCCTCTCAATGTCTGGATCGTCCGAGAGGCACTCCGTGACCCAATGACCCAGGTACTTGAATTTCTTGGTTCTATTAAGAGGTACTCCATACAGCGAGACATCCGGCACCCTATCCACCTTATGCTCTCGCGGCTGGAAAACTAGAACCTCACTTTTATCCACATTGTACCTAAGTCCATGCGTCACGGCATACTCCTCGCACATGCTCAAAAGTTTTCTGATTGCACAAACAGAGGGCCCCAACAGCACCATGTCATCTGCGTAACTGATATTGTTTACCATTTCCCCGGCTATGGCACATCCGACCCTGGTGCTGCTGAGACTCTCTATGAGCGCATTGATGTATAGGTTGAAGAGACGCGGAGAGGATAACCCCCCCTGCCTCACCCCGCACCTCAACCTATACTCATCAGAAAACGCGTTGCCCCACTTGACGACATTCGTTTGGTTATTGTACCAATAATCAAAAACACCTATTACCTCCTCTGGTACGTCTGTCTCTGTACGCAGCTTATGCCATAGTAGGTCGTATGACACCATATCAAAAGCTTTAGATAGGTCAAGAAAACACCCGTAAACCGGCGTTTTCCTATCGGTGTAGTATCGGACAGTGTGCTTGAGACAAAGAATTGCTGTTTCGGTCGATAACCCAGCTCGGAAACCAAACTGTGCATCATGCAACTTAAGGTATTTACACAGCTGTCGATCAAGCAAACTGTCCAACACCTTAGCTACAGTGGTCGCTAGTGATATGGGTCTATAGTTGGACTTATCCGTCGGATCACCAGTTTTATTCTTGATTATTGGTACAACCACCGTTTTCATACACTCGTCAGGCAGATACGAGTGACGAACCGCCAGTGTGTAAAACATCGCTAACACACGCGGCAGGTGCCCTCCAGCATACTTAAGATGTTCAATACTAATACCATCATGACCAGGAGATTTACCCCTGGTCATATTACGCACGACTGAAGCTACCCCTGCCGCGTCAAACTTAATAGGCGACCCACACCTTCCGGTGACACTCTTCACCGCCTGACGAGTACTTGCCTGACTATTTAGTGGCTTAACCAAAAACGTGTCCTTGAACATGTTTGCTATGTCCGCGGGCTCGTTGCAACCATCGACACCGAGAGGGACAGACGACCTAGGGTTCAGTTTATTCGTGTGTTTCCAAAAACTCTTAAAATCTTTTTTAGCGTGATGCGCAGCTAAAACATCCATCCTTATCCGTTCAGTATTATCCTGGCACCATTTCAGCCTAGACTTAAAAATGCGCCTAGTTACCGCCATCCGCTCATAAAAGGGCCCGCTCGATGGTTTACCATGCGATACCCATTGCAAGAAATGGTGCCTGGCTTCTTTGTGAGCAGGATAAACATGCTTGTTCCAGCCTACCACACACTTTCTTTTCCTGTTCCTACAACTAGACCCAGATGCACTCGCCTCACTCGCATATTTTAGCGTATTAACAATCTTATTATATAAATAATCTATCACTACTCTGTGTTCACGTTTATTACACAAACCATCACAACATTCAGTAAACTCCGTCGGGAAGTCTATACATCTAAGTCCCTCATTACATAAATAATGGTATTTTTCGATTTGTGCAGCATCCCTATGTCCCCACAATACCTTATTATACATATTGCTGGGCAGACTTTGAACAGGTTTCAAAACATTTATGTCACAGCTGATTTCCAAGGCTAAGTGGTCAGACCAAACTGCCCCGTAATGCACCTTCACGTACGTCACTGATTGCATCGCTGCCTCGGTCACTAAACAATGGTCAAGCCAGCGCGTACAACCGTGTGCATCACTCACATACGTAAAAGTATCGGACGTTACGCCTAACTTAACAATATCCGCGCATAACCACGACTGATCCTCACAAAACTTCAATAATTCACGACCAAACAAGCTAACCGGATGCGCATTGAAATCTCCAAGTATATAAACTGAGGATAGCTCAACACTCTCCACGATAGCGCATACTTCACTCAGGCACTCTGTAAAGTCACTCAAGTTGTCAGCATGGTTGACGGGCATGTAAATCGAAAACACCAAAAACGAACGATCGCAAACTTGCACCTTAATTGCAGCGAGCCGATCACTAGCACAGTCAATCACAGACACTGAGTCGAACGCACTTTTCTTCCATAATAACGCTACTCCTCCATATGGCCTACCGCGTATTATACCTACAGTGTCATCGATACTAGACTTGCCCGTAAAACCAAAGCTGTCATCAATGCTGCCTAAATATGCCAAGCTGTGATTAAATAGCCAATGTTCCTGCAAAGCTATAATATGGGCATGTTTACATAAAGATCTAACATAGTCAACAGAGCGCGTGACTGATTTACAATTATAACTAACAAAATTACATTTACTCAAATTATTATTATACATTTAAAATATTTTATGATTTATTTATCTAAACAGCTGAGTCTATCTGCCTATTTTTAAAATGAATGAAACGCCTGAATGAAATATTCTTAGGCCATAGCGCTTCATTCATAAAAATGTCCAGACTTTGCCTAGGCACAAACATCTTGTAAGCATCATAGTCCTTATCTTGCTTCATAGATACTTTTACAAGTGTGACTTTAATATTTGTTTTTTCCCGAATGTAATCAACAATGTCCCCCGGCAACGTACTCCTGTCAACATTGTTTATAAACAACGGAATCCTGGGCTCGGCTGCTCTAAAATTGCAATTGGTGTTTGTTGTAGCCGTTCCTTTATCGCCAATAAACCGGTTCTTGTAGCGCTTTTTCTGCACAGTAACCCACTCAGAGTTCGTTTCTTCTCGCTTCCACTCCCCCGGTGCCAAAAGTACGTCTACAAAAGATTTATCCTGCGCCTTAGAAACATTCTTTAACGATGAATGCCCACTCAGCTCCCCGCTTCCAGATGATGATTCTCGACCTAAGTGACTCGCGACAGTAGCATGATCCGAAACGTCATTCGGCTGCGCAAGCGCTGCCGATACAGAAAGCGCAGTATTGGCTTCGCGCTGATCGCGGAGCACTTCGGCCGATGAAGCAGATGCTACGGAGCTTGTACGTACGCGCGAGCGAGACGGCAACTCGACGCAACCGGTATCGCCCGCACGGTGACTCGCCTCATCGTTTTCCGTACCAGACCGAAATGACAAGTGCGGTGGAAGGCCTATTGGTCCACTATTCAAATTTAAATGCACGTTATGCGCCCCTCGGCGGTTATTAATGTTGGCTTTTTGCGAAAAATTAAAATCCACTTCTTGATGACTATCGTTTACCACTGTGTCGTATCTGTTGCACATTAATTCTTGTTTCATCTGTTGTACGAGTAATTTGGAAGCATACGTATCCTTTATGATTTCCAAATCCTGTTTAAGCACCGTGATGTCCTTAAGAAATCTTGACACATCCAGGTGATCCCAGGTTATCGGAGGAAGCTTATTTAGGTCACAGGCCACGAACACGGGTAACTTCTCACTGTCCGTTACTTTAAAAACATTGATGATGTCAAACAAATCCTTGCTACTTTTCCCCTCCTTGCTCTTTGTCTTGCGTTTGATATTGCGCAGTTCTGTCGAAATAGAGTGAAAAAGTAAAGATTTAGCCTTCTCGATGTCTTCTACACTGAACGCTGAAGAGCATATTTTCACTAAACTGTCACTTTCCATAATCATGTGTTTATTTTGTATAAAACACAGCGTCTCATTCACAACTAAATTGCAGTTAATGCACTTCACTAAATTCACAGATGACATTATAAAACTCGTAACAGGCAGAGTGCCTACCGCCCGTTGCATACGCGCATACACATCAAGCGCACGGCGCAGACTGATAATGTTCTATAATATTTATTTATTTATTTTATTTATACGGCCCGTTTATGAACTGTAAGATACCTACGTCAAATATTAGGTCTAGATACGATATGAATCGGATATGTCAATGTCAAAAGTGACGTTTCTTCAAACAAAAACATCACTTTTGGCACTGACTTATCCGATCCATATCGTATCTACACCTTGCATATCTTAAAGTTCGAATCGGGCCGTTGTCTTGCTGCAAGTGAAATGCGAGCATTTACAGATAAATGTCTACCTACTTTCGAAAAACCATCATTGGATTATTTCTACTGATAATCACGAAAACTAGTAGTACTAGGAAAATTACACATTTTGTGACGATTTTACATACATGTTTTTGGAACGTCACAAAACAAACACCCAAAATTTTTTATGAAAAACTGTTTCAAAATTGTCATCGTCATTCTGAGTCGAAATAACGGAAGAGTTGCTAATAAAAAAAAGTAAATGGTACACTTCTAACGATAATTTAATTACAGATTGAAACGAGATTAGATTATTTTCAACATTCTGAATACATGTTACTAAGAATAGCTAAAGATACAATTTTAATATGAGTAAGAAAAGTAAAAAGCGCCCCGCTATTTTTCACGTAAACATATTCACATAACCTTTTTTCCCATCGTAAATTAACTCTAACGAAGGATTATATTTTCCCGTATCTGTATATAAAACAAATTCGGCGATAAATTTAAAGTGACAATGTCGCGACGCGGGTACGGTCCGCATTAAACCGACACTTTATGCCTACGACCGGGCCCGGATTATTCTCCGGACACTTAAAATAAAAACGGACCTTTTATAAAACTGCCTATTTCGAAACTATGTTGAGCTCAGCGTTTTTGTAAGCTTAGGGTTGTGTTACATTAAAGACATACGTTCAACGTTCAATATTTCATAATGACAAGCTCAATTTATTTTAATCCATGACAAAAAACATGTGTATGTAGGATAGCTTACTGTTATTTTACGAAAAACTGGATATTTTTTTTATGGTAAAATTTCTTCGTTATTATAGATATTTTTTTGAAACTCCACTTATCATATCATATCCTAGGGATCATAATATACGATATGATTTGTGTAAACTTTATCACTGACCCCAAATAATATACAGTTACAAAAAAAGCCAATATTAAATTTTATGCTATAAGGTAAGGTGGGGTAAACCTATCACCGGGGCAAGACTAACACTAAGTTAGTTCTTCTAGACATTTTCTGCAGATCGACAACCATTGTGCCTAATTTGCGTAAAACGTGGTAGCGCTACTTAACCACCCCAGCTTGTAGAAAAGACAAACACTATTAGTGTTAGTCTTGTCCCTATGTTGGTGTTACCTCACCTTAATTTTATTTATCGATATAGGAACTCCCTGTCATAAAATTTTGCCCCCTAGAATCCGATGTGTATAAGCTATAAACTTTTATCATCTATTCTCAAATAAATTTCATAGTAACATTAAACTACGATCAGCAAGACACGGTGCAACGTGCATGCACGTTTAAACACTACGTCTTCCGGATTATTTCAGACTTCCAAGTATAAATCCGGACACGATTTTGAGAATAAATTCTCAACAGTTTTGCTATTGCCCAGTATAAGTGTGAATCCCAATTGCGTATAATATGCTCAAAACTACGGACCAAATTAGACTGGAAAACATGTTAACAGATTGGTGAATGAGGGTAAGCGATTTGAGCAAGAAATCGCTTACCCCCCTCCCCCCTTAAAGTGCCTTTAAAATTCCATCTTCGACCGAACGAGCGGCATTTGGAGAATTTAAGACCTGAAATGTTATTCCGATCGCTAAACGAACAGCGGCAAGTCAATAACTCTTAAATTTAATAACTTTACCTTAAAGTGCCTTTGGTCTAGACTGTAAGCTTATTTGTGAATATATTTATAAAAAAATAAAAAATAAAATACAAGTTTAATAAAATCTCCTACGCTATACACAGTTTTATGTTTACGATGCTTGATTTATAAATAATTTTATTTAATTTAGTCATTGTCTATTTTTTTTTCGATTTTTTTTTTAATTTATTTAGGCAACAAACAGTCTTGTACAAAAAATAATGTAAACATAAGTAATGTGTTAATAGACCTTGAGTGCCCTACCTTAATAATAATAAGTAGCTAGTCTAGGAGCATTATTTGTTCACTCTATGTTATTTTATGTCTTTCTCCTTCTTGTCTGTTACCTTTCGTGATTTTTCTCATTTGATGGTCTCATCGGAAGATCAGCGCTGGAAGCCACCAGCAACATGCTGAGATGAGGCCATTTCGTAGCACTTTATACTTTCTTTGTTTTTGTCATATTATGTAATGTAATGTGTCTTGTGTGTGTTTACGAATAACAATTATTCTATTCTATTCTATTCTATATGCCAACATAATTAATTTTATGTCAAAAATGCCTTACGTCATTTTGGAAAAGAGCTGATACTCCTCAAACTGCTATACCGATCACTGCAAGAAAACTCGCTTTCACGGGAAAAAAAAACCGCATTGAAAACGATTCATCCGTTGGAACGCCACGATGCCACAGACAAACATTGGCGTCAAACAACATCCTTCTTTTTGCATCCGGGGCTAAATACGGTACTAGCAACGTTAAAATCACCCTTTTTAAGGCGTACTGTCAGTCATTTTACACCTGCAGCCTATGGATCAACTTTACTCAAAAAACTTACAGCGCCCTGCGCGTGCAATATAATAATGCTTTTAGGATGCTTTTGGGGCTGCCGCGTTATTGCAGCGCTAGCGGTATGTTTGCGGAGGCGCGCACCGACGGCTTCCACGCCATCATGCGCAAGCGGGTGGCGTCGCTGGTGCGGCGCGTGCGCGGCAGCGCCAACAGTCTCCTTGCCACAGTCGCGGACAGGGTAGATGGCGCTTTCTGGCAGTACTGGAGTAGCCTACATGCCCATAATAATCAAGCTAGTCTTCTACATTATAAAATAAAATAGTTATTAATATAGGTTTAGTATATTAGGTAATAAGTTACTAATATAATATAATATAATATGGAAATTTAATTCTGAAATAAATGTTTATTTAATTAATTTAATTTAATTTAAATAAAACTTGTCTTGTTGTTATAGCACATCCTATTGGATGTCGGCGATCGTCATACAAAAGCTTTGCAATCTGTAATATTTCTACTCCATGTTGTTCTAGAGCATCCTTTACCTGTTCTAATTTCTATTTTACCTTGCCGCATTTACTATTTCGGTAAATAAAAATAAATATTTGGGAACAATCTTACTCAGATTGACCTAGCTCCAAAATAAGCATAGCTTGCACTATGGGTACTAGGCGACGATAGACATACTTATATATATATAAATACATACTTATATACATAGAAAACAACAATGACTCAGGAACAAGTATCTGTGTTCATCACACAAATAAATTTCATCACGATTTGTGTGGTTATGACACAGCACAGTCACATTATTCAAAACCTAGGGAAAATACCTTCATTTTACAGAAAACCGCAGCCAAATAACACTAGCCCCTACTCATAGTGTACCTGCTGGTGAGTAAGGTTGCCAGAGCTCAACCAGGGTGCGGGGTGTTAGGGTCGGCAACGCGCATGTAACTCCTCTGGAGTTGTAAGCGTACATAGGCTACGCAAACTGCTTGTACCATCAGGTGGGCCGTATGCTTGATTTCCACCGACGTAGTATTAAAAAAAATAGAAAAAGTAAATGAATTATATGCCTATAAAACTGCTCATAAAAAGTCTTAAATACGATTGCCACCGAACGGCCAGAGTCGGAGCGCCGTAAGCCGGTCGGCTCCTCGCGGACGCGGACGGCTCCGGCTGGACTCCATCATTCGTTTTGCCATAAAATGTATATAACGCACATTGAAAATTCGCTCCGGAGCGACCCGACTCCAGCCGGTCGGTGGGAATACACAGAGATTAATTTATAGTGCCAAAAGAATACCACACAGTATAATAACAATATGCAATATTCGTGCAATATATATTAATAAAAATAAACCATAGAGACTCCGAGATAAGTTTAAGGACATTAACATAATGACAGTGCACTGTCAATATATTTATGAGATTATTCTGTATGTACATAAAAACATTGCCTGTTTGAAGAAAAACTGTGAAATATATAAGATTAATACTAGAAATAAGCATAAGCTCGCAGTGCCCTTCACTCGGCTCCATAAAATGAATAAATCATTCATGTACTTATAAGATTTTACAATAAACTTCCTAATATTATAACTGAATTGTCTGTTAGTAAATTTAAAAATTATGTCAAACGTAAGCTTATCTCTAAAGCCTATTATAGCACACAAGACTACATGAATGATGGGATAAAGTGTGATTGAAAATAGTGAATTATTTATTGTTATGTTAAAAATGATGAATTTGATAATTCAATGTATATATTAGGTAATCCGTACTTTTTGACACTTAGATTTTATTCTGGAAAGTTTCTAGACTAGTATGTTATACAATTTTGGTGTATGACGATCCTTTTGTGAAATACGTATTATTAAGTTTGACATATCTATAATAATTCAATGTTTTTGAGCACAATAATAACTGCATCAACAAATTGCTCTTATATTTAGATTAAGATGATATTTAGAAAATTTGACAATTTAAAAGTGCTTGTTGCTAGGCCTATTTGAATAAATAATATTTTGACTTAACACTAAATACTTCATTAAAAATATGTCCTTAAAAATCCGCAGCTTCGCTTTTCCTTGCTGTTTTTCCATATGAAGTAATTATACTTTGCCAAGTTCTTGAAACTTATTATGATGTGATTAAACTTCGTGTTAAAGTTCGAGACAGGGGCGTGGCAATTCTTGGTTACAAGAAATTACGAACTTACAAATAAATCAGATTACAAGATTTAGAATGTTATGAGAGTTGTGACAGATAAATTACAAAATATGAATAATGCTTATTATAATGGAAAATGTCTGAAATGTTTATTTTTGTATTTTATTTCCCGGAACTAAAATTGCATACAATTTTATTAGGCAGGCGTTCGGTTTATCACCCAGTAGCCTAGTTCATTTTAGATTCTATCAACTATCAATGGTCCTGGCGGGTGCTGCCTCTGAGTGTGTTCCATGACACAGACAAGGACAGCATGCGCTTGGTGTAAGTGTCAAAAAGACCTCTACGTGTTAGTTTCGGTTCCACGCACGCCTTCTAAATGTCCGGATCACTATTGTTCTATTATGGGTAAAGTAGTAATGTAGTATTCAATACCTATGAACATTGAAATAAGTCATGGCAGTATGCTTTCAATTTAAATAATACATGAAACTTTGCTGCAAAATCGAAGATAAAACGAGCCCATAAATTCCACCAACGTTTGATTCTCAATCAGTCCGGCAGTCAAAGGAAATCTCCTCAAAGCTGAGGCCATAAGAGCGGCGATTAGGTGTGACAGCGGATCATCGAGCGAGCGCTTGATGAGGGCTAATTCTTTTGAGAGATTGATGAGCTCGGGCGTTGGGGCCTCGAGTATAGCGGGATATCAAATTTATAAACTTACTATTTAGTAGTTTGCTTATTGCAGAAACATTGGTATATAATACATTCGGTTAAAATGTTTAATATAAAATAATATATAAATATATATACTTAAATACATAGAAAATTTCCATGACTTAAGAACAAATATCCGTGCTCATCACACAAGTAAATACCCTTACCAGGATTTGAACCCGGGATCATCGGCTTCATAAGCAGGGACTACCCACTAGGAGAGGAGCCTTGGTCCCCTAAATTATAAAGTTATATTAAATTTAAAATTGTAGATATAAAAACAGTTATAACTTAACTATAAATTGTCAAAATCAGAACATTATAGCCATTGGTTCCTTTTTAGGACATTTTGCATTTGTAAGCAATTAATTATACTTACTTACTGTTACGAAACCGACACAAACTAATTATAGTTTCATAATTAAGGCATATTTACAAGTGACCCAAAGAGCGCTGGAAAGAAGAATGATAGGAATCTCACTTAGGGACAGGAAAACAAGCAAGTGGCTTCGAGAACACAGAAAAGTCACTGATGTAATCAGGCGAATGGCAAAACTGAAGTGGAAGTGGGCTGGGCATGTGGCCCTGAAAAGACGGCTCAAGGCGCAAGAGGCTGGTAGAGGGGAGACCTCGGGGAGAGTCGCGCCCAGCGGGGAAGCCAAAAATGCGTTGGTATGATGATATCAAGTGAACAGCTGGGTCGAAATGGGACATAGAGCGCAAAACAGACCATTTGACCACCAACTGAACTGTAATTATAAATATAAATATTATAGGGAAAAAAAAACGTAAGTACTAAGACGATCGATGTTCGAAATGACATTGATATAAATAAATAAATATTATAGGACATTATTACACAAATTGACTAAGTCCCACAGTAAGCTAAATAAGGCTTGTGTTGAGGGTACTTAGACAACGATATATATAATATATAAATATTTATAAATACTTAAATACATAGAAAACACCCATGACTCAGGAACAAATATCCATGCTCATTACACGAATACATGCCCTTACCAGGATTTGAACCCAGGACCATCAGCTTCGTAGGCAGGGTCACTACCCACTAGGCCAGACCGGTCGTCAAATTATATTTGATCTTTGTTATATATATTTTTTTTATAAGTGAGAACCTGTAATTGGCTGTGTATTTCTATTGTATGTCATAGAAATGTTTAAAGCTGTTGGTTTTCCATGTATGTAATAAAAAAAAAGAATGGCAAAAATTCTCAAAGATTGAAAACGGCTAAGAAGAAGAAGAATTTAGGCGACCAAGTCTCCCCACTCTTCCCAGTCCAGCATAATAATATAGAATTATAGATACCATTCCAAAAAATAAAACCACACACACAGTACCTAATGCAGTTTGAAGGTAGCAATTCCCACTTCATTTGAGAAATGCGTTTAAATCTGGTAAATTTTTTTTTTGTTGCTGTATGCTACTTTCAATAATTTTATAAGTAGTAAAAAAAACTTTTTATTTGATTTAAGTGAAAACCAAAGAGTTATTATTGAATCCAAGTGTTAAATCCAAGTAACAATAATATAAATATAAAAATAAATGTTAAAATAAAATGGTAGCGTGTATAAGGAGTTTTTTTATGATATAGAAGGCAAAGAGCAGGAGCAGGAGGATAGGAGCAGACGAATGGTCTGATGGTAAGTAATTACTGTCACCAATACAGATATACTTTTAAGACGGAGACCCATCTTCTCTTGAAGGTTTTAAGATCGTATCGGTCCGGAAATACAGCAGGCGACAGTTCGTTCCACAGTTTAGCTGTGCGAGGCAGGAAGTTTCTGGAGAAACGCACAGTTGAGGACTGCCAACCATCTGACAATAAGTGGTGAAGATGGAATTGTTGTTGCGTAGAGGGATGGCGGAAAGTGGCAGGGATTAATCCGAACACCTCGGAGCACTAATTAAAACTACGTGAAAGTGACGTTCTTGGTTAATGTATTTTTAAACTTTTACTAAGATTAATCACTTTATACAGTGACATTCCACCAGTACCTACGCCTCAGAATAATTTTAACTATGTCGTAAAAGGTGTAAGGTTGGATTTCCGTTGTTCAAAATGCAACGCAAACGAAATGCATTAGCATTGGCACGAGCCCAAATCGCTGACACTGTGGCCTCGGCATCGGGTCTAACGTGTCTTTTTTTTTTTAGAGCTAATGACCTAGGCGTCTAACGGGTAGCGTTTCAGTGACTACTATAGAATTAAGAGGGATTCGAGGCGAGGTTTTAGATTTTTTTACAACGACGTAACACTTTGAATGAGATACACAACGTCTCATTACACAGGAGTGTACCTACTCCTATAGTCAGAAATGAGCACGTCATACACGCACACACGCGCATGTACCCACGTACGTACACACACCGCGCGCGCACCCACGTACGTACGCACACACACACACACACACGCAGTATTTTTGCATAATAAAAGTCAAAAAAATAGGCAGTCGAACGATATTTGGATATTTTATTAAATGAATAAATCGGGGTCGAAACTATAGAACAATTAACAGTAAAATGCAATCTATTGAAAGTTTTTATTTGCAAAGCTATGCGCTATGTAGTAGGTACAGTCAGCGTCAAATACTTTAAAGCGACCAAAGTAGCCAAATAGTTCGGTACACCATATATTTAGTATTGTGTACCGAACTATTTGGCCACTTTGACTGCTACAAAGTATTTGACGCTGTCTGTACATACTCGTATATAGAAAGACTGAAGGTACGTCTTTATACTCAAATTTACTACCTACTTCGCTTTTTAAACAATGTAACTAGAAAGCATGCGAAACCTTTATCCGTAAAAGGACTGCCTAGAATGTTCACTAAGAAAACGATAAGCTTAGCTCCAGGCATTGAGCTAAGACCTAGATCGGCTTTGTAAATGTTACCATATTGTCCGCGGCTCTAGCTCTAAGTCAACTATTGTGTTTGTGCCACTTTTAGAACGGATAATTCCATGTTTTTTTGCCATTGTTAACGATTCACCTATTTGCGTTTGTTAGTCGTATACCTCGAAATCAAAAATTCCTTGTAGCTTTTCACCTATTCGCGTTTCGCCGCGATCTCATAATTTATGAACAGATATTTTTTCTTGTAGTATGATTTCTGGTCGCCAATTACAATGGTGTATAAAATTCATAGTATATTTACTTCCCTGCCTTTCTTCACTGTAGTCGCTTTTCACCTCGATAGATATTTGTTTATAATGCGTTATTACATATCGCGACATTTCCTTTAAGCACTATACCTCTATAGTTTTGTTTTGTAAATGCATTTCGCACTTGTAGTTTATCTCCTGGTTTTGAGTGTGATATATGTAACCTTAGAGGTAGATTTCCTAAATAAAAAATTCTCCAAAGCTTGTTAATGTATGGCTGTAACAATGAGGTCAATAAGCGACCGTATTTTTATTATATCCCAGTGATATAGCCATTTTTTTTTTACGATTAATACAATACAGTACAACAATATGCGACCCAGGTAAAAAGCAATAAAAAAAAATATTGCCGCTAACTAAATAGGCTTTTGATAATACATGCTACATCAAATTTGCTACTGTTGTAAACACCTATTGAAAATATATGTGGCTAAATAAATAGGGTATTGAAAATACATGCTACATTAAAATTTGCTACTGTTGTAAAAATCTATTAAAAATATATGCGAGTAACAAAATATACCACCGATATTACACGCTACAGCAAAATACGCTACAAGGATTTTTTGATTTAGAGGTATACGACTAACAAACGCCTATATTTGGTATATATTATGTACATATCAAAGTGCGCGGTGAAGATGCGCTTAAAACAATACACGTGGCCCGATTCTAAGAATGATTAAGACACGATAAGATCTTTGAATTATTTTTAAAAGATCGATAACTAAACGACATGTCAAAATTGACGTTTATTTCGATTCCAATGTGATCCCAATAAGATCTACGATATTTCTAACGTCAAAGTGACATTGGTTGCCCGAATCGAGCTGCTTCTGTCAATTAAACGACATACAAACGATATCTGAATGAGAACTTATCTAAACCAGACCTTATCGTTATCGTATTTCATTCTTCAAATCGGGCCAAAATTGGAATATATGTCATTCTATAAAACATCTTACTGTTGTCCAAAATGCCTGTAAAATATCACAAGAAATACACAATTTATAGTTAATACGATGCTCTTTTTAGGGTTCCGTAGCCAAATGGCAAAAAACGGAACCCTTATAGATTCGTCATGTCCGTCTGTCTGTCCGATTATGTCACCGCCACTTTTTTTTATTACAATATTTCAGTTTCAATTCCGCTTTGTTTTATTATTTTTGTTAATGGTGAATATAACCTTAAATTTTACAATAAATATTATTTCCCTCCCATTTTGGTATTATAAAGGGCAGCCAATGACGAGGGAAAACTAAACGTCAGGTAAATGGATCATAGAGCAGTTCAAATTATGGCAGGTAGCGAATAATAAAAAAAATCATAAATTTTCTAAAAATATACTTTAAACTTAATTTAAATTAGAGATTTACCACATAAGGCCGTATCATCCACGATGACGCGCAAAGAGTCTAGCAAGCTAAGCTAAGAAGATTGGCCCCCGCAAGGGATTTGGTTGTAATTTGAGGTGCAATAGTGGCAGGTCCTAAGAACACTGTATGCGTAATATCAGCCTTCGATCTTCTTTTGTTTCAGACTTATCCACGAAAATGTCAAAAAATCAAGGTAATTTATAAACTGTTATTGCAGCTAAACCAAGCAAGCGAGAGCAACCAAATAAATTCAGAATTAAGGAGCATAAAATGGGTTTCATAATGCATATTTTTACAGACATTCATTACAGACATACGAGTCAAGGCAAAGCATTACGATGTTCACTCCGTTCAATCTGATTAGAACCGAGTTAAGTAATTTTATTGTATCCGATACCCAAAGGTTGTCTGGACGAGATCGCTCTTCAGCGATAAGACCGCCTGTTGCTACCTCCTATCAAATTGTCTTTGTTTGTTTCTGTACATTTATTGTCAACTATGTATATAAGGTGTTCAATAAAGAGTATTGTATTGTATTGTACTAAGTAGCACTTCTTTTGTTTATTTGCTTTCTTAAACAAACGAAATGTATCCCATTTTACTATAAAATAAGATTCAAATTTAAAATACAATTACGATACTATGGTGAGCGAGGTCTAAGTTTCGCTATTCGTTGTCCACATGCTATGCGGTCTGTCTATTTTTTTTTCTTATACGTGTATGTTTATTGGCCTAAATTGTGTGTATGAAAGTAGGGTTCATAACGTTTTTTTTTTCAAGAGCTACTCTTTTTGATTAATTGTTTTTGTTTCCGCTACCCAAAGGTTGTCTGGAAGAGATCGCTCTTTAGCGATAAGACCGCCTGTTGTCTGCCTCTATCATACTCATACTCATACTCATTTATTCATAAAATCAATTTACATGTCAAAATAAAATTACTACTAGATTAAAGTTAAAACTAACTTAAAATTAAAATTACAATAAAAATTAAAACAAGCCTATTTAAATTTAAAATATCACTAATCAATTGTTTTTTTAAGCTGTATCTTTTACTGAGGTGTGCCAATAAAGAGTATTCTATCTCTATCTATCTATGCGGTATTTACCGCAAAGTAAATTAGTTTCTAATACACGTTTGACATAAAAAAAGTTCACTGAGATAAAAAGTCACAAAAGCTGCCTCATAAATTTAAACCTTAACTTAATCTTAATAGTCTCAAAACTAAATATCTTTTCCAGTTTCACTTGCCATGTTAGCATTTACCAATATAAGTACTCTCAAGTTAAAAGACTACATGCTACCTCATAAATATTTAACGACGTCCATGTGTAACTTGTAAACTCCCTGACAACATCTGGAGACCTGTGCACTGAGTTAAAATACAAGTTACCTCATAAATATTGAGCTCCGCCGCGTCCCGTGCCTCGAGCCGCGAACTATTGTTAGTTTCAGCGAAGGATGTGGACCGTGACCGAAAATTAAATAAGTTACCTCATAAATATTTACAAGGGACAGCGTCGCTTTAAAGGATGGATTGAATAAGTATTAGATTAATGGAATAAATTAAAGACCGCAGCGGAGTTCGAAGGGCCACAGCGTTTAGGGAGTTTTTGTTGGTTTTTGAAGAACCGTTAAAAGTGCCTACTTTGCTCCGCACTGGTTAATTCTTACTCCAATCGTTTTTAGGGTTCCGTACCCAAAGGGTAAAATGGGATCCTATTACTAAGACTCCGCTGTCCGTTTGTCCGTCTGTCAAAAGGCTGTATCTCATGACCCGTGATAGTTAGACAGTTGACACACACACAGATAATGTATTTCTGTTCCCGGTATAACAACAAATTCTAAAAAAAAGAATAAAATAAATATTTATGGGGGCTCCCATACAACAAGCGTGTTCTTTTTTATCGTTTTTTGCGTAATGGTACAGAACCCTTCGTGCGCGAGTCCGACTCGCACTTGGCCGGTTTTTGTATACGAAAACTATACCACAATCTCATTTAAGTGTTTACAACATGATATTAGTGTTATAATTATAAAAAAAAAAACTTTATTTAATTCCACACACAAAAATTTACAGGTAAGAAGCAAAATATACATATAACATAATTAGAAAATAAAGATTAAGTATTAATAAAAAATTATAAGAACTAAAATGAAATCATAGGTCTGTGGCCCCCCTTGTCGGTAAAAGCCTCCCCCAAAGTGCTCCATGAATCTCTGTCTGTAGCTGTATCGAGCCACCTTTGCCCTGCTGTCGCTACTATCTCGTCCGTCCATCTGGCGCGCGGACGGGCTCAGAAGGCCTACCGCAAACCAAGTTCAACGTGTTGCCTCTCTGTCGCACTCGTAAATTCGTAAGTAAGTGTAACAGGGAGGCAACACGTCGAACATGTGGTCCAAACCATTTTATTGTTCTGATGGACAATCTATCGTCGTTGTATCTGGCCACGTGTCCCGCCCACGGCCATTTTCGATTTAGTGAGAAAGTTATTCAAATATTAGTGTTGGTCTGTTTTAAATCGGAATATATAGGGTGCTTTTTTATCACTGACCAAACTCTGAGGGGTGGATATATAGGTCATACTGAACAACTTTTACTATGGGTACAACCCCGAAATCGCGAAAAATAAATCTGCTGTTCTATACACCGTATTTTTTTTTATTTGCATTAATTACAAAAGTGCATTCCTGAGCTTAAATTAACCAACTTTCCCAAAGACACCGGTATTCTAATTAGCTCTATTTCGGAGATAATCGGTATTTTATTTTTATCTGATAAGGCCCCTACGAGCGTGTGCACTTGCCTTAGCGCCTGTTTACATATTGATTAGTGTTAAGTACGAGTTAATACATTTGCTACTAAACGTAAGTACTAAGACGATCGATGTTCGAAATGACATTGATATAAGTAAATAAATATTATAGGACATTATTACACAAATTGACTAAGTCCCACAGTAAGCTCAATAAGGCTTGTGTTAAGGGTACTAAGACAACGATGTATATAAAATATAAATATTTATAAATACTTAAATACATAGAAAACACCCATGACTCAGGAACAAATCCATGCTCATCACATGAAGAAATGCATTTACCAGGATTTGAACCCGGGACCATCGGCTTCGTAGGCAGGGTCACTACCCACTAGGCCAGACCGGTCGTGATATGTAACAGTTTTAAATTTTTTGGTTGTAGTTAAATGTAATACCCGTGTTACAATAACGCTATATGCAACATTTAATGACTTTTTATAAAAAAAAAGGATTTTTTTAAATTAATTATGCGAGTAAGTTTCCTTCAACGTACTTACCCATGCCCCGAAATTAACGGAATTCAATAAAAACACCGTGTAGAAAACATTGACTCTGATTCACCAAAATGTATGAGACGGCAGAATTTTCAACTTCAACTTCAACTTCAACTTCAACATTTATTCAGCAAATAGGCCACAAGGGCACTTTTACACGTTAACATGGAATTTACATACAAACAAAAACAAGCACTTCAACAATTAAGTATAAAATACAATTACAAAATATAACTAAAATAAAAAAATAAAAAAACAAACAGATACAAAAAAAAATCTAAAATTATTTAGAGGTGTAAATATCTCTAAGTGTCAGAACTAAATGACTTTTATCCAATTATCCTTAGAGATGTATAGAGTCTCTAAGAGTCAAAATTCCGTATAATTAAAACATTCATTAGGATAAAAGAAACATTCAGAGTCAGCAAAGACTTTACCTGTCTCTAGTTTTGTTCGATGAGATTTTGCTTAAAAGGCTAACATCCAGACCATAAAAAAATTGTGGCTAATATGACTGACCGGTGAAATACTTCGACCGACCAACCCCATGTGCAATTAAACAACATTTAGGTATTGGTTGAGTAGATAATACCTACTAATACTATACATTCGAAAATTAAACTGTTTGTCTATCTGTTAAACTTGGCATAGAGATAGTTCAAGTCACGGGAAAAGACATAGAATTTATCACAAATAATGGCTCCGTCCCCATACATATTATTAGCAATTAGTTACAATCTTAACTCGATCGGATTACCATACATTACCGCACAAGGGCAATAAATATAATATAATGCGGTTCAATAAGTTCCTCGTTACAAGCAAGTATATTGAAAAGTGAATAAAAACCAATATGGTTGATTTCAGCCTAACTTTAACGAGAAGCAATATAAACGTCAGAGCAACGGTTTCGCTTTAAAACAAATCGTTACAACGTAAATCTCCTTGAAACTTTTGATATTTATATACGAGGATAAACCTTCATTTGTTCCGGAAATTTGTACAGTCGCTATTAGTCATATCCGAGCGGCCGAGGTGCTTATAAATATCCGAACACGCACTCTAACGCCTTTACAATAGAGGCGTATTCATATATTTCTGAGCGCCTTAGCCGCTCCGATATATCTGATGGCGGTTCTGCAAACAGCATTTTGCTGAACATCGTTGGACTTTATCTCTTTGTCATAAGGTTTACAAATGATCAGTTAACAGAGACCGATGGTATTATATCATCCCAGTTTCCGCACAGCAATCAAGAGGGCTGTTAAAAGCTCAACAACAATCATAATACATATAAATTACTTATAAATTATTACTTTTACCAGCCCTCTTGAACTGGAATTGGCTACTCTGACATGTTAACTGATTATCATACTCGACTAAAGATTACGTTCGGATTCAGAATACACCAGCATTACTGCTTCAGTATTGCAGCGTGACATTACAGTCAACTGCATTACTGCTGCAAATTTCTAACTGATATTTGCGGCAGTAATTCAGTATAGTAATGTCGCGCTGCATTGCTGCCACAGCCGCTGCTGCCTGCTGTCTAACTGCAGGAAATATCAAATTTCATATAAATTTCTCGATAAAATGACATTCGCGGCAGTAATGCAGTCGGCTGTAATGTTGCGTTGCAATACTGCAGCAGTAAAGATCCGAACGGTACCTATTATGTTTGTGTCGCATAATGATGCGACTGTTACATAAAGAAAGTAATTAAAATACGAGTGTGGGTTTATGAACGAGCTGAAAGAGTGAGCAATGTTGAAATTCGGACTTACCCTATCGGTAACGGTACGGTAATTACATAACACTGTTTTATCTTCACTAAAATTATAAGCTCTTTGTAATGTGTCCAGGATCTGCATGTTACGACCGCCATTGCGGAATTTGATTTTATTTATTTAAATATTCCCAATGTAATGGGATTCCCAAAAGTATCGTAATTAATGAAAAATAATCTTAAAGCCTATTTAACACGGTTCTTAAAGTCCGTTAAGGCAAGGTTATTCAAATGTATATATAATGTTTTATTTAAAATATCGTGAAATTAGTACATAGGTTGAACCAATTGTATTCATCAAATACCTATGTATTAAATATTTTATAACTGTATCGAAACTTTGTTGCCTAAGAAGGAATCTTCAATCGTATATTCCTTTCCAACAAAATTCTTTGTTCTTAAGACTTTTTTACCTTAGACTAACACCCTATTATTTATTACTCACAGGCCGGATAATTGAATTTATCGGCCATAAGTACATGAAACAATAGCGGGAAACCAGGCCGCACTCAAATAGATCGCAATGAATATTTAATCCCGGGACTGTCGCGCCACACACAATGGACCGGTCGGGTTTCTACTTTCTATTGGAGACTGAGTCGAGCGGCCACTGGGGCCCGTTTCTCGAACGGTATTTGACTAATAATATTAGTCCACGAACTGTTAAGTCGTATGGATTCCCTCACCGGAGATAAATGCCTCACTAGCCTAGAAATAAAACCCCAGTTACGGAAAGAGAGACCAAAGCCCTCCTACGTGTACACGTCAACGCAGCTAGCCAACTTTATTGTCACGCGTGCAATAGAGTATTTAAGATCAAGTTCGGCCTGGCCAGCCACAGTGGGGCTCACGCTAGACAACGTCCATAATGTTTATTTAGGGTCGCCGTCATCGACAACGATGAGGAGGATTATGTCGGGGTTTTTGTGGGGGAATGTTTTACAGACTAGACTAAAATAAGTAAAATCTGTTAAAAAGATACTATTTTAACGTTTCTAAGCACATTGGAAGCTCACAACCTATTTTCAAAGCATAGTTTGATAATTATTTTACAATGAACAAAGTTACAAATTGATGAGAAAGTTGCATTTAATCCATCAGAGTAGCAAAGTAATTATATTCAAACTTTGAGTTGTTTCGTCATGATGGTTGGTAGAATTGCCTTTTAAACGATGATTTTAGATGATAAATATTATAATTTTCACCACACCAGCTGGAGTGGTAAAGGCCCTCTTGATTGTTCAAAAACGAATGAGAAAGTTGCATTTTATCCACATGTGGGGCAAAGGAATCAGATGCAAATTTTGAGTTGTTTCCTTATTTATGTTAGCTGGTAAAATGAACTTTTAAACGATGATTTTGAATGATAAATATTTTTCATCACACTTGCTCGAAAAAGATCTTGTTTCATGCAGGTGTACTGAAGGACAAACGCCTATATTGTTCCCGGGGAGTTATGGATTGTGAAAAAAAAGGTATAACTTCCTAGGGAGTTATATAATATTTATATTTTCTAATTATGTCACTTATTCATACAAACCAAATCGCATAAATGACTTTTACTTTTAAAGAACTGACGTTTATAATTCAATATTTTTGTTTATGTTTAAAATTATTTAATTTGATTCATTTAACAGTCGTTTAAAATATTTTTACATAATTTTTAATCGTGGCTGAATGCCGAATAGGTCTGTGCCTTCGATGCCTAACCTGTCAAGAAATTACAAAATGGCGGACGAATGCTTGATATGTCACCGTATTTAAGAATTATTTCGCTTAAAATTTAGTTTTTTCTTCGCAAGTGTGATGTAAAACATTGTGTGTAACTCCGGGGATAAGAATATTGCAAACTCGGGTCTTTAATTCCCTCCAGCCTGCATATTTTACAGTTAGTATTTTCCTCGTGTTGGTTTGGTGAAAAATGTTGTTGCCTTGGAATCCTCGCAACGCTAAAGATTCCACTTTTCGAGCCTCACTACACCCGCTTTTGGGCTGTTGCACCGATGGATGTTCTTATTAGTTTTCCTGATCTGACTCTCCTACTCTTTACCTATTGGAATAACGTTCAGCCTGTGTATTATTGAATGAGCTGCATTCAGGGCGTCTATTGAAAATAGCCATTTGGCTAATAATCTATTCAGTGGTCTGTTGCCAGCCTCACTTAGTCTTTTAGAAGTAGGCACCTAATATACATCTAAAATGGCGCGTACAATATAATTCTCGTGAATTTTTTTAGCAGGTTCAGTGGTTACATAATGTTTGTCGTTTTGTTTTTTGAAAAATGTTCAGAATGGTAAAAAGTTGGCTCTTCAGACCATTGTGAGCACGTTGTGATAATGACTTTTTTACATTTTTAAGCTTATCAATCTCATCGCGAGGTCTACGAGTTAGTATCATTCTTGATCTGTGATTTGATGGAAACGTTGTCAAGTCATGGGTTCAAACCCCGGCTCGTACCGATAAGTTTCATTAAATATACACCGTGGGCCAATTAAACCCGACAGATTTTAACCACGCATTCCTGAGGTCATAAGGAGCAAAAAATGTTATATGAGCTTTGGCCAAATTCGCCAAAAAAAATTTTTTTTTTGCCGAAAAAAAATTCCCTTTTGCGTTTTCTGCACACGACACGTTATTTATTTTTATAGCTTGGTGAAAAAAATCATTAAAACGAATAAGTAAAGTTTTTTTTTATTTACAGACGAAAATTGCGAGTTTACTTTAAAACTTTAATATCTGTCGTAGGTATGTCTAAACCAAGTCACATAGTGGCTGTGTCACAGCTAAAAAGGCTTTTTGACTAAGTTTTAAAAGAAACAAATTTTCACAGAAATTGTAATTATCTCTAAAACAAGACCGATTTCAGAAAACATTGTATGACATTTTAGTCTCTAAATGCGGTCAAGAATACACCTTTGAAATTTGTCGGGTTTAATTGGCACACGGTGTATATACCGACAAAAGAAATATCATTTGAAATTTACCAATCGCTTTTCGATGAAAGAAAACATCGTAAGCAAACCGGACTAATCCCGATAAAGCCTCTGGATTGGAAGATCAGATGGTAATCGCTATCGTAAAAACTAGTGCCTACGACAATTTTTGAGATTAGTGGGCCAACCTGACCCCAGGTTCCCATGAGCTGTTCCAAAAAGCTGAGACAACGCTACGAAGAAGATCTATAAGTGAGGCACACAGATATACCTATGAAAGCAATTAAAATTCTAATTTCAACAAACTTAGGTAAAACGTAAATTTTTTGTACATCTAACGGTAAAATTTCAGTAATTTAAGAACAATAAGATATTCAAATTTCGTGTTACCATAGCTTTTAATTGCTATCATAAAACAATGAAACTCTTCATCTCAGCGTTGATTAAGATTTCAGTTAAATTTCAATAAGATATTGCTGGAGCGTTCCCTCAGTTCCCGGCATTAATCGGCCGTCAGAAAAACTTGTGTTTTAGGACGCGGGCCAAATTCGCACCGATTCATTACGAATTTCGCGTCCCAGGAAACGGAGAGCAGTTAAATAATGAGTGGTCCGAGTGACGAGAGTTTGAATAGGTACCCTATCTTATATCTTCTCTTATCTCTTATGATTTTCGGGGGCCCTTTCACTTCGACCCATAGGGATTTTTTGTGTAGTAGCCGCCTTAGGAAATAGGAATAGTTAGCTACAGGCCATTAGGTTACATCGGGAGACGTATTCTGATGGTAAAAACAGGTTATGAATTTGATCTGGATTGGTTATGGATATGATCTGTCAATGTCAAAACTGGAGGAAGTTTATTATTATTATAAATTCATTACCTGTTTTTACAATTAGAATACGCCTCCGAAACTATGTTAAGGGTCTTGTATGTCTTACCCAGCCGATTGAATGGTGTTAACATTTTTGAATCTTTTTTTTTCAAAAGATAATAATTATTTAAGTTATCCCGGAAAAATATAAACATGACAAAAAGTTGTGCATTTTCAAAAAAAGTGTACACATCTCTTTTTTAAACTTTCGGAATATTTTTTTTCGATCCTGATAGGAGAAATAAGTAACTTAAAATTTCATGATAGTCTAAAAATCTGATCCGAATCAAAATGATGATGGTATGGAAAAACTTGGAACACTTTATTTATTACACGGTAACGGCACCAAAGTATGTAACAGTTCAATGGATAAAAGGGCATAGTGGATCAAGAAGAGATGATGCAGCGGATGAACTGGCCAGGAAAGGTTCAGAAACACCGTCATATGGACCCGAGCCCATCATACCCCTACCATCACATACACAACCAGCCAGACTTAGATCACAGACAACTGCACAGTAAGTACTGGAATGAAATATATACATGCAGGCAGACCAAAGATATTTTACCGGAACTGAACTACAAGCTCACCAAAATACTACTGAAAACACCTAGACAACAACTACGTAAAATAGTAGGATTAATTACAGGACATAACACACTAATCAAACACCTACACAAAATGGGTAAAACAGACAGCCCCATGTGCGCAGCGTGCATGGCAGAAGAGGAAACAACAAAACACATTCTCCTAGACTGCAAACTGGTAGAAGTATACAGGAGCAAATACCTATAGACTCCGTGCACACTAATTAATAGAATCAGGCGTTACTTTGCGGAAATCCATGCTAATTAAAGCATGCAATTTAATATTACTTTGCTAATCCGCGAGAAAATAACGTGTTAGTCAAACAATGCTAACCCGTTATACTTACTTGCGTATTTTTACATGCAATTAATATTCCCACCCTCCCACCGCAAAAATAAATACGCAAGTAAGTATAACGGGTTAGCACTGTTTGACTAACACGTTATTTTCTCGCGGATTAGCAAAGTAATATTAAATTGCTTGCTTTAATTTCCGTGCACACTAATAAAAGGCAGAACCTGAAAGCATTGCTAGGCCTCGTGGAGGACGTCGACTCAGCAGATTTTGAATAATATTTTCCATTATCCAAATATAGGTTTATAAAAAACATAAAATAAAGAGTAAATAAACGTATTTTCATTTCTATTTCAAAGAGGGAGGTAAAAATAACGTGAAGGAGAAAGTATATGACGACGTGTTCTAAAATAATCTTAATCAATTTAGGCTTAATCAGAGAAGACTTAACAAAGAATAACATGGAAACTGCTCCAACATTAAGAGCACTGTAAAATTTTAATGAAAAAAACAGGCACTCTTCAGTAACTTGCACCACACGCCTTCAGGTTTTGTTTCTCGTCCGAGTTGGAGCCATTTCAATTAACATGGAATGTAAAACTACGGCCGACACCTCCGTCCGCATTACCGGCGCTTTGCTCTGCGAGCTCAATTGTAACTAGTTTGGCATTTAGTGAGCAATTAAGTAGGCTCTCTTTTTTTTTAACTGATCTCCAGGTTTTTTACAAGTCAATACAGCATTTACAGTCATATGAAAAATACATAGCAACATTTATAATACAACAGCCAATACCTTGAGAAAAAAAAGCGGCCAAGTGCGAGTCGGACTCGCCCATGAAGGGTTCCGTACCATTTATGACGTATTAAAAAAACTACTTGCTAGATCTGGTTCAAACCAATTTTCGGTGGAAGTTTGCATGGTAATGTATATCATATTTTTTTTAGATTTTTCATTCTGTTATTTTAGAAGTTACGGGGGGGGGGGGGGGACACACATTTTTTCACTTTGGAAGTGTCTCTAGCGCAAACTATTCAGTTTAGAAAAAAATGATATTAGAAACCTCAATATCATTTTTAAAGACCTATCCATAGATACCCCACACGTATGGGTTTGATGAAAAAAGATTTTTTGAGTTTCAGTTCTAAGTATGGGGAACCCCCAAAATTTATAGTTTTTTTCTATTTTTGTGTAAACATCATAATGCGGTTCATAGAATACATTTACTTACCAAGTTTGAACAGTATAGCTTTTATAGTTTCGGAAAAAAGTGGCTGTGACAGAATCGGACAGACAGACGGACATGACGAATCTATAAGGGTTCCGTTTTTTGCCATTTGGCTACGGAACCCTATTTAAATTATAATGATGTTAAACTATTTACATTATTACCACAATATAATAGAGATGTATTCTAGGGTTAATAATATATCAAATTGGAGATGTTAAGGAATCCCAATGTCAGAGAACATAATTATACCTACTAATAAGATTAAGAGGTAAAGTCTCTCCAAGAGTAAAAAAAAAGAAATGAAATAAGTGCTTCACATCAGGACCAAGCTAACAGTCTGAAGCGACGCGTATCCTGGGATTTCCCTTGAACCTTGTCAAAGTTCTCCACATTGATAAGTTTTGGGTTTTGGTCAACAATATGTAGCTGATGAAGACTACCTAATAATATTAGGAATGTCTGTAAAACTACGATGGGCTACACCTCCGAATGAACGCATTAGCGGCGCTTTGCTGTGCTGTGAGCTCAATTGTTACGTGCTGGTGTCTGGATTTTAGAAAGCAATTCATTCCTTCTATATTTAGTATTGTTTGCACCTTGGTTTGATCTACAATGTCAAAGAAAGTGAGGTAAACACATAATGGTATTATGGACTATGAACTTAAACTTAATAGAAATACAATATTTAATAACATTATTTATCTCTCCCTTCTAGGGTCTGAAGGGGTTGTATGGGCCATATATGTTAGGGGAAACTCTGACACTACCCTCTGCAACCCAACTCCTATCCGTACCTTCCCGAAGGCGATATAACAGCCGGGTAGACCCTGTTAAGCCAAGCAACATAGTTGGGCGGCGACAGACACGGAAGGGGGCAGGCAGAACAAATACCATCTCTGCCTGTGCAATAGAAGAAATAGATGCCCTGTAAAGACATAGCCATCATAACATTCACACGCAGACGCAAACCAAGGACGTAATATATAGCTCAGACCCATCCAAACTAAATAGAAAACCAGGCCCGTGCAGAAGGACGAGGGGCGCCACTGCACTACATCGAAGCCCCAAGAAAAATCAGCATGGCAAATACAAAAATGAATGAAAGGGATATGATATGCGATCCGGCTAATAACCGGCGTTTGGGGGTTTCCGGGTCCTCAGATGTCAAATATGCTACCGAGACACATGCAATAAGCAAGAAAAAGAGGATCAACAAACAAGAGAAGCAACTTCGAATAGGAACTTGGAACGTGAGAAGCTTAAAGAAGAAAGGTAAACTAGAAAATCTATTATTAGAAATGAAAAGACACAAGATGGATATCACAGGACTCAGCGAAACAAAATGGGCTGATAATGGCATCAAAGACATGGACGAGTATGTGTTATATCATTCTGGAAAACCAAAGGAAGAAAGGGGTCATCATTATGGAGTTGGCATTCTAATAAAAAAGGAGTTAAAACCATTTGTATCAAACTTTACACCACTATCAGATAGATGCCTTCTACTTCAACTGAACAGCCATCCAGTAAAGACAAATATTATACAGGTATATGCACCAACCTCCAACAAAAAACACGATGCAGATATTGAAATTTTTTACTCAGACATAAAAACCATATTAGATTCAATAAAATCCCAGGAAGTAGTAATGATAATTGGAGACTTCAACTCAAAAGTAGGAAATGGTAACGTAGGAAAGCATGTTGGCAAATATGGGCTGGGGGAACGGAACAAGAGAGGCGAGAGACTAGTTCAATTCTGTTCAGAAAACGATTTTGTAATATCAAACACATGGTTTGAACACCCACCTAGACGATTGTATACTTGGACGTCACCCCAGCATACTCCGGAAAACATAGTTAGAAATCAAATTGACTACATATTAATACAAAACCGTTTCAAGAATTCAATAGTAAATGTTAAAACATACCCAGGAGCAGATATTATGTCAGACCATACCCTACTAGTAGCAAAATACAGACTAAAACTTAAATCAATCAAGAAAACCAGACATGAACCACGGGTAGATATAGAAAAACTTAAAGATAAGGACACACTGCTGACTACAAAACACCTCCTAAACAACGAAATCCATAAAATCAGCTCACTTAACGACAACGAAAACAACATCGAATCACTTTGGAACGAAATAAAAGTAACCATAATTAAGACAGGCGTAGAAACCTTAGGACACAAGAAAAGGATCCAAAAGACACCATGGATAACAAAAGAAGTCCTTGATTTTATGGATGAACGAAGACTCTATAAACATACAGATACTGGGAAATATAAAGAATTGGACAACCATATCAAATCCAAAATACATCACCTGAAATCATCATGGTTAGAAAGGAAATGCAGCGAAATTGAAGAGTTGGAAAAGAAACATGATAGCTTCAATTTACACAAAAAAGTAAAAGAATTTACGAAAACAAATAGGAAGAAAACAGTAGCCAAATTATTTAACGATCAGAATCAACTTGTAACGGATATAGAAAAAATAAACAAGACTTGGGAAACATATGTAGAGAAACTCTTTCAAGACAACAGGTCAGAATCAATTCCAGAAGAAGAAAAATACTTACGACGGTCCATTAATACTTAGCCATGAAATAGAAAGAGCTATCAGTAATATGAAATCAGGCAAAGCGCCGGGTCCTGACGGTATATACATCGAAATTATTAAATTACTTTCAGAAGAGAACATTAAAGTATTGACAAAACTATTTAATTTAATATACGAGTCTGGCAGGATGCCAGCCGACTGGCTACACTCTACCTTCATAACACTTCCGAAGAAAGCCAATGCAAAAACGTGTAACGAATACAGATTGATAAGTCTAATGAGCCACGCTCTAAAAATATTTTTAAAAGTAATATTATCCAGGATACACTACAAAATAGACAGAGAAATTAGTGACACACAATTTGGTTTCAGGAATAGTCTTGGTACCAGAGAAGCACTAACTTCAATTCAGATTTTAACTCAGAAATGTTTAGAAATGGATCAAAACGTCTACATCTGCTTCATCGACTTCGAAAAAGCGTTCGATAATGTAAAACACGACAAACTAATGCACATAATAGATAAAACTGAAATAGATAGTAAGGATAAGAGAATTATAAAACATCTTTATTGGAATCAAACAGCAAACGTAAAACTAGATTATAGTAGCACAAACAACATCCATATACTTAAAGGAGTGCGCCAAGGCTGTGTCTTATCCCCATCGCTTTTCAACTTGTACTCAGAACACGCATTCAAAGAAGCATTCGATGAAGCAGAGGAAGGTATAAAGATCAATGGAAGAAACATTAACAATCTAAGATTTGCTGATGACACCGCCATTTTAGCAAATAACATAGAAGATCTACAAATACTAATCAACAAGTTAAATACCTCACTAAAGAATCTAGGACTGAAAATGAATGTAAAGAAGACAAAATACATGGTAGTTTCCAAATTTCCCGGTAGAGTAGACACAACACACCTAATAATTGTTAATCAAGCAATAGATAAAGTTAAACAGTATAGATATTTAGGAGCGTGGTTCAATGAAAGTTGGGACCCAGACCAGGAGATTAAAATAAGAATAGAAATTGCAAGGAACACATTTATATCAATGAAATCACTGTTTACCAATAGAAGCATAAATATCAAACTGAGGTGGAGACTCGTCAAATGCTACATAATATCCATCCTACTATATGGCATGGAGGCATGGACTATGAATAAATACACAACAGACAGACTTGCTGCCTTCGAGATGTGGCTCTACCGCAGAATGTTAAAAATCTCATGGACCAGTCACATTACGAATGAAGAAGTACTACGTAGAATGAGGAAGAAACCAGAAATACTCAACATCATTAAGAAAAGAAAAACAGCCTATCTGGGTCACATCTATAGAAATAAGAAATACGACTTATTACAGACAATCATCGAGGGAAAGTATGAGGGAAAAAGAGGGAGAGGTAGACCTAGAAATAAATGGATAAATAACATTAAAGACTGGACGCATACAAAAGACGCAGCCACCCTCAAGAGATTGGCAAAGACCAGAGAGCTGAATGCCATGCTGACCGCCGACGCCCATTAGACTGGGCATGGCACCAGAAGAAGAAGATCTCTCCCTTAGTGTTTATATAGTACATAGTTATTTTTACTCTGTGGCTGACATGCTGCTGTCATATTTAGCTATGTTTCAGTTAATTTTATATATATTTATATATATGTTTATGTATGTCTATTTGTATTCCTTATATGTGTATGTTTATTCACTGTAATTGTGTGTGTGAATGTAGGCTTCATAACGGTTTAGCAACACCTACTTTTTCGATTAACTTCTCTATTTCCGCTACCCAAGATTGTCTGGAAGAGATCGCTTTTTAGCGATAAGACCGCCTGTTGTCTGCCTCTAAATTTAATCAATTGATTATTTTTCTTGTATATTTTTACTGAGGTGTGCCAATAAAGGAGTATTCTATCTATCTATCTAAGTATACATTTTGTTGCGGTTTGAAAGATAAGCTTTTAGGCTCGGGAGATTACATGGAAACAAGGTAAATTCGTTATGTATGGCTTATAAAATAAATGAGATTTAAAAAAAGAAAGGTAAATTCGTTTAAATTTAGGTTAAACTTTCTAGCACATAAAAAAGTACACATCGCGCACTCAATGCATTCTATACTTTTGTAAATCAAATAAAAGAAACAACACTTATAATATAGGCGCCATGATCAAATTTCTGTGCTAAAACGGTTGTCGACAATGAGCCAAGGACAAAAATTTTTGAGTTTTCCTGTGAGAAATATTTACTAAGACGAATACCTCAGACGAAGTCATTTCAATTACACTGAGTAATTTTAACTACCGCTTTTGTCAGCTAAGACGCCGTTATCTAGATCTACAGCACCAAGCTTTATCTGCGAGAATAGTTAATTCCTCTTTATTTTTCGCACTAGGTATTGGAGAGTATTACTTTTTTCTGCATTTAATAATCGAAAAAGTCAAACGAAGGGTCGGGATTCGATATTCATCAAATTATGTAAAAATAGTTTCCATGATATAATATCCATAGAGGAAGTTGGGGACTACGTTTATAATGGAGAAGCAGTAATTCCCTTTCCTCTTAAATACTATTAATTGCTGATCCCAGCTGACTTTCATATAATGTCTTCCAATCATCCCAGGAGGAAGTTTCGAACCTGTCACCACGAAGTTTCCCGAAGACGCTTCGGCAAACTTCGACTAACGACTGCTCATTGGAGCTAATTAATCGATTGTTTATTATCGTCTGTGCTGCGGAAGGTCTGATTTATGTGTCAGGGTACATTGGTTGGCAATTACTAGCTCCTTTTTCCTCAAAATGTAACGACGACCGATCTGGCCTAGTGGGTAGTAACCCTGTAAGGGTATTTATTTGTGTGATGAGCACGGATATTTGTGCCTGAGTCATGGATGTTTTCTATGTTGTTAAGTTTTTGTATATTAAATATATCTTTGTCTGAATATCAACAACACAAACTTTCTTGAGCTTACTGTGAGACTTAGTCAATCTGTGTAAGAATGTACTATAATATGTATTTTCCTGGGGAAAGATTGGATTAGCGTGATCAGGTTAGGTGCGACTGTGGAGATCCGGAACAGACCATACATCATATAGTTTTTGATTGCCCCATCACTAGATACAACGGACCTGTCGAAGATTTTAAAGAACTGACAAAGGACGCGAGTGTATATCTGCAAAACTGTAAATTTTAATTTGATGTAATCATTATTGTAAAAACCGTGTGTAAACGCCATACGATAAATAAATAATAAATAGCGTGGTGACCTATTCGATGTTCTGTGTATGTGTCTCTAAGACTAACTTAGGTGCTTTAGATTGCTGGGTAGAAAATAGCACAGAGATATCCACTGATTCGAAGTTACCGAGATTATGACATTTGCGGCAATAATTCAGTCAGTAGTATTGTCGCGCTACTATACTGCTTCGTTCAGAATTAGAATCGGAACTATTTTATTTGTAGAATAACTTAAAAACAGCATACCGGGTGTGGCCTATAACAGAAGCAAAAACTTCAACTGTAGGCGGCACTCCTCAAACTGACCAACATTTCTTCAGCAACTTCTAAAAATAACTTTTATTTTGATTTTTAGAACATTTTAAAGCTTATTCTAAGACGCAGTGTATTGCGAATTTTGTTATGATTCATCATCATCATTGGCCTTTGAGTCTATTACAGACTATTCAAACAGTGTCAGGTAGGGCGGCAGCGCTTTTCATGGCTGTGTAGGCCAATACGGGAGCGGCAAACACGACCACAAGCCAGGCAGGTGTAGGTGCAGGTGTTATGATTAAAGCGTGACAATCAACGTCAATTACACTGATGACAGCGTACATTGAAGGTAATATGTAATTTGTATGAAAAATAGGAAGAATAAAGAATTCATTATTTTCAAAAATCGCTGAACAAATGTTGGTAAGTTTGAGTACAGCCTACAGTTAAATTTATTGCTCGTGTTACAGGAAACACCCGGTATATAGTACAGGGTGTCAAGGTACAGTGGGTTCGACTGCGTTACTCCAGGGAACGTCAAATTGAATGTAAAAGAATCCTATAAAATGACGTGTTTACGATTCCTGCAGTCATGCCGACTGCATTGCATTGCAGCAGTATTACACCGCGACATTACTACACGTATTATTCGTCTTATACGTCTACATATCATATGTCTAGAAAACCGCCAGTCTTTGCATGTTTCCTGGACTTATCTGAGGCCTTCAACCTCGTTTCATATAAAATCCTATGGCAAAAAGTTGAGGAAATGGCAGGGCTACCGTCAGAGGTAATCTCTCTCCTGAAATACTGGTACAGCCGGAGAAAATATGTGAGATCTGCGGTGTTCTCCCGGTGGAGTACAGGTTGGAGTGCGGGGTGAGACAGGGAGGGGGGCTTACGTCTACCCGGCTTTTCAACCTGTACATCAACGGTTTGATAGAGAAGTTGAGCTGCACCAACGTCGGGTATTCGGTTGATGGAGTTTGCGTTAACAATATCAGCTATGCAGACGACATGATTCATTCTTCAAAAAAAAACGTCACTTTTGACACTGACATATCCAATCCATATCGTGTCTTTAGGAAATTTTTGACGTATCTTAAAGTTTGAATCGGGCTGTCAGTAATGAATCTTAGATAGTTGGTACAGTCAGCATCAATAGTAACAGTTGAGATAACGCTCTAAAAGTATCTGGTATTTCGGATTACTTTTCCAAATATACATAAATCTCTAAAATTCACGTTCAAAAGTAAATATTTTACAGTGTCAATTGTTCTACATATAGAACTATCACTTTTTGTTAAGCTGTTACAGAATAGTAGATACTTTTGAAGCGTTGTTTGATCCGCTACTTTTGATGCTGACTGTACAAGATACTTTAGATACTATATATAAATGCCTGGGTTCCGACGGGTTAAAAAGTAGAAATTCTGTTAGAATGTAATCTGTACCTACGCGAGTCCCGCAGCTCCGTACCCAATTTAGGTACACAAAATTTAAAATTCCGTTATCGGAACTTTTTGCTCTGATTTATAACGGGTTATTTAGACCCGGCAGATAGATGGTAATGGGATTTCTGATTATCAAAGTTGAATAAACAATGATATATGTTGGACATTTATCCAGAGGCTGACGGGAAACAGGTTTGATAAATAAAGGAGCGTTCACACTGATATTTATAGAGCGGAAGACCGATACCGATTATAAATATTATAGGACATTATTACACAAATTGACTAAGTCCCACAGTAAGCTCAATAAGGCCTGTGGTGGAGGTGCTTAGACAACGATATGTGCATATTTATAAATACTTAAATACATAGAAAACACCCATGACTCTTGAAAAAATATGCGTGTTCATCACACAAATAAATGCCCTTACCAGGATTGGAACCCGGGACCAACGGCTTCATAGGAAGGGTCACTACCCAATAGACCAGACATATCGTCTTGTTATATAACATAATCACATCATCATCATCAAACAAAAATGTTACTTTTGGCACTGACATATCCGATCCATATCGTATCTAGATCTAATATTTGACGTATCGTAAAGTTCGAATCGGGCCGTTAGTTAATTGTAACTATCGTAAAAAATAGTTTCATATTATTTAAGAGTGTCCTATCAATGAGCTTCTAAATCGTACATTGTTTTTTCTGATACAGGAGAGAAACGAGCAGACGTATAGCCTGATGGTAAGCGATCACTGTCGCCCATGGACACATCCTGAACTGTTACAAGTGCGTTGCCAACCTTTAATATTGGAGTCAGTAAGCTCTTTTCTTAAAGATTTGCAGTTGTATGTATTCTGAGTAAATAAATAAATAAATAATAAATAAATAAATATTATAGGACATTATTACAGAAATAACTTATTATTACTGAGTAAGAAATAAAATTAATTGATTTAATGTTACTAATTTTAACAGATAAAAGGTAATCACGATAAAATAAAATAAAAATTCACAAAAAAAAAATGATAGGTATCTAAAACATATATTGCTAGAATTATCTTGACTCAAAAACCACTTCAAATACAGGAATGTTCTGAAATAAAACATTTCTCTCAATAAAACAAGATACCTATAAAATATATTTTCAAATAAGATGTAATGAAAAACCACGTTAAAGGAATGGTTTGTAAAGAGAATATTTCTATTAGTAATAAAACAAGGTACAGTCGGCATCAACAGTAACGGATAAAACAATTCATCTAGATAAGCGGAGATGAGAGACGAGCGGGAATCAACCTATAGTATTGGTTGTAAGCGGAGAAGAGATTTGTGTGGCTGCCTTACCTTCTTACTTACTCTTTCTGTAATAAGCCTTCAACATCATTATGTTGAAGGCTTATTACAGAGCCGAGGACTGCTTGACAGACAAACGTGTATGATCCAAACCAGAAACTGTAATAAAAACAAGTAGCAATTAAAATCATTGTATTATGTGCAGAGTTATAGGTGACACAGCTCAGGTAAGAAAACTCATCAAATATTTTATGAAGGTATTTCATAGCAATCAGTCAGATTTATATAATGTATATTCTCATTTCTTTATTAATTTTAGTATCTTTTCCTTTTGTAAGAATTGGATATGTTTTCTAAAAGAGCTATTTGTATGATTTGATGTATATTTGTATTTTGTATCATCTGCATTTAATCGCATGATTTCTATAGTAATATTGTAGTTTTTCTTATTTAACGCATGTTAATTATAAGATTTAATGTTTTGAAAAGATGTGTCCCGCCGAGTTTCTTGCCGGTCTATATTGGGATCCCTCCTCCAATTGAGGGGGGATTTAAATCTTCTCGGATAAAGGTGTAGGGTTATAGCCGGTGTAGCTTTATTTGACGTTCATAAGCGCATTGTAATATGCCTACTTGAATAATAAACTATCTTCATCTTCGTCTTTACTTTAATAAATATTATGTAGGGATACAGCGTGTATTTTTGATACGACTGCACAACCAATTTTAATTTGAAAATTATTCTGATGCTGAATGTACCTAGAAAATACATTTCCAGAATTAGATTAGATATAAACCCGCGTTAAAGAGAGGAATCCTGCCAAGTAATAGCAATGAAACCGATGGAGCTAGCCGAGGACTAATAAAATTTACCCTTGGCATGGTTGGCATTCCTGTTTGACAATTATATTTATTTCAGTAAATATATTTTACTGTAGAGTGCATAGGCACTGAAGAGATTAATGGAAGTTATTTCTTTCAGTATACTTTCAGTTTCAGAACCTGCTAAATTAAAAAAATACCGGCCAAGTCCGAGTCGGACTCGCGCACCGAGCCGTACAAACTTGTAGGTATATTTATATATATATTATTATATGATATAACTAAAAATTTAAGGTTTTCGCAATTTTTCCTTTATCTGTGCTATAAGACGTTGCTTCGTACCAAATTTCAAGATTCTGAGTTCTCGGGAAGTACCCTGTAGGTTTTGATTCCCTTGCGAGTGTCGAAAATTTGCGGCATAAAGCATAGTTCATTTAGAATTGGCACATAATTAGCAATGTTTAAAAAATAATAATTCCATGGCGGGAAAAAAATTGACAATTACAGTTCAATCACCAACCTTCAAAGTATTAATTGTCAAAATATTTTTTTCCTAGCTTATTGCATTTTAAAGTTTTCGACCATGAAAATTGAGAACAGGAGATTGATTGTGCACAAATACTTCGAAAATTCTTATCGATCCCGGACAAAGACAGCTAAGTCGCTTAAGATGTTAAAAGCTAGTATTTGTGGGGTCATAAAACGTTACAAGGAGACTCTATCAGCTGACAGGAAAACACAAACTAATCGAAGGTCTGGGACAAATAACAAGATTTTGGGAAAAAAGACCTAAGGTCACTCAAACAAAATTCAGAACGGTCTAATTACGATTTATCCCAAAAAATCAAAGAAACTTCTAGAAAGAAAAAGATGATTCACCTCAGAGGTGGCTATAAGAGCTATCGAGCAATAAAACAGCCAAATCGGACTGTTAAACAGATCCGACAAGCTAAAACACTAGCTCGACTATTGTACGACCCAGTATTGACAGAATTCGAAGGTTGCTTGTAGTTGGACGACAAGACGTATGTAAAACTCGATTTTAATCAACTACTCGGTTCGAAGTTTTATATGGCCAATAATAGAGGTCATTTACCCGAAAAATATAAGTTCGTGAAACTTGACAAGTTCGCAAAAAAACATATGATATGGCAAGGAATTTATAATTGCGGCTGTAAGACGAAAAGTTTTATAACATAGTCAACAATGAAGTCGGACCTTTATATTAAAGAGTGCTTAGAAAAATGAGTATTGGCATTTATTAGATCCCATTACGGTCCTGTGAAATGTTGGCCAGATTTAGCCAGCTGCCACTACTCAAAAAAAGTTTTGGCATGGTATGCTAATAATCAGGCCAAATACATACCCCGCGAGATGAATCCTTCGAATTGTCCCCAATTTCAATCTATCAAATACTATTGGGCAGTCATGAAATAAAATTAAATAAGACTAGTCAAATTGTCCAGGGTATCAATTCATTGCGATCTACAAGAAATCAACACGCCAAAAATGTCGACAAAAGTGTTGTGCAGAAAATGACGGGGGTCCATTATGAAAACAGTTCGTAATTATTAACATAACAGAGATTTTTTTTAATTTATACATATTTGAAAGCTAAATACATTACTATTTAAAATTCACCATTCATAACTTTCTTATTTTATTAACTTAAAAAAATAACAATCTTCTAGTGCGTACCAATTCTATATGAACTATGCTTTAAGGTGGTTCGACTAGGTTACCCAAAGCTTAAACCTCACTAGATGGCGCCACAATTGCAAATTTTGAGTTTTAATTTTTTGTGGAGTAGTCTTGGTATTTCTATACTGTAAATTATGTTTAGCGCACTCTTTAAATAAATATTGAACTATTACAACAAACATTGAACACTTCATTGTACAAAAACTACCCCTTAATGTCGACAGAATGTTTCTTGACTCTATTTCTAAGTATCACTCACACATTCAAACAGTCTTACTGGGATCCTTGTAGTAGACAATTTGGCACAGCGTGAGTAGGCTTCAATAGCGTTGCGGTATGTACGTGGAAATACATGCAAGAGGATGTGGGTTCGAGACTCATTAATTTTTTTTTTGTTATCAGTATTATCAAGTACCTATTATTAATAAATTATTTTATGAGAAATCTGAGCGTTTTCCATAAAAATATTAAAAATCTGATTCTCACACATCATGATATTTTTGGGTTCTTCCAACTCAGAATCACTAGCATAATCAATCCTCGTGCTAAAAAAACCCGAAAATTTGTATTGAAATTTTAGTTTTACACTGAAATTTCTTTCACACTAAAATGTGACGTAATGGTATGGATATTTTAGGATATCTTTTTTTAATGCTAGGGTGGAGAAGATTCTAAGTAGAATGAACCTAAGAAAGTCCAAATTTGTAAGTCAGATTTTCCGGTATTTTTTTCAAAAAAAACGCTGTTTTGTTCTAAAATTAAAGCAATCACTTACTGCCCAGCCTTTAAAAAAGTAGGTACTATTTTACAGTAGAATAAAAAAAAAAAATTACAATACATTTAATTAAATTACAGTGAGTTACAAAATTGCATGGCCTTTATTTATAACCATTATAAAAAGAAATGAGATATTTACCATGTTTGTTTATATTATTGATTTCCCGATATTTTGACACAACTAGAAGTTTCACACAATGCCTAGAGATAGAAAATTATTTATTTATTTTATTTATTGTCAATTTCATTCAACGGATCACATCATATCCAATTTATGTGTTTATGTATTGCATTGTTTTCTACCTAGTTGGTTATTAAATTCTGTTACTGCAATAATCTTTATCTACATATAATATACCAACGAAAGTTTAATAAAGTATATATTAAAATGAAGTACACAAAATCAGGAATTACATATGACAATATCATTCAAAATCGCCTCCTCTGGCTTTGACACAGGCCCTCAAACGACGAGGCCAGTCATCAATAGTGGCACGCACGATTGTCATGTCTAATTCCGTCACTGTCTTAACTATGGCCCGCTTGAGGGAGTTAAGATTTGTGTGGGGTTTAGCACAGGCTTTCTCCTCAATAACCTGCTATATTTCATAATCCAGGGGGTTAAGGTCCGGGCTGGAGGACGGCCAGTCTTCGTGGGCAATAAAGTCAATTTTGTTCCTTCGAAACCAGGCTTGAGTTGTTCTTGCCTTATGTGCAGGAGCTGAGTCCTGTTCAAAGATCCATGGCTGGTTTTGAAATAGGGTGTGGCTTAAGGGCTTCACTATTGGTTCGAGAACGGTTTCCAGTTTCCGGTTTTCACACCTTTTTCACAGAAATGAATCTGTGTTAGCCCTGAGTATGACACACCCAAAATCATGTTTGGCGGGTGCCCACATTTGTGTATCGCAATAGGGTTGTTTCTATCTACAAATCTTAGGGCATAATTGTGTCCCAATAAATTCTTTTGGATTATAAGAACATGTTAAACAACTTTTAGGGGACCTGTAATGACCATATTTTTGTAAATATTGAATTTAAAATATATTTTGGCACACGTCACGTGACCAAACTCGAAACGTCTGAAGATTCTGATGACGTCACAACTCTCGGATTAACATACACTGTTGACAGTTAGGCGTTAAACAACAAATGACAAATGTCAGTTGACAGTTCGTATCTTCTACGTGTGTATGTAGTTATGTGTCAAACCGTAAACTGTGACGTCATACAATTTTCAAAGAGCGTTTTGGGCGCGAAAGCATCTGTCAAAATATATTTTGTTAATTTAACATATTTAAAGCCGTTTTTAGTATAAAAGCTGAATTTTAAGGCAACTTTTAGTTAATATAGAAAGTAATACAAGCGTTTCAAAAAATTGGAATACGATTCTATTTTAGGCCCCAATTCATTATAGATACGACGAGATAAGCGTTATGTGTGGTATATAATTATAGCTCACAAATCCACCACATTATGTCATTTTTTATTTTTTCGGTAGCATTTGTTTTAACGGAAATAAAGAGGTTGCAAATCGAGTAACAGAACTTCAGAACAGATATCATTTGATATTTACCAGTCGCTTTTCGGTGAAGGAAAACATCGTGAGGAAACTGGACTAATCCCAACAAGGCTTAGTTTTACCCTCTGGGTTGGAAGGTCAAATGGCAGTGGCTTTCGTAAAAACTAGTGCCTACGCCAAATCTTGGGATTAGTTGTCAAAGCGGACCCCAAGCTCCATTGAGCCGTGGCAATATGCTGGGACAACGCTAGGAAGAAAGAAAGAAATCGAGTAACAGAACTTAGTAACCAACTAGGTATAATAGTTATGATGTAAATGTCCATATCATGTTGGAGTCATATATGTATTAGCCAACTAATTATTCAAGATCAATACACTTAGCTCCCTTAGGTATTCGCCTAAGTACAGTCTCGGGCAAAATTGAGTTTTATAAAAGTGAACTAGTTTCTAGGTCATATTTTCTATGAATTGGTCATTTTTGTAGACTCCAATTACAGTTACACTTTTCTTGGTTTTTCGCGGATGATTTTTGTAACTTGATTTAGACGTTGCTATCATTTTCAAACCAAAAACACATAAAATCACAATTCAGAACATGCGGCAGCGTTGTTTTCTATCAAGTACCTCAAGCACCAGGGCGGCTACCGGGAAAATCGAAATTCGTCAATTTCGGGCATTTTTCTCTGTCACTCTAATTACGTCTTAGTGAGAGTAAAAGAGAAAGATCCCCGCAATTTGCGAATTTCGGTTTTCGCGGTAGGCCCCCAGGTCCTGTCAAGTTTCAGCAGTGTTGCCAGGTGAGCGGAAGAGAATTATCGTACTTGAGTGTCAATATTATTGTACCGTTGAAAAAAATATCGTACGCCAATCAAAAAGGCAGCCCCTAAAAATGTCTAGCAAAATAAGCTTAAATTTCGAATTATAATAAAAAAAATACAATTTTCGTCTAAATTGCGCAAAAAATCTGTTTATGTTTGTGTATTTTTGGGATAGACTCAAACGGTATACAGGAAATTGTGACATTTTAAACTTTAAACTTACACCAAGGAGCCGAACACCCAAAAGATACTAATTTTAGCCTATTTCTGAGAGAAAGTATCATATTTTGCTTCAAATTACTAGACTTTTAAGGTGGCATCATCCAAGGGCTGAAATTATAGTACTTTAGTGTACGATAATGCTCTTTGGAACATTACGTCATACCGGGGCCCAAATTATCGTACATGTACGACAATTATCGTACGCCTGGTCACACTGAGTGTCAGTGTCGACAGAGTCAGCTAAAAACGCGTCAAACATCGCAACGTCGCGCCCGAGGCATGGAGTGGCAACGTCGCAATGTATTTGTACACGACATTTGTCACACACACATGAGTAAAATTTATAAAAATATAACGTTGATTATTGCATGATTTCTGTATGAAACATAGTTTTTCTATTAATTTAGCGCAAATGAATATTCGAAAGTAGATAGATGCGCAACAATTTATGTAATAATATTGTGTAATTAATTAATAAATAGCGATTGTTTTTTGTATGAAAATCGAACCACCTTAAACGGCTGTATCTTTTGATTACGTTGGCTTAGAAGTTTGATTTTTTCACAGCTCCTAGGGATAGTAGACCTGAGTTTTTGATATAAATTCCAGCTTGATAGGTACCTCCACGTATTCCTGAGAAAAAGGGTCTTAACAGACGGACAGACGGACGGACGGACAACAAAGTGATCCTATAAGGGTTCCGTTTTTTCCTTCCGAGGTACGGAACCCTAAAAACCTGATATATATGTAAGCATTCATAGTTCTGATATTTAAGGTGCCTACTCCAGAGCACACAGTCGCTGAGGCCGAAATCGGTCAGGAGAGCATCATCATCATTTAAGGTGCGATGCCACAAATATATGTTCATTTTTCTAATCGTATATTTTTATACCTAGATTTTAAAATCTTATTGACTATTTATAGCTCATTTGGAGATTTGGTAAAAAAAAAATGGTTACGGTTGTGCCACTTGTGCGTAGTTGTGCCATTAGGAATACATATTTTTAATGGCACAACTAGTTGTGCATACGAAGTTGGTCCATGAGGAAAGCCTGCTGATTTTCAATAATTAGCAGAACCAAAATAAAAATGTCATTTAATATCGGCATTTGTCAAACCACTGACAAAACCCCTCCTTATTCTCACGCCCTCGCAATAATACGCGTATTTCAGACTTATTCTTTTTTTTTTATACCACGACGGTGGCAAGCAAGCATACGGCCCGCCTGATGGTAAGCAGTCACCGTAGCCTATGGACGCCTGCAACTCCAGAGGTGTTACATGCGCGTTGCCGACCCTTTAAAAATTTGTACACTCCTTTTTTGAAGAACCTCATACTGTCCTGAAAGTACGTAGTACGTTTAGTAGTCAAGAGTACTTTTCAGATTGCCGAATACATCGTCCATATTATTTCATTGTCCCCGACTGAGGCCAATTCAAACTTACATTCTGATATCTAAATGATGTCACTTTGTTATCATTCGTCCGTGCGTCTCGCTCACGCTAATACGTGTACGAACAAGTACGAGCGAAATGCATGTGCGAATGACATCAAAATGTAAGTTTAAATTGGCCTCTGAGACCCATAAAGTAAGCACACACGTAAAGCGCCGTAACCGCATGGATTTTATGATATTCTCACACTTGCCTCTAGACTAGATGAGGCTCTTAAGTTGATACTACAAAAAATACTAAAAACCCTTTAAGTTTCACTACGTCGAGTCAATCTTTTGATAAAACAGACAACGTTGCAGTTTTATTTTGGTTATTCGCGGATGGTCTAAAACTCAAAATGACTAGTGTAATATTTTGCCTATATCACTTTTAGTCTACATCGCGAACGGTCTAGAACGCAAAATGCCTACATCATTTTCGTCGTTTTATCTTTACGTTAGCGGTGTCGACGGAGCCCCGCGGCAGCGGGCGCCTATTCTGGGCGGTTTGGCCTTCGGCCATTTGAAGCTAACTAACAAACCTAACCTACCTAATGAAATAAAAAAGTGGTCATTCTGCGTTCTAAACCGTTCGCGATGTAGACTAAAAGCGATATAGGCAAAATATTACACTATAGTCATTTTGCGTTTTAGACCATCCGCGAATAACTGCAAAAAAGTGACGGCATCATATTTTTCTTACAACTTCTTGTTTACTTTCATCCGTCGTTTTCGATTTGAAGCCATAATGTATTTTTAATCCTTAGTAAGCACTGATCAGTGTATCCTTAGGTACATTTATCTGAATCATGACAAAATTAGACTTAAATCAACCGATATATGGACCGTGATTACCTTATAGGTATATTGTTTTCGATCTCCCGATATTTGGACGTAAATAGTTACAATGCATCTTGTGGCATCGCAGCCGACGCGCACGAATGAGGGTAAACCGAGCGCGATCTACACAACTTTCACACGCACCCGCTATCTCCTGTTACCCGTGAACGACATGCATGTAACTGCGTCGAAATATCGCAAGCTCAAAAACAATATAAAATTTAATCACGGTCCATATTCCGGTCGATTTAAGGCAAGTGAAACTAACCGTGAATCATTCAAAACTGTTATGTCAAAATTATGTCAGTCCAAGTATTGAATAGCCAAACTTGGACAGCACCGTACAAAAGATTAACACTCGGCGGGTTCAGACTAGCGTATTTTTCTGCGCGTATTCGGTCGTTTCGGCGTTATGAGCTTACACGTGCGTTACATTTCCCTACATTTGGTTTTATGAGCTTAGACGTGCGTTTCTTTTCCTATAGACACGAGCTTACACGCACGTCGCAGAAATCGCACAACTGCCCAGCCTGACCGCGCTTCTTAAACAGAGGTGACTGCGTTGGCTGGGGCATGTGTACAGGATGAAACCTACTCGACTGCCACGCCGTGTTCTTGGAACGGAGTGACGGTGGCGCAAGTGCGTTGGAGATGGTCGCAAGTTCTGTGACGAGGCCTGGTTTCCGGCACTGACGTCACAGTCCGTCGCGAACTTCCCTTGCCAGCTCTGTGGGAAAGTATGCCGCTCTCGCATCGGTCTTTTCAGTCACCAAAAAAGATGTTTTGCGGACATTGCACCATAGATCGTCTGAAATAGATCGTTTGAAATTATTATAATTACCTTATACTGGAATGGTAGGGAGACTGACATATTCTATAGACAATTAAGATTGATTATGGACCACCTTATGAAATTCCACAAAAAAAGGATTATCATCGGCGGTGATTTCAACGTAAATGTTCTGATAGATTCGAAACAAACCGCGACACTTCTTGACTTCATGCTCGAATATAATTACAAACAATATGTAAACAAACCCACGCGTATAAATAAAAGCGGGTCAACATGTCTTGATCTTATATTCACAAACTTTACTAGAGACTTTGACGTTGAAGTGTGTGAATTCGGTTTCTCGGACCACAAATGCACTACACTAAATTTAATCAACTTAAAAAGCGACCAAAGTACTACTACATCAGATTCTTGGTACCAAACAAAACGGATATATAACTCTGAAAATATAAATGCATTTAAATTAGCACTGAAAAATACTGACTGGCAAAATTATATGTTCTCAAATCACTCTGTTAACCAAAATTATAATTCATTTAATAATAGATTGCTCGACATACTCGACAGTTGCATACCTAAAAAACGAATAAAAATAAAGACAGCTAAAACGCTTCCGTGGCTCACTCCCGGAATTAAAATATCTTGTAAAAACAAAAGACTACTAAAAATCCATTCCATGGCATCTAGAAATAAAATTTTAAAAAATTATTATAAACAATATGAAAAAACATTAAAAAGCGTAATTGTACAAGCAAAAAAACTTTACTTCACAAACAAAATGAGTGAATCTACAAATAAAATGAAATGTACCTGGCAAATTATAAAACAAAGCACAAATAAAACATCTTACCGTGCTAAAAAAAACATACAACTACATGTCCGCAATAAACTAACATCTGACCCTAAACTTGTTTCCAACGCATTCAATCAGCTGTTTGTCAGTGCTGGGCGATCCCATGCGACGCGGGCAGGTGGGGCGCCGCGCGGCAGACCAGTTGTGCAATCCAGCGAAAACACAATGTTCCTACGACCAGTTTATCCTGATGAGGTAAACAAACTAATAAAAAACCTAAAGCCCAAAAATAGTCACGGTATCGACGAACTGCCATCGTCACTTATAAAAGCGTGCGCTGAGGAGTTAACACCACCATTAACTTATCTCATTAACCTATCATTTCAAGAAGGTGTATTTCCTGATTTATTGAAAATTGCCCTAATCAAACCAATACACAAGAAGGGTAAAAAAACGGATCCAATAATTATCGCCCCATTGCGTTATTACCTGTGATTTCAAAAATATTCGAAAAGGCAATGTGCAGTCGATTGTATTCATTTTGTGAAAAATATGATATATTTGACAATGCTCAAAATGGATTTCGTCAAAATCGCTCTACAACGTTAGCTACCTACACATACATAAATGAAATCCTAAACATTTTAAACAGAAAGGAGTATGCTGTGGGTATTTTGCTCGATATGACGAAGGCGTACGAAAGAGTGAACTACAATATACTCCTTGACAAACTATATGGAGTAGGAGTCCGCGGAATAGCACATGAATGGTTCCAATCGTACCTTAGAAATAGAAACCAATATGTCGACATCGATTACGTCAATGAAACATCGCGCGAAATCTGTACTGTCAGATCAGAGGTCCAGCCTGTAACTGATTCTATCCCTCAAGGGAGTGTAATTGGATGCGCCCTTTTTATTATTTATATTAACGACCTTCCTAAAATATTCAATGAACCATGTGTCATGTTTGCTGATGACTGTTCGCTATTATTCTCGTGCACTAATGAAAAAAGCCTTTGCGAAAAGCTTAATAACATTATGTCAGACGCTGCATGTTGGATGAACGACCACAACCTAGAAATAAACTTTACTAAAACAAAGATTATGCAGTTCAGACCCCGCCAGAAATTAGAATTAAATATAAATTTTTCTTTCAATAATACTCATATAGATTGCGTTCCCACGTTCTCCTTACTCGGAATAAATATAGATACCAATATAGACTGGAAAGATCACATACAAAAAATAAAAACCAAGTTGAGCCAATTTGTATACGCCCTACGAGAGCTTAAAAAGGCGACCAATATCCAGACAGCAATGACAGCATACTATTCCTATGCTCATGCATGGCTTTCATATGGAGTGACGTTGTGGGGGAACAGTCCCAACGTACAAGAAATATTTATTTTGCAAAAGAAATGCGTCCGAATAATTAAAAACATTAAGCAAAACGGCAGTTGTAAGCTCCACTTTCAAAGTCTCAGAATCTTAACTTTAGCGGGTATTTACTTACTGGAATCGTGTAAGTTCGTAAAAAAATATCCCGAACTCTACACAACTCTTGGAGATGGGCCTCTTCGATATGAATCGCGCTACAAAATAATTTGCGTCAAACATCATCAAAATTAATGATGCATAGAAATGGGCCTTATTCAATGTCAATACAGATCTTTAACAAATTACCTACTGATATAAAAAATGAGCACAACACTAATAAGTTTATTAAAAGATTAAAATCATATTTAATAGAAAAGTCCTTTTATAGTGTAAATGAATACCTAAATTTACCCATTACTTTTTGATTTTAATGATCTCGTTTTCAAATATGTCCGCCTCTCATTCCAAAGTTTATTATTCTGATTTTTTTTTTTAATTATTATTAATATTTTTTTTGTTATTTTTCATTAATTTTGTTATTTATTTAATTTTATTGATGCTATGATTATTATTTTTTCCAATGCAGTGTAACTATGACTATAATAGCGTTTTTATTTTATTTTTATTTGTATTTTCTTTGTCAATCAATTATTTTTTTATGAAATACTTTTATGGAATGTTTATTAAATTATGGAATAGTTCGAATTGTAATTATATTTTAATAGCCATTATATACCATAAGATTAAAATTAGTTTCATGTAGTCTATAAGGTTTTGCTGCGCCCTATCAGGGTCCACGTACTGTACACCTAGCATTAAGTTGTATGTGTTTTGTACTTGGTTGCAAATAAATAAATTGAATTGAAATTGAAATTGAAATAGACGCTAAGGCCAGTATATGTGTGTATACACGCACGTACGTATACGCTCGTATATAAGGCTAGTCTGAAACCGCCCTTACTTTCAAGATCCAATGCAAATACTTACCCAGTATTTGTAAAACTGGGAAGGTCACTTAATAAATATGAATTTTGGTCTCTTTGTCTTTACTCAAACTTAACCTCAATAGGCCATCCCTGTTTCAAATTTGGGAGATGGCTAGGTATATATAGTTTATAGTATATAGCATCAAATTATACATATACTTGATGAAATTGAAATTTAAATATTTATTTGCTTTACGCATTCACTGCCACCGACGCATATATGCATTCACCGTCATACAAGTTTGTGCCTAGGCCACGCCCCCTGGCAGTGAATGCGATAACTTGTTAATTACAAACAGATTTTAAAAATTAATTAATTTAGTGCCACATGTTTAGCCAAAATATGGCATGCAAATTTAAAATTGAAAAGAACTTTGATTACAATGAGTGTATGATGTCTGTATTTCGTAATTTTTCAGACTTCTATAGGGACCGTGCGCGTTGGAGGGTCTGCCATCTTGTGGCCTGAATCGGAATCATAAACATGTATATTTACACGTCAGGTGTTTTCTTGTGCATAGTAGGTTCTGCCATCTTGTGGGCTACATCGTAACAATAAACATCACATTTATTCGCGCCAAAAATCTGACGGCTCCTGTGCTGCCTCCTACAGTTCATGCACGCTCCCTATAAGCCGCGTCCACGAGCCGACCTGTCTAGCTCGTTCAATGTTTATGGTCTATAAACCGCCATCTTGTAAGTGAATTTTACTCAAACGACCCTCTTCGCGCAGCGCTGTCTTCATTAAACTGGAATGGAAACACTTTGTGTATCCAAATCACGAAACTTTATAAACACCTCGAGATTTTGGGTGTGGGCATTTACATTAGCTAAAAAAATTGTAAAAACTGTAAATACAAAAAATATTTTAACATTTATGAGCACATATGAATGAATGAATGAATGAATGTGGAGGGATGGAACGGCAGAGCAAAACCTAGGAAACGGTGGATGGATTGTGTGAGATATGACATGAAACGAACGCGAGTGAACGATGAGATGACGGGTGACAGAAAGATATGGAAGGAAAAGACATGCTGCGCCGACCCCAAATGAATGGGATAAGGGCAAGCGAATGATGATGATTTATAAGCACATATAGAGCTTACTACCTATGCTTTAATATACAGTTTGGTAACTAGTTTACAATACGAGGCGACGAATTATAATTAAAGATATATAATCGTCTACCTAATATTTCGTGTATATATATCGTCTTCCTTTACTGTTCAAGCTATCCGTCTCTCCTTTGGTCCGTTTTCATAACTATGGTTCTCGTAACTGGCTGCCAATGAAGATTAATTTTTCCTGTTTCATAATTAATTATCAAACAAGAATTCACTTTCTGCTTTCGTAATCGAGTATTTTTGCTTCGTTCGTAATTAATTATCAAAACTTATTACTTTTTCTTTTTTCATAATTGGACATTTTCGTGTGATACACTTAGTACCTTTTTCATGTAAAACGATACATACCTTTTTTAAGAAAGACAAATTTAATGTTATTTATATACTCAGAATCATGAGTTGATTCCATCCTCCTACGAAAAAGTAGGCATATTTCTGAAATTTTTCATTCATTTCACTTTGTTTTCCATAGTCTATTCCGTAACCGCCGTACAACGCGTTTGAAAAATTGTAACGGAACCCAAAAATTAAACTTAGGACGCTTTCTTTCTCCTAGTAGGATAGAAAAGAAAGAGCGTGATCCTAAGTATGTAAGAACAAATGAGATATTATTCAGGATAATTAAAAGTCAAATTTCTGATTGGAAACCAGCAAGAGTGACTTTAGATTACGAAGTAGCAGCTATGAAATGTATTCAAATCGTATTTCCAGACGTCATAGTGAAGGGTTGCTTTTTTCACTTCTGCAATACGCTTTTCCGTAAAGCAAAGATGCTCGATATGAAGTCGAGAATTCAAAGACGTCATGTCGCCCGTTGTGCCGGTTTATCACCTTTAGCGTTCGTTAAAGAGGGATACGAATATGTGATGAACAGAGCCCCAAATGATGATCAAACTACAATATTTAACAAGTACTACCAATTGAAATGGATGAAAGACATCGGATTTATTAAAAAGTGGTGCTGCGAAGACATGAAAATCTGAACCACAAACGCAGCGTGGAACTCGCGTATAAATAAATATGTGGGAAGAATGAATCCCAATATAGCACAAATATTAGATGTGTTAGAAATGGAAACTAAACTTCGCAGTTATAAGCGATCAATGAAGGTAAATAAAAACTATCAAGAAATCGATCAAGAGATTGAAAGGGCAGTAGCAGAGTTAGTTGAAAACAAAATAACTTACGGGCACTGCGTTGAGATTATTGCTCCATTTATGTATTAAATTAGACTAAGAAGAATTATTACGAAGTGAAATTTTTTTTTTTTGATATAGGAAGTTAGGTCATATTTTTCTTTTATTTTACTGTTACTAAGGGTACTCTGTTTTAACAAGCTTTTGCATCTATACAAATCTAGAAAATTAAAGTAGATGATTTACAATATTCGTATTTTTATTTTCTCTAATTTACTGTAGGGATATCTATGTAGGTACTTTTATTGTATCTAAGTTTTTTTTTAATCAAAATTGGTACAGAAAGAGCCTGGATGTTGCTCTCTTCTCTTTTGTAGTCAATTTATCCAGTCAGTCACTCACAGGGTAAATTGGCAACAAAAGGGGAACTTAACTTCCAAAAAATATATCGAAGTTAATAACGAAACTCGATTACTAAAAGAGTAATAAATTCTTGTTTGATAACTAATTACGAAGCAGCGAAAAATAATTCATATTTCGTAGCCAATCCAGGCGAAAACAGAAAAAAAAAACTTATTTCATAACCAGTTACGAAACTCGATTACGAAACCAGAAAGTAAATTCTTGCTTGATAATTAATTATGAAATAGGAAAAATTAATCTTCTTTGGCAGCCAGTTACGAAAACCATAGTTATGAAAACGGACCAAAGGCCGTCTCTGGAATGCACTTCTCCTGACAATTAGACAAGCCCCAAGCAAGTTTTTTATGGTAGAGGAGGCAAACGAGCAGACGGATCTACTGTTGGTAAGCGATTACCGCCGCCCATGGACACCTGCAACACCAGAGGGGTTGTAAGTGCGTTGCCGGCCTTTAACAGTACGCTCTTGCGCTTATTTTCAAACGTATGCTTCACAAGCACCTGCTGAGTGCAGCACAAGTGAGATAGTCCTCCTTCGCGCATATGCATAGTTTTTATAATATGTATGTTTATTAATATTATATGTTATATTTATGTATAATATATAAAGGTATTTATATAGCAATATGTCTATATATTTGTAGTAATATAATTTGTGTAACATTGTAAATAATGTTGTTAATGTCCAAAATCGTAAATAGTTATTCAAAATTGCTTATAGTTGTCACTTTTCTGAATCCATATTCGAGAGTTTTTGTTTTGTCCTATGGTTGACTGGTACAGAATGCCTTAAGGCATTAAGTCCGCTATTTGTACTTATTTTTATTGTGCAATAAAGTTCAAATAAATGAATAAATATAAGCCACCGCGCCATAACACTTTTCGTTACGTCTAGTGATCTGACTTTTTGACAAAAAACTCTTTCGTGTTTATTAGTTATATAGCTCGAATATACCTATACCCAAACATCCGATATTTCGGTAATATCAAGATATTGCTGTGGGACGCGTCTGTCTTGTTTATGGGCCATAAACCTCCATCTTGTATCGTCAGTGAATCTTATGCAAATGTCGGGACCCGGCTGTCTCTATTAAAGTGGAGTGGAAACAGTCAGATACTCGAATGATATTGTGAATCCTTTCGTGACCCAGATTTTTAAATACAATTTTTTAGTATTATGTGAGAGCCTGTGACAAAGATAATAGTACATTACGATAAAAGTGCGAAAAATAGGAAATTCGAAACGAGTGGCGATAAATTAAAACACGACCGAAGGGAGTGCTTTAAATCGACGAATCGAATTTGTATCGTACAACGTTTTACAGTACATATGGTCCTTTAAATGTTCGACACAGTAACGTAATATGCTACTTTTCGCACTAGTGCGGTAAAGTAGCACCATATGTACTGTAAAGATAGTTTATTATTCAAGTAGGCATATTACAATGCGCTTATGAACGTCAAATAAAGCTACACTAGAAAATTAATGTATGAACCTTAAAACGACCTGCGACGGCATCATGGTTCCATTTTTATCACTTGTCACTATGCCCGTCACTTTCGCACTTACATACTTATTAGAACGGGACAGGTATGATGACAAATGATAAAGAGCCGACCATCTTAGCCCTACTGGCCTCTGTTGACAATTGTCGCTTGACTGACAGTTTACCATACATTTCTGGTCCAACAAGTGAACATTGAGGAAAGTTAAATCTTTCACAGCAACGCGGTTATTTTCCGGCTTTTACGTATAGTTGCGGTCAAAATGGACAGGATGGGACGACAGTAAAACTAAGTATATTGTTTGTATAGACAGACACACGTACGGTCACGTCTGAAAATATTGATTCGACCAGAAGTGCCAAAAATATGTATAAACGACTTTATTGCCCATATATCAAGGTAGCTTAGTGTTATCTGACCAGTAATCACCATAGTTTTGTAAAATATGTTAAAACGGGTCACCCACGTATTTTAAGTCGAAAACGCTCGTCATGTTTCAATCCGTACCGAGGAGTGTCTGGTGGAGCTTGCGTTGACGGACCGGCACAGACTGCGGGCCACAGCCCTCCGCACCCGATGACTCAGCGCGGGCGCCGGTAGCGGCAGGCGAGGCGAGAAACTACCGTCGTTTTCGGCATTCGTGTCAAATAATGGGTTGCACACAACACTCACCACTTCATTCGCTAATGGTTCGTCCACACTGTCCACCAACACGGAGACTGTCAGTACGGAGTTAAACATGTCGAGCGTTTTCGACTTAAAAGACGTGAGTGACCCGTTTGAACATATTTAATATGTCTGTGTCTCACGAACGTTTTGTCATTAAAATAGCTTTGTAAAGTTATGCGTTAAGAGAATCTTACCCATTATTTCAGCAGGTCATTCGGCTACACGCTGAGGGTGTTCCAGCTTCGATCGCGCCACTACATGCATTTCAACTCTTTTGTTGTGCGCGTGCCGCGACCGCTGCAGGGGACCATCGCGTGCGCCGACTTCTGGCCGAAGGGTGTCGTGTTTCGGAGGTTCCGGGGCAAACTGCCGAATCCGACACAAGAGCTGCCGATTCAACGGAGCCATGCCGTTTTGTCGCCTAAATAGTATTTAGTTGTAATTTTATAAAGTGTATATAGTCTGTAAAGTATTATGGGCCTTGTTGCCTGAATCAAATTTAAAATAATTAAATAAACATCTTAAAATATGATCATAATTTGTCAACTTGAAATTTTGGCCTACCGCCATCAAAACACGTTTTATGTTATCGAGTTTAACTATCGGTCCCATTTTAATTTTTAATAATATAATAAATTTTTATTTACTTGAAACCTAATACAGAATGTGAGCCTTACATTAAATTACAAAATAAAACTTATTTTAAGTTTGTAACATTTTCATTAGGATTGAACCTCTGTTTCCTGAACTAGGGCAAAGCCTGTGACTCAGGATTCAGTGATCTCCGGAGAAATTGGTACAGGTTGTTTTGGGAACTTAGGTACTTTAAGAAGAAGTGAAAACACAATAATAATATACTAAGATAGAAAGTGAGAATGTAAAAAAATCTAAATTTTATATAAAGAAAGAAAAGAAAAACCGCTGACGTGTGTGTGTGTGTGTGTGTGTGCGTGTGCATGTGCGCGGGTGCACATGTGCGTGTGTGTGTGTGTGTGTGTACAGTTCTATGTTTTAAAAAACCGGGCAAGTGCGAGTCGGACTCGCACACGAAGGGGTCCGTACCATCATTTATAAAACGGCAAAAAAAAATGTTTGTTGTATGGGATTAAATATTTATATTTATTTTATTCTGTTTTTAGTATTTGTTCTTATAGCGGCAACAGAAGTACATCGTCTGTGAAAATTTCAACTGTCTAGCTGTCACGGTTCATGAGATACAGCCTGGTGACAGACGGACGGACGGACGGACGGACGGACAGCGAAGTCTCAGTAATAGGGTCCCGTTTGACCCTTTGGGTACGGAACCCTAAAAAGGGAAATAATATTACGAAGATATCCGCTAACATCTGCGTAACTTACTTTCTACATCTCGCTTGTGCTTTATACGTATGCCAGTATGAGCGAGATGCATAGAAAGTAAGTTACGCTCACGCTAGCGAATATATCAGTGACAAACTAGTGGTAGCCGTACAGTATGGCTGGTGTTGCCAGTGACTTCAATTTCAATTTCAATATTTATTTGCAACCAAAGTAGATGATTTAAGTGCAGTTGGTGCACTAACATAAGTATCCTCTATTCTATACAGCTAGTATTGTAACATGGATACTTATGTTGGGCCACTTATCGTACATACATAATACAACGGTCATCTTCTGCCTTGTCGACGCCGGACGGTCCGGAACGGCCAGCCCCGGTTTTCCGGTCGGAAGCGGCCCGGCCCGCGGCAATGGAGGCATAAACTTTCGGCTGCCAGTTAGATGATTGCTTTTGAAGATTCAAGTTACAACATACCTACATAAGTCTTAAGTCATTAACCTTATTAATAATAATATTATAAATGGGTTCATGGGTGTCTTTGCGCTTGTGAACGGGTTCCGGCAGGCATTCTACATGACATTAAAGCTCTCCAAGGGGCCGTGTTGGATCTATATCCTCACGCAAGCCTATCAAAAGACCGGGATTAGGCCCGTGAAATCCAAGGATATTATAATAAATTGCATACTATTTTACTCGTATTAGGCAGGCGTCTGGTTTTTTTATCCCATAGCCCAGTACTTATTCCATCGTTTTCACCCAATAACCTAGTTCATTTAGATTCCATCAACTCTCAATAGTCCTTACACGCTGGCGGGTAATGCATCTGCTTGCGTCCCATGACACGGGCAATATCAAATATCAAATATCAAACATTTATTCAGCAAATAGGCCACAGGGGCACTTTTACATGTCCATTTTTACAAACAATAAATTAAAAAAAAAAAACAATTACAAATATCGAATCTATGAAACAATAAATACTTTATTAGAGATGTATACTGTCTCTAAATGTCAAATTACACAAAAAAAAACTATGATAAAAAAATAAAACCATAAAATACTAAAATTCTTTAGAGATGTATAAGTCTCTAAGTGTCAGAGATAAAATATAAAAATATATATTAAATTATCCTTAGAGATGTAGAGGGTCGCCAAGGCTTGAATGGTATGGTAGCTTCCGCTCGGTGCACCCGTTACATTTCATTAAATTGTTAAAAGGGCCTCTACGTTGTTAGCTTCGGCTCCGCGCACGCCACCCAAAGATCCGGAACACTATTGTTTCGTGATGGGAAAGTCATATTATTACACAGGTGTAATTGCTATCTTGGATCATACGCTGAGGGGTGAATACGTTGATCATGTTGAACCCCGAAATCGCAAAAGAAAATCAGTTGTTCCATAGAAAACATTGACATGTGTTTCACCAAAATGTATGAGACGGCAGATGTTTTTCGCGATTTCGGGGTTAGCCCCATAGTAAAAGCTGTTCAATACGACCTACATATCCAGCGTATGGTCAAACATAACAATTTCACCCTGTAAATAAGTAAGTGTCTGTCAGTCTGTTTGTCGGTTACCTCTTTACGCTTAAACCGCTGAACCTATTTAGATATTGCAGGTGTCCATGAACGACAGAAGTTATACGGAAGCAGGCAAATAGACTGCTAGTTTCCCGTAAGTACGTATGCAGTCTAGTAATACTTAAAACAACAACAACAACTACAACAAAATCATAACAAAAACCACAACAAAACAACAACAACTACAACAAAACAACAACAACTACAACAAAATCAAAAGCGTATGCAGTCTAGTAATACTTAAAACAACAAAAGATGAAGTTTGACAAAGTGAGCATCAGACTAGACCGAACAGTCCGTCCGTGCTGCATTGATTTAACTTGGTTGAGCGCGAGTTACTCGTTGTTCAATTGTTTATCGCGCTTTGGCCGACGATCGAGTTGTCTCAAACTAGGTATGTAGAGTTAAATGAAAACTAAGCATATATTCTGTTTATTTTTATTTATTGTATCTTTATTTGTTATTTATTGTATCTTAACCTGTCTTATGTACAATAAAGTGTTTACATACATACATACTTGGAAACAAATCAAATTATTTTATTGAATAGTTATTTTGATTACTTAGTGTTTAATTCAATTCAAATCAAGTATTTATTTATTTCGAATCTGGGAGATCCATATAATGTTAGTAGAGTTAAACAAATCTAAAAATAATACTTTGATTTGTTTCCTAGTAGCATAAGGGTAATTAAGTTTCACGTTTCTCTTATTTTATTCTCAAGTATACTGAAAAAAATTATCTCGCCTGTAAAGGTACAGTGTCAAAATAAGTTTTAAATTATCTTTTACGACGTCTACAAGAAAAACGCAAGCAAGTTAAGCGTACAATAAAATATTTATGACGCAAATGTCACAATGCGCTGCCTAATTATACAGCAAAACCCAATAACTGCTCCTGACTCCTTCACATTCAGCCATATGACTGCACCCATATCAACGTGCTTCAATAACCCTCATTCCCAATAAGCATGCACCTCCTTACACCTGTACCACTTTATATTAAAGCTTGAAATCGATTGAACCAACAGCACACTGACTTTGGTGCTTTTGTATGCTTCGGAATTTCTTGCAATCGATTCAAACCGTTTGCAATAGGAATAAGATTGGTTTTTGAATGTGGTAACGGTATTTGTCTGCTGGTCATGTATTCAATAAAAGGCGGAAAGTGCAATGAGCGTCATATGTTATTGAGTTAGTGGTTGGACAACGTTCATTTTAGTGTGAAGAGCTTCGATGGAATTGCATCTTTCAGTGTGTGTAGCGCTTAAACAACCGCTTTATTTCGATTTTTATATCAATAAATTTTTCGTGTTATGACTTCATCCCTTGATGAATTCAAACCGTTTCTAATTGAAATAAGATTGGTTTTTGAATGTAGTAACGGTATTTGTCTGCTGGTCATGTATTCAATAAAAGGCGGAAAGTGCAATGAGCGTCATATGTTATTGAGTTAGTGGTTGGACAACGTTCATTTCAGTGTGAAGAGCTTCGATGGAATTACATCTTTCAGTCTGTGTAGCGCTTAAACAACCGCTTCATTCCGATTTGTATATCAATCAATTTTTCGTGTAATGGCTTCATCAAGATGTTGATGATTCTGCCAATGTCGAGGTTGGATAAGACACTGTTAGTATATGAATCTTATCATATTACGATCATTATTATTTCTATCAGTATCGACCGATCATTATCTTTTCATATTACGATCATTATCATTATTAAATCTATTATATACATGTAACCTGTAAATATATAATGACGTATAAGATGTAAATTTTATGAATAAATAATTGAATTGAATTGAATTGAATCACATACAGTGTTTGTAATGTGATCGTTTAAAAACCTGTCAGATCGAAATACAAATCTAGGATGACGCTTAGGTTTAAGATAATCGAATTGTGCAAAAGGGAAGCCAACACGATTATGGACATGTCAGGGTGCGAAAGAGGTAGACTACAAAAGAAAAAATGTGACCACTTTTGAGCTTCATAGCGGCCGCTAACGACCACTTGAATACCTAACTGGAAAATACTTAATGCTGTATTCAGGAGATCCAGTGAAATTATCTTAGATAATACAATTATAAAAGAAATTAATTTACGCAATCATAACTATAATTCAAAACGAAAAATGACATTTGACATCATTCCAAATTTAATCGCACTTTTGATATTTGACAGGCGATATTTTATATTTTAGATCCCTCCTCCATGGATACTCCAAAGGATGTTTTTAGATTTTTAAAGGAGAACTATTAGAACTTATTCTTGTATAGCAATGCAGAGCAAACCGATTGAAATATATCACTAATATATATATATATATATTGTTTACACGTTTTACATTAGCGAGTAAAGATATATATCTTAAGAGTACTAGTTAAATCCTTATATAGTGCAGTCAGCGTCAAATACCTCGTAGCAGTCAAAGTGGCCAAATAGTTCGGTACACCATACTAAATATATGGTGTACCGAACTATTTGGCTACTTTGGTTGCTACAAAGTATTTGACGCTGACTGTACATATCTATTCCCTATCTCAAGTAAATGTGACTCAGTATAAGAAAAAAGTCGTATATTGTGCAACGAGGGGGTAAGTGAGATATTGTAAACGAAGATTTTTTAAAGATTTGTCGTCGCGCCTAATAGAGGCCTCGGGCGACCAGAGGGCTGGCCACTATTTCGCACTAACAGCGGGGAAATACGGCCAGCCTTCTGGGCACCTTGCCCATTGACGGCGATTTGGACCAAATTTTTTATCTTTAGTTTAAATTGTTAGTAAGTTTTATAATGTATGTTTATTTCTTTATTTTTGGATATTAAAAAAATAAAGAAATAAACATACATTAAAGAAGTAATTTCAACATTGACAACAACCTATAAGAGTCCTTCTGCCACGAATCCTGCCTAATATTTTTGGATGAGGATGAAAATATTACATTTCCGACATGAAATCATAAATCATTAATTATTTATTTGCATGAATAGGGTCAGATTACAGTTGTTATAAATATATAAACTTTCTCCTAATTCAACCATCCACAAACAGCATGCAAATATTAGATGTAACAGTTTCGAATGAGTCACGGTTAGTTTCACTAGACTTAAATCCACCTGGATATAAACCGTGATTACCTTTTTTATTGAGCTTCCGATATTTCGACGCAGTTACATGCATGTTCACGGGTAACTGCAGAGAGCGGGTGGGTGTCAAAGTTGTGTAGACCGCGCTCGGTCTACCCTCATTCGTGTGCGTCGCCTGCGTTCGCTTTCCACGTTACTACTGGTCGCGTCTACACGCGACAAGCAAGGTAATCACGGTTTATATCCCGGTAGATTTAAGTCTAGGCTTGAGTCGGTCAGGACCGAAGAACTAAAAGGAATGAAATCCCACCACGGACCGAAAGGAACTAGTTCATCTTAAGCGCTCTTAATCGGTCTCGGTCCTTTAGTTCAGTAGTCGGTACGTCGGTACCTAGTAACAAATCGGTCGGGAGCGAATGATTAGAATGAGTCAAGGTCAAGAAAGTCGCTCTCTCACGCTCTCACTCTGTTTATTTGCGAGCGAGAGCAAGACACATACCTAGTCATCCTCATTCAGATCTCGAGATTTGCTCCTGAACTAAAGGAACTAAAAGAGCGAACTAGTTCGTTTGACCGATTGACCGAGATCGGAGCGCTCTTTTTAAAGACCGAGAGGGCACAACTCTATTTAAATATTAGATGTATTTGTTAAACTTACCTTTATTTCCTGAAATGTCTGTAATCTTTTCCAACATATGTATCCTGCCTTTTGATCTCTATTCTACCCCCATAGGGCATAACATCCAATCAATCCACCCGTTAACCCCTAGTTCACTGACTTTCCTTCAAAATCAACACTCGAGTTAGTCGAAGGAAGCCAATCTGATTTATTTGCACTAGGGGTGAAAAATCTATAATAAATACAAACTAAATGGAATTCAATCAGCAGTTAGACAGTGGGCTATTTGGTGCGCTAAGGTGAACAAAAATAGATATAGTTATAAATAAAAATGTTGATTTTTTTAAATGGAAGTAATTTATTTATCAAACCCATACAGCGGTACGTCAGTTACAGAAATGTAACTAAATAATTAAACTCTTAAAGCTAGTTTCTAGTTATTTTATAAATTAACGTGCTACACAAATACAACTCCTCGTGCGGCAAGTTGCCATGCAATGCGCGCTTTCCAGCAACTGGGCATGCGGCGACTGCTATTTTAATATTAAAAACCGCATGGCGCGAAAATTTAAAATATGGCTTTGCCACCCTAGGGAATAAATACATCAGCAGAGATAAAAAAGGAGTACGTACTTAACTGTGAAATAAATAGTAGCGCTGTTACAGTGGCTAAAAAACAATGAGATTTGACCTTTTTTGCACGATTTATTAGCGATAACAATAGCCTACTGTGCCAATAATATAGCAAATTTCCAAAAACATAGCAAAACTTTCTGGATTGACGACCTGTCAATTGCATATTCGACATTGACAACTCAATCTATTTTGATCTTTTTTGCCCAGTATCGAAGTGATATATATATATATATATATATATATAGCCCAATGTGCCAATTATTGAAACAAATTCCCGCAAACATTATCTATCATTTATCTGTATTTTGCCCTTCAACTACACATTCGATATTTACAGCTCGACCTATTTGGATCTTTTTTGCACCCAATCGCAGCGACTAGCCCACTGTGCCAATGAATGGAGCGAATTCCCGACATTCATGGGAGCGTCATTCCGGACCACTGGATTTTTATTGGCAATGCAGCCGTTTCACTTACTTTTTGAATGGATTAAACTATTGCATACGCGAAATAGCACATCAGGAAAGCATAGATGAGTATATGTTTGTAGCCAAGATTACAATCGTACAGTCGCTATTAGATATATCGGAGCAGCCAATGTGCTCAAAACTATCTGAACACGCACTCTAACGCTTTGTCAATGGCGTGTTCAGATATTTGTGAGCGCCTTGGCCGCTCCCATATATCTGACGGTGACTGTACGTTTTTTTTTTTTTATACTACGTCGGTGGCAAACAAGCATACGGCCTGCCTGATGGTAAGCAGTCTCCGTAGCCTATGTACACCTGCAACTCCAGAGGAGTTACATGCGCGTTGCCGACCCTAACCCCACCCCCCTCGTTGAGCTCTGGCAACCTTACTCACCGGCAGGAACACAACACTATGAGTAGGGTCAAGTGTTATTTGGCTGCGGTTTTCTGTAAGGTGGAGGTACTTCCCCAGTTGGGCTCTGCTCTAGATCTGGAATGACATCTGCTGTGCTGTGCCCTACCACACAAGGCGAGATGACATTCACATTGCCCATACCTCTCTTTTGGACGTAGTTTAAGGACATACCCAAACGACCCACCCATACGCACCCATACCCATACGTCGACATATGTCAAAAAAGAAAAGAAAAATGAACTGATGCTACGAAAAATACGTGACTATTTCCATAGATATATTATTTAAGTTTTGATTGGCGTTTTCTATGAACAGTTGTCATCTTGGTTAGGCTCCGAGGAGTATTTCATAAAGTTGTCTACCGTTGTTCCGTACTAACGGCCCGATTCGAACTTTAAAAAACGTCAATTATAAGGTCTAGATACGATATGGATTGTCCGCTTGACAACTAATCCCCAGAATAGGCGTAGACACTAGTTTTACGAAAGCGACTGCCATCTGACCTTCCAACGCAGAGGGTTAACTAGGCCTTATTAGTCCGGTTTTCTCACGATGTTTTCCTTCACCGAAAAGCGACTGGTAAATATCAAACGATATTACATACACAAGTTTCCAAAAACTCATTGGTACGAGCCGGGTTTTGAACCCGCGACCTCGGGATTGAAAGTCACACGCTCTTACCGCTATTAGGCCACCAGCGCTTCTACAACGATATGGATACGACTCGGGTGTTATGATATGAATTGGACGTATCCGATCCATATCGTATCTAGACCTAATATTTGACGTATCTTAAAGTTCGAATCGGGCAGTAACGCAAATGTCGAAGATTTGCAGGAATAGGAGTTGTATCTTTTTACTGAGGTGTGCCAATAAATAGTATTCTATCTATCAGTCTATAAGATGTTAGTTTTTCTGACAAATAGTCAAAAATATGCCAATAAAACAGTTTAAGGCACAGGATGTATAAGTTACTCTATGGTTTACGAAAGCTACTAGTGCTGTACTCTGGCGGCAGAACATTTGCAGTAACACTCTCTATTGTGTCAAACATAATAGATAACTTAGATTTGTCAACAACTTTAAGGTTACTTTCAGATTGCGACTGCAACGATACTGCGGCATCATTCATAATAATTATATCAATGGAAGTTGCGTTGCTGTCGTTGCTGCATTGCAGTCGCGATTAGAACGTTCAATGACGGAACCCAGGATAAATAAACGGGTCCCATATTTTTTGCTCTTTATTGGGAATAGAATATGAGAAATTTCTTTTTTTGACATGCTTAATTGTAACTTATTAATTGTGTGTATATTTTGTGTTTGACTTGTGTATTGTATTTGACTTGCAATGGAATGGTAATTTTAAAATCTTAGACTATGTTTTTATTATAGTGAGTAAGGAGTACTGTACATATTCGACACAATGTATATTGCTATGAATTATAAAAAAGAAATAACTAGACTTGGCTCACGAGATTACTGCCATGTGGGATGTTGACTCGATGATCATTGTCCCGATAGTCGTGTCAGCGAACGGTCTCATAGCGAAGAGTCTCGACCAACACCTAGAGAGACTCTCGCTAGGTGGCTTGATCAAGGGTCAGATGCAGAAGGCAGTAATTTTGGACACGGCGCGTATAGTACGTCGGTTCCTCTCTCTGCGGCCCTGGCCACCGGCAGCTTGGGCCCTGCTGCTGCTGGCGGCACTCTAGGTTAGGTTTTTTATAATGTGTTTATATCTTTTGTATTGTTTTGTAAGTGTTTTTATATTTTACTTTTATATCCATATAATAAAAAATCCTAATCTAAGATATTAAATGAATAAAGAAAATAAATAAATAAAGAAACATATCCTATAATATTCAATTAAAACATCTATCGTTAATCCGAAGACATCTTGCATTAGTATTCAATTAAGCATAATGAGATGCGCCCTAAGCGATGGGTATTAAAATAATGATGCATTAGTTTGATATTGAGAAAAGAAATATTCATTATTGAAGCACGTTTATTACATCAATTAAAAAAGCGGCCAAGTGCGAGTCGGACTCGCCCATGAAGGGTTCCGTACCAATTATGACGTATTAAAAAAACTACTTACTAGATCTGGTTCAAACCAATTTTCGTTGGAAGTTTGCATGGTAATGTATATCATATATTTTTTTTAGATTTTTCATTCCGTTATTTTAGAAGTTACAGGGGGGGGGGGGACACACTTTTTTTCACTTTGGAAGTGTCTCTCGCGCAAACTATTCAGTTTAGAAAAAAAAATGATATTAGAAACCTAAATATCATTTTTGAAGACCTATCCTTAGATACCCCACACGTATGGGTTTGATGAAAAAAAATTTTTTTTTTAATTTTTATGACGTATTAAAAAAAAACTACTTACTAGATCTCGTTCGAACCAATTTTCGTTGGAAGTTTGCATGGTAATGTATATCATATATTTTTTTTAGATTTTTCATTCCGTTATTTTAGAAGTTACAGGGGGGGGGGGCACACTTTTTTTCACTTTGGAAGTGTCTCTCGCGCAAACTATTCAGTTTAGAAAAAAAATTATATTAGAAACCTAAATATCATTTTTGAAGACCTATCCTTAGATACCCCACACGTATGGGTTTGATGAAAAAATTTTTTTTTTTAAATTTTTATGACGTATTAAAAAAAAACTACTTACTAGATCTCGTTCGAACCAATTTTCGGTGGAAGTTTGCATGGCAATGTATATCATATATTTTTTTTAGATTTTTCATTCTGTTATTTTAGAAGTTACGGGGGGGGGGGGGGACACTTTTTACCACTTTGGAAGTGTCTCTCGCGCAAACTATTCAGTTTAGAAAAAAATGATATTAGAAACCTCAATATCATTTTTAAAGACCTATCCATAGATACCCCACACGTATAGGTTTGATGAAAAAAGATTTTTTGAGTTTCAGTTCTAAGTATGGGGAACCCCCAAAATTTATTGTTTTTTTTTTCTATTTTTGTGTAAACATCATAATGCGGTTCATAGAATACATCTATTTACCAAGTTTGAACAGTATAGCTTTTATAGTTTCGGAAAAAAGTGGCTGTGACAGAATCGGACAGACAGACGGACATGACGAATCTATAAGGGTTCCGTTTTTTGCCATTTGGCTACGGAACCCTAAAAAGGGGGGGGGGGGATTAGGGTTCTCCAGGTACCTCCAAAAAAGCTGAACTGAAATAAGCAGAAGAAGGCACTGTGGTAGGTAATGTTGAGTTATTTTAGAGCATGTTCTTTTACTTATATTTCTTGTCATTCATATGTCATGACATAATTATGTTAAATGTATAACAGCATCTAATAGAATAGATAGCAAATGAGCAGTAATGTTGATAGTAAAATAATATATGAAAATGATAAAAAAGCAGAACCTGAAAGTTTTATAATTTAGGTTTTTTTTAAACTCCAATAAGGAATTAAGTAAGATATTAAGTTGTACCATTCGATTCTTTACATTTTATAAAAAAAGATTGTATGGCAACTATATACATAAACGCAATATTTCACCGAAAAAATCGCAATTTTCTTGTTTTCCATAGAGATTGGGTCCTCAGTTGGACCGTGGCATCACGTTCAATTATCATTTTGTTAGACAACAAAAACATTTTCATGTAAAATGTTGCCAAGACGAAACCGTAAAGCTCGCACTGTCAAAAGTTATCAACCCTCTTGTCAACCTTTCACAAACTCTGCAACTTAGTCAAAATAAGTGGCTTGCTGGCCGTTTAGTTACTACAAGAAGTGTTATATAATAAAATAAGTCGTCCACAAAATACCGACAAAACTTGATACATTATGGCGGTATGCATTTAATAATTGTAAGTGTTGGGGCACAGAAATCAACTAGCTACTACCTAAGTACCTAGTAGGGACTCTTGGCGTTATACGACGCAGTGCGAATGAATGAAAATATAAGTTGACGTCACTAGACGTTGTGTCTATTATTTTGATATAATATTGACGTGATAAAACGTTGCTGGGCCGAACGTGTTAATAAATAAGTAGTGAATAAATTTTTCACCTTACGCCAATGTGACGGTAGCGAAACGGCCAAGCCATATATTTTGCGTAAGGTGTGGAGTTTGTAAATTATGGCTTGTCGAGTTAGAAGCTTGGCTCTACAAGAGATCTGATAACTTTTTGACAGTGTGAGCTTTTACAGTTTCGTTTTTGATAAGATGATATTAATGGACTTAAATAAACTTGAGCACCATTCAGATTTGACAACGTGTTCAATTCAATTCTATTCTATTTTATTTATTTTGTCATTATAGGTAACAGTTAGGTGACAGTATATTAATATAGAATTATGTACCATCAGGTTCAAATTTGCATGGACAATGAATTAATGATTTCATTCATAACTTGACGACCGGTTTGGCCTAGTGGGTAGTGACCCTGCCTACGAAGCTGATGGTCCCGGGTTCAAATCCTGGTAAGGGCATTTATTCGTGTGATGAGCATGGATATTTGTTCCTGAGTCATGGGTGTTTTCTATGTATTTAAGTATTTATAAATATTTATATATTATATATATCGTTGTCTAAGTACCCTCAACACAAGCCTTATTGAGCTTACTGTGGGACTTAGTCAATTTGTGTAATAATGTCCTATAATATTTATTTATTTATTTATTTTATAACTTTTGAACCTTACTGTACATCAGCCATGATGACGTTATGTCAAGTTAACGGCACCAATTATGGGACATTTAAGAGAAAATTTGGAGTATTTTTGATAATACACACACACCTGTGCTTTTGACGACCGATCTGGCCCACTGGGTAGTGAAGCTGCCTATGAAGCCGATGGTCCTGGGTTCGAATTCCGGTAAGGGCATTTATTGGTGTGATGAGCACAGATATTTATTCCTGAGTCATGGATGTTTTCTACGTATTTATATTTATTTATTTAACACAGTGCAAGCTTACAGTACTACACAATTTTTTTTCGTCATCACAGGTAACAGTTATGTGACAGTATATTAATATAGAATTATGCACATCAGCCATGATGATGTTATGGTTTTCAATTTCATCTTATTTTGAACATAGCTTACGCTGACTGACTGGCAAGCCAAGCGTAATGAAGTGATATTCGTGCATGAGATGTGATCGTCTTGGTGATACCAATGACGATCGTCAAGGTCCTATCAAAACCATAAAAGAATGTTAAACTAATATCAACCTCCTTGGCTCCTATTTTCACATTTATGTCTATTTGGAATTTCCCTGTTTCCCAATTCAGAGATCGTTTGGATTTCACAAAGCATGTCGACAACTTTTTTGTTTATTGCACACACTGCACCCCCAGGAGCCCAAATAAACCCGAGCCGGACTCTAATTACAAATTTTTCGCATTAAAACCTTAATTAAAACTCATGGCAACCGAAAGTATACTTTTGGCAACTTTTGGCGCGTAATAACGGAGCATCAGGGAATGATAGCCCAGTTAATGACGACATGCAACTTGTCACAAAAATGTGACTTTTATGGTTCCGTACCTCGAAAGGAAAAAACGGAAACCCTATAGGATCCCCTTGTTTGTCCGTCCGTCCGTCTGTCTGTCTGTCAAGACCCTTTTTCTCAGGAACGGAGAGGAGATATTGGGAGCTGGAATTTATATCAAATACTCAGGTCTACTGTCCCTTGGAGCTGTGAAAAAATCGAACTTCTTAGCCAACGCAATCAAAAGATACAGCCGTTTATACCGCAAATTTTCGACACTCGCAAGGGAATCAAAACCTCCAGGGTACTTCCCGTGAACTCAGAATCTTGAAATTTGGTACGAAGCAACGTCTTATAGCACAAATTAAGGAAAAATTGCTAAAACCGTACATTTTTAATTACATCATATAATAATATATACCTACAGGTTTGTACGGAACCCTCGGTGCGCGAATCCGAATCGCACTTGGCCGGTTTTATATACCGATAGACAGGTGTATGTGCATATGCGTAAGTATACATCGCAGCTTATGGATGGTCTTGCCGCTCCAGCGACGTCACACACACCTTGCTGGCCATTAACATACATCATATACGTACACTAAATGTGTTAAGGTCGACAGACGAGACACAACACTATACTTATTTTATTTTATACTACGTCGGTGGCAAACAAGCATACGGCCTGCCTGATGGTAAGCAGTATCCGTAACCTATGTACGCCTGCAACTCCAGAGGAGTTATATGCGCGTTGCCGACCCTAACCCCCTCCCACCCTCGTTGAGCTCTGGCAACCTTACTCACCGGCAGGAACACAACACTATGAGTAGGGTCAAGTGATATTTGGCTGCGATTTTCTGTAAGGTGGAGGTACTTCCCCAGTTGGGCTCTGCTCTAGATCTGGAATTCTTTATCAAGCGATTGTTTTAAAATGATTAACTGCAGACTCCCTCAATGTTTTGATATGACAATCGTGACATTATTATTTTTATTATTTATTGAGAAAACCAACAGCGATAACTAACTAATGAACTATTTTGGCTCAGTGATCCAAAAATCATCTTGGCAACAGCGATACAGAGTTTTAATCTTGTGCTAATTTACACAAGTTTTCGTGTGTAAATTGTATTGTATAGAAAACATCAAACGGACTATTATCTATTATCTAATTTATAAAATAAGACTTATCTATAAAAAAAAGAAAGAAAAAATCTAGTGCTAACCACCAATTATCTGTTAACCTGTTGCTACTGGTGGGAACCTATAATTGGCTCTTTGTTATTTACATATATAACTATTGTGCAATTTATAGCTGTTGGTTCTCCGAAAAATAAATAAATAAGTAAAATAGTACCTACCTAAATTGGACTGCAGGTCAGTCCAATATTCCTTCGCACTTAGCGAATTTAAATGACTAGGTTTAAAGTCGATGACAGTTTCCTAATGGGTTCCAAAGATCCGTTACTGAATATGGAAAAAACGTTTACCAAAACATCAGGAGCCTGAAATCAGTTTAACAATACGGTTTTAATATTTCATACGCCGTTGAAGATCGCTCACGCTGATATGACAAAACGAAGTGAAAGTCATGCGTGAGATAAGCATCAATCCCCAAGACAATAGTCAATATTACATAACGGAAGGAAATGTGTGATGGTGTTACCTGGTAACTATTTACTTACCTTCTTTTTCGTTATTGTATCTAGTGTACCGTATAAATATTATGTAAACATTAAGCATGCAGTTTGAGCGAAGTGATGCATTTGCACCACGCATAAACTTTAATAAGCTTTGAGTTTCTGTGGCGCATCTTATTTTTCTTTGTATTATGTCTTGTGATATAAATAAATTAAAAAAACCGGGCAAGTGCGAGTCGGACTCGCGCACGAAGGGTTCAGTACCATTATTTATAAAAACGGCAAAAAAAATATGTTTGTTGTATGGGAGCCCCCTTTAAATATTTATTTTATTCTGTTTTTAGTATTTGTTGTTATAGCGGCAACAGAAATACATCATCTGTGAAAATTTCATCTGTCTAGCTATAACGGTTCATGACAGACGGACGGACGGACAGCGAAGTCTCAGTAATAGGGTCCCGTTTGACCCTTTGGGTACGGAACTCTAAAAAGGATGTAAAACTAGTTCAAACCCATATAAATCTGTTAAATTAGAGTCGACGTCCAGCCAAGATGACAATCGTTTGCGCCGTTGCGAACGAAACGCCTCTCTACCATACAAACATGGAAGAATGATAGACAGACATTATTGTCTCGTTCGCTACAGCGCAAACGATTGCCATCTTGACTAGGCCTCCAGACTTCATTGGTTAGAGTATCTGGTGTGAACCAGTTTCAACCGGTCCGCTTTGAACGTGCCAGTTGCGAGTTCCGTCGAGCCGAGCTTTGTTGCGGCTGATAGCTGTTTGATGAATATTGAGGTTTTTATTAGGGTTCCGTAGCTAAATGGCAAAAAACGGAACCCTCATGGATTTGTCATGGCTGTCTGTCTGCCCGTCCGTATGTCACAGCCACTTTTTTCCGAAACTATAAGAACTATACTGTTGAAACTTGGTAAGTAGATGTATTATGTGAACCGCATTAAGATTTTCACACAAAAATAGAAAAAGAAAACCATAAATGTTGGGGGTTCTCCGTACTTACAAATGAAACTCAAAAAAATTGTTTCATAAAACCCATACGTGTGGGGTATCTTATGAATAGGTCTTCAAAAATGATATTGAGGTTTCTAATATCATTTTTTTTTCTAAACTGAATAGGTAGTTTGCGCGAGAGACACTTCCAAAGTTGTAAAATGTGTGTCCCCTCCCCCGTAACTTCTCAAATAAAAGAATGATAAAACTAAAAAAAATATATGATGTACATTACCATGCAAACTTCCACCGAAAATTAGTTTGAATGAGGTCTAGTAAGTAGTTTTTTTTAATACGTGATAAATGGTACGGAACCCTTCATGGGCGAGTCCGACTCGCACTTGGCCGCTTTTATTATTGTGACTTATAAGATTAATAATTACAGTTAACATAGATGGTTGAATATTAAGGTTAATTTCGAGTGATATATCGGCGCCATCAGAAGTTTATTTTTAAAGTGCGGAGGTTCAGTCAGCAGAGACTTAAAAAAAAACGTCGCGTTTTTTAGATCTAAATACCAGCCCACGTAGCCAACGTGCATATCGTTCACGCTGCGTGGCGAAGGAACGCAACTGTCACAGTCGCACTAATATGAAAGAGTGATAGAGAGAGATGACTACGCTACGCTATGGAGCGTTAACGATTGTAACGTTGGCTACGCGGCCTGTAATAATGCCCGATTCGAAGAATGAGATACGATAACGATAAGGTCTGGTTTAGATAAGTACTCATTTAGATATCGTTTGTATGTCGTATAATTGACAGAAGTAGCTCGATTCGGGCTACCAATGTCACTTTGACGTTAGAAAATATCGTAGGTAGATCTTATTAATTGGGATCACAGCGGAATCGAAATAAACGTCAATTTTGACACGTCGTTTAGTCATCGATCTTTCCATGATCTTACGTGAACGTATCTTCATCATTCTTTGAATGACTGACTGGACTCGCTCGGCTGTCCACTCATCCCTTAGCGAGCTGCGACCTAAATTCACGGCACGAAGCCTTTTTTAAAAAAGGTAGTTGAAAAAAGTAAGGTGTAGTATATCTCGTACAGTAATTCCGCAAGTATGTTCATAAGTAGACAGTCACTTTCAATAATATCTACACACATCGTTATGAAATTCAACCTTGAAAGGTACAAATATCCTCCGTTTTTAAAGCCTGTAGGGCTAAGATGGTCGGTTTTTTATCATTTGTCACCATGCCTGTCACGTTTTAACAAGTATGTAAAGTGACTGGCATAGTGACAAGCGATAAAAATGGAACCATGTAACCACTGCTGGCCAGTAATTAAATATCACGCGCCATGTTGCGGAATTTCATTGGAACTAATTATTTCATATTCAATTGAAATGTCACCCTTGAGCATATAGGTAATATTTCAGAATCCGAACGTTAAATTTACCCACAGATGACAAAGTAAATCAAACCCAATCAGGAAAGAATAATACAGGGGGCGGAAACGCCATCCTGGTCTCGAGCCGAAGCCCGTCGGGAATACCGCTCGTAACTTTGTTACGAGTTTAACTTTATTCGAAAGTGTTAATTGAGTAATGACTGGAGTTACTGGACAAACACATTTCGGGAGACGGATGAGTAAATAAACAGATGGTATTTATATTGAACTGGCGACCCGCCCCGGCTTCGCACGGGTATTAGCAAACAACGTCATATTAAACTCTCGCGTTTTGTACACATATTAAATATGTGTACAAAACGCGAGACGCGGGAGACCTCGCTCATATAATAAATTTTATTATATGAGCGAGCTCTCCTGACACAGGTACTTCATACCTAATAGGAGGACTCGACAACTTGTATTTACCAACTAAGATTGAAATGAAATAAATGATTATCTTATCTCATCTCATATTATCTTATCTTATATTATCTTATCTTATCTATTTAATGTCATACCTAGTAGGTAAGGTAGGTAGGGTAGTTTAAGGTTAACCCTATCTAAACCTGTGTCCATTATGAAAGTAGTTTCTGGAAAGCTTTAATGTAATGTAGTTTTATTTAGTTTAGTGACAAAATAATGTATGTTTAGGTCACACATATGAAGTAAAAATGCATAATTGGTCTCCCGCGGTAAAGGCGCCTAGTGCGGGGACCCCTGGAAGCCGATGTCACGCCAATTCTGTATCGATTCGTATTCTGTTTTGACCCGTTAATGACATTAAATGTCGTCATATTTCAAATAATTTACTCGATAAAAATAAATAAATAATTTAGAAATGAACTTACGGCCTCACTGACATACTTACGGCCCGATTTGAACTTAAGGATACGTCAAATATAAAGTTTCTTCAAACAAAAACGTCACTTTTGACATTGACATACCCGATCCATATCGTATCTAGACCTAATATTTGACGTTTCTTAAAATTCGAATGGGCCCGTCAACTTTCCTCAAGAGTCACTCTATTGATAGGTGAAAATAACATGAAAATCCGTTCAGTAGTTATTGAGTTTATCGCGAACATACAGATATCCGAGACGGGGAACTTTGTTTTATAAGGTGTAGTGAATTCATAAATAAGTGTATAAGTACAGTAGGCCGGTTCTGTTTTAATATTTTGGTGTGCCTTCATTTTATTTTGATGTGACCATAAGGCTAATTCAAATTTACATTCAGACATCAAAATGATATCTAAATGTTTTTTTTTTTCATTCGCCGGTGTGTCTCACTCGCCTCTATACATGTACACACGCGAATGATAACTAAATGATATCGTTTAGATATCATTTTAATGTAAAAGTATCATTTCGAATTGGTCTTCATGAGAAGTGTCATTAGCAGGCTTATTCTCCATCTACTATTAACTAAATTCCTCTTTTTCGGATTTCGTAGTCCCCTAGAGACCTTTATAGTTTCGCCATGTCCGTCTATCCATCCGCGGCTTTGCTCCGTGATCGTCAGTGCTAGAAAGCTACAATTTGGCATGAATACATAAATCATGTATGGCGACAGAACCAATTCAAGTTTTAGTTATTAAATCTCATTCCAATATGATACTGATATGATACTGATCTGATACCGATCTGTTAGTGTCAAAAGTGACGTTTTTTTTTTTTTATATGGAGGATAGGCAGGCGTTTGACCACGATCACACCTGATGGTAAGTGATGATGCGGTCTACGGTGGAGCACGCTTACCTATGAGATACCTATTTACTCTAGCCTTGAAGAGATTCAGATTGTACTCATACGGAAACACAGACTCGGGCAGGGCATTCCACTCCTTGGCAGTTCGCATAAGGAATGTTGAAGCGAAACGCTTCGTGCGTATTTGTGGAATACCTACCATGAAGCGATGCCGAAGTGCCGATTGTCTGGTAGTCCGATGGTGAAATGGGGATGGAGGAATAAGGTTGTGCAATTCCTCAGCACACTCTCCGAAATGTATCCTATAAAAGATCGTTAGGCTGGCAACCTTGCGACGATGCTCCAGACTTTGAAGTCGAGCATTCGTCAGATCGTCGTCATTAATAATTCTCTTGGCTCTCCTCTCGACTGACTTTTTTGGTTGTTTTTGGTTGAAGGTTGATATAATGCTCAATTCAGCAAGTCCTCTAAAGGAGATTGGAACCATCTCATATTGGAATAATTTCAGATCCATGTTAGATCAGCATCCCATTATATTGTTGGAATCAGCCTGGTAGTCTGAATAAAATGCAAACGGTTTTTAATTGTATGGGAAAACCGGTTAGTAACCGGTTTAACCAAAATTTCATACAAATAAAAAGCATTATAGTCTGAATCCATACGGGATACAAACGCAACATTGTTACGTCAAAACCTCCATAGACTCGCCATGGCGTAACAAATAGCACTCATAACGAAACGGGACAGACCATAAACATCCATACACAATATGAGCCCATCCCATCACTACTAGTGTTGGTAGAAACTCGAGTCTTTCGAGTCTAATTTTGTTGTGTTTGCCTCTAATTGGGTGAATACTCCGGTATGATTTTTGTGGTTATTATTTAGAATAGAATAGAATAGAATAATATTTTATTCAGACAACACAATTATTACAAAGAAGATAATACATTAACAACAACAAGAATTAAAAAAGAAACAGTGGAAGTTGAATAATACAGAACAGATAAGGATGTGAGGCTGAAATGGTCTCCACTCAGCATTGCAGTTGGCACGACTAAGCGTTGTCAACGGCGCTGGTTTTCTGTGGAGCCAGTGAGGTGAGCGGAACGGCATACTGCGCGACCTGTGTGACAGATAATAATAAATAATCAGTTATCAATAGGCGATATCAAATAAAAATACTTTTAAATAACAGCTATTAAGGTACACAAACATATTATACATTATACATGCGAGTTCATTATATTGCGGTAACCAGACATCTACTTGGGAGTTAATCATATTTAGGAACTGAGGCTATGTAGTATGATGCCCTTAGGCAGCAATACTCTGTTGAGCTATTAGGTGTGTTTTCAGTTTAGTTAAGTCCAATTGTATTTGTAATTGTAGTTATTTAAGTCCAATTGTATTTGTATTACATCTGTTGGCAAACCTTAATAAATAAATAAATAATTTTGAAGAACTCGACCCGTTGTGACGATACAGTGGTAAAACACTTCTGAATCTTTTACTCGTTGTTCCGAATTGAGTACCTATCTTTTAAGCACAACTCAAAAGGACTCAAGACCGTGTATACAGATTCCATCAACAAACTTCTAGGTTGTATCTAAATATTAGTAGCAATAATGAGAATAAGCGTTATTATTGTACGTTGTACATCAAAAATTAGAGTTTTCTGAAAAGGTCTCAAGTCTCTTTTTTTTATACTACGTCGGTGGCAAACAAGCATACGGCCCGCCTGATGGTAAACAGTCTCCGTAGCGTATGTACGCCTGGAAATCTAAATGACTCTCTACAAAGGACTCGAGTCTCTAACAATTGGAAAGAACTAATATTTCGTCGTAATTATATAATATTGATAAAGATGAATATATTGTTTTTCAAGTATGTAGATATATTACTAGTGGCTCTGAGAGCTGTAGACGTTGCGATAAAATTCATACGCTCTAAAAATGCAGCAACAAAAAATACTTACTTCGTTGAGTCATTGTCACAGACTACACACAATGGTTTTAAGTGCCATAGAGTATAGACCATAATGGTACTAAAGTCATTTAGGCCAATATCCACCATTTTGAACATTTTTCCAAAAAAACGAAACGGCAAAAAAAACCACGAAAATCGGTTGAGAATTACGACCTGTAGAGGAGAACATCCGGACATACGAAAGCATTTTGCCCGAGTCAAAACGGAGACTTCGGTCAACAATGCGCTTAAGAACATGAAATCATAGTTCAGAAACACAAAAAAACACAGTTGACTCTTAACAGACTTAGCAGAGGACTGAAAGGACTCGAGTCTGAACCAACACTAATATGAGCCCATCACTTTACTACAAACCTCCACAAACCAGTTACTTGACCTTTGACGCCATATCAATAAAAACTTAACAGAGCTCAAGTTAAACTGGTCTAGTTTATTCATAGAGGAAATGTTGCAAATATCCCTTTAATGGTTTGAGAGAGAATTTGCTGTTTTTCTAAGTGATTGTATACGGAATGTGACAAGGGTATTGGGACTAAGTTAACAGTTAATTCAGTTTGGACAGGGAAAAGGTTTAACTTTATCCAGATTGAGGTATTTTCCTTTGAAAATTCCGGCAGAAATGTAACCTGTCAACGAATGAGGTAAATAAATAAATAAGTATTTGAGGACAGTCTTGCTCAGATCGACCGAGTCCCAAACCAAGCAAAGCTTGTACTATGGGAACTAGGTGACGATATACATAGGTACCTATATAGATAAATACATACCTAAATACATAGAAAGCACCCATGACTCAGGAACGTGCATTCACATTCGTGCTCATCAAACAAATATATGCCCTTATCAGGATTTGAGCCCGGGACCTTCGGCTTCATAGGCAGGGTCATTACCCACTAGGCCACACCAGTCGTCAAGGTGCAGTAAGTTCGTGTTCTTCTTTCACTCTCACTGGACGTAAGAGTGACTGAGATGGAAGCGCGTGCCCGGGAACGAGATAATGTTTTTTAATTTAATTTTTTTGTATGTTTTAAAAATAAAAAACAATCGCTGAGTTCTCTTAAGCATAATATTGTTCCTTTATAGAAATAATTTTCATATGTTTCGCTTTTGTGCAAAATTTATGATAATGTTTAAAGAACATTTTAGATCTATGTTCGTGATTTTTCACACAAAAACTCAGAATTCGAATTGCAAAAGTCCCTTGATAGAGGCCTCAAGATTTCTAATTAAATTTATGGCAGCCGTATTGATATTATTGAAATTGTATTTATCAAAGCCAGCTTACTAATGATTTATTTATCTCATAATATACAATTTCACTTAAAACTACGCGTGGTAAATTCTTAGGAATTTATATTGATATTGTCAGTATGTTTTACTTTATATAAATAGGAAAAATATGTGACAATTATTATTTCATTTAAAATTACTATAGGTAAACTTAAGTAAGTCACCTGTTGTATGTAGTTGTGACGTGTTCGAATAGACAATACATGTTTAAAAGACACACACAAACAAAACAAATGTCTATTCGAACACGTCACAACTACATAAAACAGGTGACTTATTTAAGTTTTTTACCTATAAAGTTTTTAAATTACAATTGTATGGCATCAGTTAAGTAATAAAAAATACAAGAAGGTATACACGTGTGATGATTGAATTAGAAAAGCACATCAACCAAGTTCTCAGTCAGTTTGTCGGCAGTTTCCCGAGGCCTAGGCGCGTCGTAAAACAAAGCCTGGCAAACACGATAAACGTTAAACTGACACAGAAAACCAGGGCAAAGATTTTTCATTGTATATATAACGCCTGAGCAGTTACAAATTGACTCTTATTATATTTTTTTTATACTACATCGGTGTCAAACAAGCATACGACCCGCCTGATGGTAAGCAGTCTCCTGATGGTAAGCCTATGTACGCCTGCGCGTTGCCGAACCCCCCCCCCCCCCCCCCCCCCCCCCGGCGTTGAGCTCTGGCAACCTTACTCACCGGCAGGAACTCAACACTATGAGTAGGGTCTAGTGTTATTTGGCTGCGGTTTTCTGTAAGTGGAGGTACTTCCCCAGTTGGGCTCTGCTCTAGATCTGGAATGACATCCGCTGGGCACAAAGCGAGATAACATTCACAATGCCCATACCTCTCTTTTGGACGTCGTTTAAGGACGTACCCGGGTCCGTCATTAAACTACGACCGTCCCTCTTCGTTGCAATTTGGCTCAAGATATGAAAAATTGGAATAAAATAGTTGCTCGTTGAGATGTCTTTAGTAGTACGAAACATTTAACGAACTAATTACTTAGTAATATCAAATATATTTATTATTAAGAATTAGTGACATTTGACCGTATTTACGCAGAAAACGAATAAAATGGAGTTGGTCCATTTTTTTTCCATGCAGAAAGCCACCAAACCCACTGAGTTACGGTGTAAATCACTTTGACAAAAATAAAAGTTGATCGCTTTCTGCATAACTACGGTCATTTTATTGATGGACTGTTAGTTTTAGAATTTTATTTTACTCCTTATTATTTTAAATTGTGTAAATATCTGTTATTCAAACACAATGCATATTATAAATTATATATGGCGCAGAAACATAGTGCCTGTACAAGCCAGATATCAAAAGACTAGACACGTACCATCTAAAATGTCTAAGATCTATACTTAGGATTAAGTGGCAGGACCGTATACCAAACTCTGAAGTTCTGCGTCGCTCCGGGATGTACGGCATGGAGGCGCTATTGATGCAGCGTCAGCTCAGATGGTGTGGGCATGTTTTCCGAATGGACGATCGCCGCTTGCCTAAAGCTATATTCTACTCAGAATTAGCAGAGGGAAAGCGGAAGCACGGCGGTCAACACCTTCGATATAAGGACGTGCTAAAGCGCCACCTAAAGGCGTGTGCGATCGATAATGCACGTTGGGAGGAGCTCGCTGCGAAACGGTCATCTTGGCGATCTACCATCTTCGAATCTACCAAGTCGTTTGAGGAAAACCGCCTCGCTACATTAGACGTAAAACGCCAACTACGCAAGGATAGACTTAAGCCCTCCTATGTGTAAACATACAACGCGGCCGGTCAACTATACTGTTGTGAATGTGAAAGGGTGTTTAAGAGCAAGTTTGGCCTGGCCAGTCACATAAGAGCTCATGAGAGGAAAAACCCTTGATTGCTGAGGTCGCCGTCATCGAAATCGATGTGGAGGACTATATATATATATATATATATATATATATATATATATATATATATATATATATATATATTATAAATGAATGATTAAATGAAGTTAGTTTTCTCTGTTTTCCGCGTTTTTGAGGTACCTACTTCAGAATTTGGGGTTCTTCAAAAATGCAGTAAACAGTACCGAAACCGACTAAGCCCGTCGATGTCGTCGAGGGGGTCGAGGCGATAATACCGCCTGTTGCTACCTTTCCTTACATTGTAAATCTGTTTAAAATTTGTTTTCTTTGTGGTGCAATAAATAATATTTACTTACTTACTTACTTAAGCAGGTTAATAAAGGGTCGGCAACGCGCTTGTGAAATCTTTGGACTAGCAGGTGAACATGGCAGGTATCTGCTTTAAACAATTAGGCAGGCCGTGTGCTTGTTTGCCAACGACGTGGTATGAATATTATTTTTCAATTCAATTTACCTAGCTAAAACTTAATAGCGAGGTTAATTTTGACCTAGCCCCAATCCGACTAATAAACATTTCAGACTCAGGACATTAAATTCTCTGCCGATACGGTGCACCGTTTTCCCCATTTTCACCTCCGTAGTTTCCAAATCGTATGCAATTCAAATTTACCCTACTGCCGCGCGCTGTGAGCTGAACTAAATTGTGGCACTGCAACTTAGAATGGGCGTTCACACAGTCGAGTGACTTCGCTGTTATGGGCTGTGCTTTATCTGTTACGCTATGCGGGAGACCTCGAGACGAATTATCGTAAATATTTTATATTTTGCGGTAAAATTAAATAACAACGGCTATTTTCGGTTACATTGTGGCTTCATGCCTTTTAATGTTTCTATATCTGATTTTTCAAAGGATATTTATAATGGCTTTGATGTATTATTTGTTTTATGAATTCATATTTCTGGTAAAGGTCTTATTATATCCGGTACTTTGTAAATCAAAGACTTATTTCCGTATAATTAACTTGGGTTTGTAACCTTGTAGGTTAGCTAAGAATAATTCTATCCTCTTACTAATATTGTTAGAGAAGATAATTGCCAAAATAGGGATGATTTCTCTCAACAAAATCTAGTAAAAAAACACCGGCCAACTGCGAGTCGGACTCGCGCACAGAGGGTTCCGTACAAACCTGTAGGTATATAAGTAAAAGTTCACCCATCACGCCAATCGGGTCATGTCAATTATTAAAAATATTTTTATTATATGATGTAACTACAAATTTACGGTTTTCGCAATTTTTCCTTTATCTGCTCTATAAGAGGTACCAAATTTCAAAATTCTGAGTTCAGGGGAAGTACCCTGTATGTTTTGATTCCCTTGCCAGTGTCGAAAATTTGCGACATAAACGGCTGTATCTTTTGATTGCGTTGGCTTAGAAGTTTGATTTTTTCACAGCTCCAAGGAACAGTAGACCTGAGTATTTGATATAAATTCCAGATTGATACCTCCACGCGTTCCTGAGAAAAAGGGTCTTGACAGACAGACAGACGGACGGACGGACAATAAAGTGAATAGTGATCCTATAAGGGTTCCGTTTTTTCCTTTCGAAGTACGGAACCCTAAAAGTCACATTTTTGTGACAAGTTGCGTGTTTTCATTAACTGGGCTATCATTCCCTGATGCTCCGTTATTACGCGCCAAAGGTTGCCAAAAGTATACTTTCGGTTGCCATGAGTTTTAATTAAGGTTTTAATGCGAAAAATTTGTAATTAGAGTCCGTGATTCTATAAGGGTTCCGTTTTGTCCTTTCGAGGTACGGAACCCTAAAAACAAATGAGCAAAAAAAATACAGGACTTGATACAACTATATACATAAACGCAATTTTTACCGACAAAATCAAAATTTTGTTTTCCATACTAAGATGGGTCCTCAGTTATACCGTGATATCACGTTCACTTATCGTTTTGTTGGGAGGGTTTCGCGAGTGAAGTACGACTGTCGGACTTTGGCTATCATTTCTGACTTTTGTATTACTTTAATGCAATAGGTCCCGAATAGACATATGATCCTAAAAAGAAAACTGATCGACTGATTTAAAATTTGAATCTAATAATATAGTTATTATCCGCTAAACTGTAAATTATTGTATTTATGTATACACTGAAATAAACTGAAATAAATGTCTTATACTCAGAAAAAGTGACCAAGGCCTTCAGTGCCCCAGGCTGGAATCGAACCAGCGTCCTCTGCTATCGCGGCAGGTGCCTGAGCCACTAGGCCACCGGGGTCACGGCAGCATTGGTCGATTTTTTCCAAGTATATGCGTTTCTTACTGAAGGCTTACGGCGCCCCCTAGCCATCTCTAAGGTAGAACAGTATGGTTCATACCTTCTAACTGGATCAACTCAAGTGATACCGAGCTAGCGAGAGAGATGGCGCTGCCAATCAATACTAACAGAAGTATGTATTAAAACAAATTAAATTATTTTTTGAAAAAAATTGAATTTGTTTTTATGTAAGTATACAATTTGCGTATAGTTTAATTACGACAGAATACAGGACAATAATCTACAAGAACATACTGTAACTATAATTAAGTATTCTGGCAAACAAATGATACAATACAATACAAATACTCTTTATTGCACACCTCAATACAGAAACAATACAAATAATACAACACATTAAGAAGATTTTCGTTCATAGTTTTATACCGAATACGGGAATATGAGTCTGCTTGTGACCACGAGCGTAACGTCACGTTCGAAACGTCAGGCCATATAATAAACGTAAGTTTACGCGATTAAGTCCCGTATTCGTTTTAAAACTACATTAAGAAGAGGTAAACAACAGGCGGCCTTATCGCTAAAATGATATTGATTGATTGATTGAATGAGCAAGCGAAACGGAGCGATGATATTACTAATTATTACATTCAACTTGGAATTGGAACAAACCTTTTAGGAAGTCTAGGAGCACATCTGTGCATTTCCCAGTTTTATTCGATTTTGTGAGTTTGCTTCGCTATAACTTAATAAAAATATCTGTCCTTTGCGACATTTGGCAAGATTATAATTATGATAAACATACGTATTTTTTAAGTTCAAACGTAAGATTTTGAAGTGATAACATCGGTATTGCCCCGTGGTTTTTCAGCTTACTCTAAATCTAGTTTATTTAACACATTCTTAATTTTTGATGGCTAACAAAACCTGTATAAAGTTTTTACTAAATTTCAATAAAATTATTAGAAGTATTTGAACAAATTAAATTATTTTCAGAAAATATTTATTTATTTTTTCTTAGTATAATTATGACATTTATTTCAGTTTATAATTGAATAAAATTGTAGTGGCTGGCTTGCTTAAATTCGTACGATATTAAGGTAATATAAGTACCAATTAAGAAAAAAATGTACCCGGATTTTAACAACCACGTTCGGTTAAAGCTTACTTTCATTCATATCAATTATTGAAATATTGAAATTCCACAAAAGCAAGAAACGATTAAGGAACAAAGATAAATCTGACCGTAATTCATAAAAAGATGAAGAATGTCTTTGTTTCACCAAAAGGTACGGTGTAAAGACCTCATGCTCAAACCTGAAGTCCACTTACCTACACAAAAAATAAGGTATTTACTTGTTATCTACGAGATTAAATTAGGAGAAGCATATTATTTCGGCCAAAATTCCGTTCCGTGCTCTTATTTTATGAGGAAAAATAAAATTCGTATTTTTTTTGTAATACATATAAAAGTTACTTCATTTAGGTCTATACGAACTATCCTTAGAATGGCTCTACACGATGGGCCATCATACTGGCCCACTAAGATGGGCCAGCGTGACCCATTCCATAGTGCGTGCTTTCAAACTTCGCATGGCTATCTCGCTGGTCCAGCGCTGGGCCATCGTGTAGAGGAGCCATAACCTTCGCATGACCATGTCGCTGTTCCAACGCTGAGCTAGCGTGTAGAGGAGCCATAACCATCGCATGGCCATCACGCTAGTCCAGCGCTGGGCTATCGTGTAGAGGAGCCATAACCATCGCATGACCATCACGCTAGTCCAGCGCTAGGCTATCGTGTAGAGGAGCCATAACCATCGCATGGCCATCTCGCTGGTCCAGCGCTGGGCCATCGTGTAGAGGAGCCATAACCATCGCATGGCCATCTCGCTTGTCCAGCGCTGGGCTATCGTGTAGAGGAGCCATAACCATCGCATTGCCATCTCGCTAGTCCAGCGCTGGGCCATTGTGTAGAGGAGCCATAACAATCGCATGGCCATCTCGCTGGTCCAGCGCTGGGCTATCGTGTAGAGGAGCCATTAGATCTTAATACGGTTGCCAAACAATATTAATAGCAATCTTGAGACGGTTCTCTGGAAACTTCATCTATTCGACATGTGATTAAACAACTTTCGCTCGATAGAAAATAATAAAAAACCGACCAAGACTGGCAAGAGCATGTCGGGCCATGCTCGTGTAGAGGAGCCAGAACATGTAGTTGTATCTAAAACACACGCTGTATACTTTTATCTAATCCCTACTACGCACATAACGTAACTATTACAGACTGACAGACGTATGTTTCTGTATTTCAGGTGAATATGAAACTAGTTGTAGATTAAAAGGGAGGTTAATTAGAATTCAAGCGGCAAATGAGGGACATTTAGCGTGCTAGTGACCACATATGACGCAGAGAATGTCACAAGCAGACGTCAAACTTTTCCCTATGACTTACTTAAAGTAATGTTTCCTAGGTGGGGCAGAGGGTATCCACAGTGCGTCACCATCTCGTTCTGTTATAGGCTGCGTGCTTCGTCACGGGCCATGATAGCCCGATTGCCGTCTAATCGTATGCCAATTGAAATGGATCAAGGTTCGGAAACCGGTTAAATTTTTAAACCGTTATCATGTAGTTGGCGCAAAACGTTTTAATTTCGGTTTCACTCGAAAAACTATTATTTTTAAACCGGTTTTTATGAGACAGTTCTTGTCAAATTAACCGGTTTAGAGCAATAAAGACCGGATTCTTCCTATGTAGGCGTCTATGTCTACGTAGCACACCAACAGGCCGGCCGACCGTTTCGTCGCTCTGTTATATACACTCATAATTATTTTGCTTACCAGGTAAAACTAAAATGTAGGTGAAGCATTGACAACAATATTACTGTATAAAAATTCGAATAATAGTAAAAACATTGTCACTCGTAATTTACTCTTTAAACATAGTTCTAATAATATTCTAAATCGTTTAGTGTGTAAGTTAGTGCAGTGTATTTTGTTTGAATAAACTGTTTGGGCTGAATTCCAGAGTTTTCTTCAAAACTCCAACGGAGGCCACCCTATAACAACTCGTCGAGTAAACCGGTTTTTTAGGTTACAATAGTTCTTAAAACGTTCGTGTTCTTATAAAAATTCGGAGGAAAACCGACATAAACCGGTATTTACCGGTATTTTATAAACCAATTCCGAGCTGTTCTTATATAAGTTCAGAGGAAAACCGACATAAACCGGTATTTACCGTTATTTTATAAACCAATTCCGAGCCTTTTATTATTATTATTGTAGTTTGTGGGCCTTTGAATGCCACGTCGACCAGGCATTGGTCTATTGTGACAGCCCTTTAAAGTTCATTACTGATGCCCGTTGAATCCAGGAAATTCCAGATTCTTTGGGCCGTAATGTTCTGTACCTCATAGGGTTGCAATACGTGCCGCCCTAGGTGGGTACTTCTTTTTGACATTAGTGGTGCACAGGAGCAGAGAATGTGCATTGCAGTCTCCTCTGACTCATGGCAGAACCTGCATGTCGCGTCTTGTTTCTTTCCGATTTGAAACATGTATTTGTTCAATTTACAGTGTCCAGTCAAAATTCTGGTCACCGCGCAGGCTTTGTGTCTTTTGAGCCCTAGAAGCTCCCTAGCAGTTTTGCTGTTGAACCCTTTGATTAGAGCTTTCGAGTGTTCTTGTCCTTTTACGAACTTCCACCAATCGTTTGCCCTTATTTTTTCTAAATTGCTGAGCAGTGAATATGCATCCCGTTTTGTGATTCCACAGCCTTTCCGAGCCTTGCCTATGTTAAATTAAAATTACTATCAAAAATCTGCTTATATTAATTTTACTGCACAAAATACAAAAATCTAAAAAGGTGTTCTCTATCTGTCCCTATCTTGGGCTAAGCAATAGGTACAGGCAGTCCTAGAGATTAAATTTGGCCACATTTTTACACATTATTAAATCATTCACAGTAACGTTGGAGCATAAACTGGTTTCTGTTATATTTCGTTTTCTGTGGCTTAAAGTATTAAAGTAGGAGTTAGCCCTTTGCCATTTATGGTTAATGTATGGACCTTTGTTGTCCACAATTTAATTCGTTGCCACAAACAACCCCCAACTACTCAACTGCGGTCTCGTGAATCTCGTGATCATTAATATTTACACTGCTTGCTAGTTTAGTTGTCTAATGTCTACACAATTTTTGTCGTAGGTAGACTGACGAATTTAACTTTATGATCGTGGCAGTAATGAGGCGGCGAACGTCACTCATTTAGGGAATGCAAACCGGTTTTAATTGTATGAGAAACCGGTTAATAATTTCATACAAATAAAAACCGGTTTGCATCCCTACACACATTTTATCAAGATAGACAGAAATAGTGTCGGCAACCGCAATGCCGCTACTGTAGCTGCAGTTGACATGCGATCGTCAAAACATCCTCCGAACAAATTAGAAGTTCTTCATATTCATATTTATTTATTTTTGCATCCATGATAAGTATACAATGTGTTTGTACACGTATAGTGGAGCCATTAACCACGTATAGGTAGTACGATGAATTGTATCGACAAATCACCCCCCCATACCTATGTTTTTTCTCAACCATTTTAAAAATGCACCCTTTCACAGTTTTATGGTGCCATACACTACTGCACTGTATGTACCGGGCAGATATATACCATTATCTGCCCATTTACCTATCGCACATCTAAAAACTAATAATCATTCGATAATGGCCCTAATTTGGCCTCCGTTTTAGCTTAAGCAAAAATGCTTTCGCATGTCTTCTTTTGGAACTTTGGATCTCCGGGTAATCTCCTCTGCATGTACGTTTGACGACCGTTCTGGCCTACCCCGCCTATGAAGCCGATGGTCCCGGGTTCAAATCCTGGCAAGGGCATTTATTTGTATGATGAGCAAGGATATTTGTTCCTGAGTCATGGGTGTTTTCATATATTATATATGTACAATATTTTTGACGGCCAATCTGGCCTAGTGGGTAGTGACCCTGCCTATGAAGCCGATGGTTCCGGGTTCAAATCCTGGTAAGGACATTTATGCGTGTGATGAGAATGGATATTTGTTCCTGGGTCATGGGTGTTTTCTATGTATTTAAGTATTTGTAAATATTTATATATTATATATATTGTTGTATAAGTACCCTCAACACAAGCCTTATTGAGCTTACTGTGGGACTTAGTCAATGTGTGTAATAATGTCAAAATAAAACATAAATAATAAAATAAATATTTATTTTATTATTTATGTTTTATTTTGACAAAACCTAAGGCGAGGTATGAGCTTTATGACGAAGCCTGCGCTGTGGACCTGAAGAAGGTATGCTATTTTGTTTATTCAATAAAGGTATAGAGGGTTTAAAAAAATGTGTAATAATGTCCTATAATATTTCGATAATATTTATTTATGTACAAGTAGCATTCCTCAAACGATTCTTGTGACATTATGGTTAACTATATGATATACACTTTCGCATTATAATGCTACTGGGGACGTAATTATTTACTTGTAATATCGCCAAACATGCGGTCATTGTCTGCAATATAAATAATATTACTGTTTGTTTAATAATAAATAAATAATAATATATAAAGTTGGTTGGGTTATTGGAGTCCACCCTGTATAATTTAAGTGACTTTTTAATTATTTTTATGACGAAAATGAATCTCATTTGGTCGGGCTGTCTGGGACATTCCGACGTTGAATAAAAGTCCACACTGTTTTCTGGTTTGCTAAGCGAGCACAGGCGAACAGACCTGGAGGCCAATTTAAACTTTCATTTTGATGTCGACATGATATCCAAATAATGAAATTTGAAGATTATTTTGTATTTTGAAGATGTTAAAATATGAATGCGACTCATAGATTCATAATGCCGTTATATACTACCGATAGCCCGATAGCTAACACAGATCTCTATACCTTAATCAAAATATATGGCTTGGCCGTTAGCTTGGCTCTACACAAGATCTGATAGCTTTTTGACAGTGCGAGTCTTATGGTTTCGTCTTGGCAACATTTTACATGAAAATGTTTTTGATGGGATAGATTTATTCCTGTAATGGATCGAACGTGACAGCAGAATGATGGCATTAGTTATCGTGCGTCTCGCTCGCACCAATACATGTACGGATAAAGCTAAATAAATGACATCATTAAAATATCATTCTCAAGTCAGTATAAAGGTGGTGACTGACTTGTAACATTTGCTTGTAATGTATCGTTCACGGCGATCGTTACAAGTCAGTCGCCACCTTTGTAACACTCAAAGGGATTCGCGTAAAAACCGACAGCCGAGTGGAGCACGCGGTGCTCGCGTCGAGCGGCTCGGCTCGCTGCACTGACTGTTGTAATGCTCGGGTTGTATCACGTTACATTACACCGAAATGTTACAAGTCAGTCGCCACCTTAAGATTCAATTGCCCTCCTTGTCAGAGATGCTAGACATGCTTCTTTCTAATGCTAAAAAGCGGACTATAGATAGAATTCCTGTACAACATGACATAAGAAATTGGATATTAATGGATGTATTTTTTACATTCAACTCGCCCAAGCTCGGCGAGTATTCGGAATAAAGTCAGAGACTTCAGCCAGTCTGAACGACTAATGAAAAATGCATTTCAAGACTGTCGCCGTTTTATGCAGTGTTTATAAAATCGTACTATGGTATTAATTTTATGAATTGTTTTTTTTTTTGCCCGGACCCTAATCTGTTAAGCAAAAGGTATTGTTTATGCACTAAGTACTGCAGTAAAACAAGATATTTTACAGAACACGTATAATTTATCCCAATTTATCAAAAAAAAAACAATTTTGTGTCACACCCTGTATAAAATTTAATTTTTACAAAGTTCACCAAAATCACTATTTCGATCGTTTAAACTATGTCTACCTTCCGCATGGAGGGGGAGGGGGGGGAGGGGTAAGAATGAAAGGTAAAAAAAAAGTATTAACGTGGCGATTATTATGGACGATGATGGTTGACACGTTCGCGAATGATACCTAAATTTTGAACCGTTTATTTATACCGCCCGTCAAACGAGGCAAAAATGTATTCTATAAATTACTGCTGCTACTAAGAAAAAAAATAAAGATGACAAGGGCCATCTTAGTGCCAATTGGGGTCGAAAAACTAAATTTATCTGCGTCTTTTGAATGATTTCAACCTTCATTCATATTCTGAGGTACGTACCTATGAACAGTACCTATGTACTTGTCTGTGCGCTTAATTACATTTGAATCCTTGCAACAGTTATTTGCGTAGTTTTATAACTTTAGATTCATTAGAATTCCCCTAAATCATCCAAAAGCGATACATGGACATGGAACCACGAATCCCCAGGGCCCAACCAACCCCAACTCCCCCTTTTCCAACTCTGAATTTCAAACTTTTCAAATCTAACAGTTTCATTAACGTTTATTTTCGAGTTTCAAATTATTAAAAAGCTTTTTAGTTCTGAATTTATGATCCTTTATATTTCATTTGGAATTTTATCAGCAATCCTTTACTAATTACTTTACCTATCTTAAACTAATTGGGTACTTGACACATGTTGAATATTATAACAAAATTTAGTCAAATGGATAGAAAATGAGAAATATATTATAAAAAAGTGGAATTTAAAAAATTATACTGAGATTATAAAGTCTCAAAAAAAATTTTTTTTGTCCTTCAAAAATAGAAAAAAAAATGGTACCATTCGATTCCATACATTTTATTGAAAAATACTATAGTCTGAATCCGAACTGTACTAAATGTTAAATGAATGAATAAAGCATAAATGCTGTGTAATAAAAATATAAGTACCTAACTCTCGACAAAGACATTTCGCGTCCGCTTTCTAAGAACTGCTTGTTTTCCGATCGAGGAGATAAATATTATATTACTGATAAACAAGGAAGCAGTAAGTAAAAACACGGAAACAACTCAAACATAAATCATTCGTGGCACAAATCTTAAACGAATATCCTTGTGTACGAACCAAGAAAATTGCTTATATCGCAAAAGTAATACTTAATTTCCGCACTTCGTTAAGGTTCAGTACGTTTCGCGAGTAGAGTTTTTGAAAAATTGTAGCACATTTTTAGATCAAAATATTAACTAACTGCTTTGACTCAGCGATCCAAAAATAATCTTGGCCTCCGAAACGAGAGAACGCCACCTGTCCCGATCCAGCGCGGTTTTCGGCCATGAATTGGCATTCAGCCGACGCAGGTCCGCCTCCACGACATCATACCAGCGGTACCTGGGGCGCCCGAGCGGTCGACGGCCAGTTGGTCGCCCCAAGTACGCTTCCTTGACTGCCCGATCCTCCCCCATACGATCTCAATACGGTTACCAAAAATTTAATTAGCAATCTTGAGGTATTTCGCTAGTAACTTCATCGATTCAAAATCAGATTTTTTTGACTTTCGCTCGATAGGAAAAATCACGAGCATATAAAACGCACATTAAAAATTAATAACAATTTTAAGTAAGAAGTAAGTAAACAATTTATTGTACGAGAAAAAAGAAATATTGATTACCTCAGATAGAACATAGTTAATTGTGTGGTACTAAGGCGAACTTAATAATATACTTAAGAGGGATCTCTTCCATTTTTTGCACAAAAGCTAAAAATATGAAAATTGCTTCTAAAAATGCACAATTTCTATAGTTCCTGGAACTCATCGATTACTTTATGTTAAAAGTTAACAAAAAAATAAAATTCAAAAACATAATCTTGCTCACTCCTACGCCCAGTGAGAGTGAAAGAAGAACGTGAACCCACTGGGCTTTAAGATGTTATTCAGGAAACCCGATTTTCCCTTACGCAATGAACGAGCGAATATTTCAAGTATGTTTGGGCGACTTAAAACTTTTGACCGCAATGTACCCCTACTCCATTTTAAGTACACTTCTCCAATCACCTTTCAGAACAATCTACGCTAAAAGTTCCATAAAATTACAATGTTTTGTTCAAAACGTAGCCATGACGTGCCGCGTCTGCTTGTACTTAGTTAGAAACAGTAGAGTTTTACCAAAACAACGCAGATCTAAGAGTTTCCGTCAAACTTAAACTGTCATTTTGACATCCTTAATGTTTCCATGTTTACAGCGACTTGTAACGGAAAAAGAGCTGTAGCTACGTAGAATACGGCGTATTTTTGAATGGTTTAGTTAGAGAACCAAGAAAAATAAGGATTTTAGGCAGCTGGTACGGAACTGTTTGAATATCGGTAAAATAAAATAGCATTTTGGTGGCTGTTATTTTCATTTTTCTGGGCACAGTTAGACCAGCGTTTTATTGATGTTTGTAAAAATATTGGCGCAATTTTTAAGACCAAGGAAAAATAACGTACAGTTGAAATACTACCTACATTAATTTTATTGGCCTTAATACAACATTATTTGTTTTTGTCAGTTGGAGAAAATACACAAAAAGGCCATATAAACAATTGTAGTATCGCTCTGTATTGGGTATCTTCTTGATAAAAAAATTGTTAACACATTGTTACTGGTGAGTTCTCAATATTTTTTTTTTTTTTATAACGATAGGCAAGCGTTTGACCACGATCTCACCTGATGGTAAGTGATGATGCGGTCTACGGTGGAGCACGCTTACCTATGAGATACCTATTTACCCTAGCCTTGAAGAGACCCAGATTGTACTCATGCGGAAACACAGACTCTATAATATAACTTAAAACTCTAGTGCCGTTAAGATAAAACAATGTTAAGGTAGATGTTGATGTGTCTTCCTAAGGCATGTAAGCAAAGATGAAGAATTGGAAAGATTTGCATGCTATATGTACATTTTATAGGAAAAATTTAGAAAGGAAGAAATGGAAAATGGTTAATATAAATAAAATATATAAATATTATAGGGACGTTCTTACACAAATTGACTAAGTCCCACGGTAAGCCAAGAAGGCTTGTGTTGTGGGTACTCAAACAACGATATATAATATATAAATACTACTTAAAAACACATAGAAAACATCCACATTAATGGCGATTGCACCAATCCGTTTTCCATTTCTTCCTTTTTGTATACACGCCTTAATTATGGTGGCGCATATTCGCAGGATTCTGGCAAGCTTCATTTCATTTCATTTCGTTTATTGCAGAACCATGGTTACATTACGGTATTAACATGTATTAAGTGCATGCCTGGTTACTCTGTCAGGGTATAGCCACATTATTGATATTCTAAAAACTAATTAACCAAACACAAAATAGCATTCACGTAATACTAGGAATTCCTTACAATTAAAATAAAGCAATAATACTATAATTAATAAACATGTCATAAATATTCGTTCTAGTCACAAATCCAGATTCAAGTAATAGCTAGAAATAACCATAGCTTCGCACAGCTCAGTTGGTTAAAAGGTTGCAAGTTCGAATCTTTCACGAAGCGATTATTTCATTCCTTTAATTTCTTCTTCTTTTTTTAAAATATGGCCCGCATCAAATCTCATCATAGCTTTTGCCAATGTCAAGTCATTTTTCGGTAGTTACACGGAAGGTGGAGATAAGGAACGAAATCTCCATATACCAAAAAGTGTCATCAAAAACTTTAAATAGGTGGCGCTATAATACCTAGAGTACTTGAACAAAAAAATCAAATCATAGACAGCGCAATTCACTCCGTCAATAACGCCTAGGTTCTTAGCTACTCTAGCGCTACTCTGGAGAGATTTGAAACTATTATTTATAGCTGACAGCTGGACACTTGCAATAGTTCTACCATAAGAGATGCCACTCCTCTTAATTCCACATTCCATAAGTAGTTACTTTTAAGTGTGCTCGTAGAGCATGACGATGTTCGGTAGTTGCTTTTAGCAAAGATTGCCGGGTGTTGATTAAAACATGGTTAAACGCGTTTCAAGATTAGTTTTTCATTAGCTGCACACTTCTACGTTAGTTTACCGAATAGTAATCTATCAATATTACACTTTAAACAACATTAATGAGCAAAACACAAGAAAATATCCTCGAGACGTCTTCGCCATGTTGAATCTCAACAACAAATCCTTCCTTTAATTTAAAAATATTTCTGTATACTTTCGAACGTCAAAAATTCGGTCTATTAAGACTTCTATCTTGAGGTCGGAAGCTGGGCACGGTATACAAACAAAAAAAAAACAGTTTTAAAAAGACAGGCATGTGAATGTCGTATATTTTATTGCAAAAAAGACCTAATCTTCGAAAGTTTCGCAATTTCCGCGTTTTTATTAAACGAGACACCTAGCCAGACTTGAGCGGGAAAAGTCGCAAAGCTTTTAAGAGAAAAGTCTTGATTTCTAGAAGGTTTTCAGGAATGTCGCGTTGAACTGGAAAATGTATTTGACGATGCGTGGACGTTAGAAATTGGCATAGTTTCTAGACCAAGGTATCATCAGAAAAATACTTTAGGTTAAATTTTGGATTGCATAGTAAGTATTTATCACACAACTTGGGATTATCGAGCGCCATCTTGATAGTCATGTCTACTGATAAATTTCTTAATTTTTTGCTCATTAATATTGTTTAAAGTGTAATATCCGTCAACACCAGTAACTAATCTGCTGAAGAAAGATAACATACAAAATCAGCAAGCCTACTTATGAAATCTGAGTCGAACAGTCGTTAGCGTGTTCTAACTCGACGCCTGCGCCATCTATTGGTGGTGGATGAAAGTTGCCGTAAGGTGTAGTTGCGCTACTCGGTGCAGGATGGTGTTACTAGTACGTCGTTCTAGGTGATTGGTGTCACAATAGCTTATTATACAGTAAACTAATGTGGTAGTGCGTAGTGAATAAAAAAATAATGTTGAAACGCGTTTAACCACCATTTTGGAGTCAACGGCTGGTAGTCCACGTGCTACGTGTCAAATCCAGCTATCGCTTTACAAGAGTACACTGTCTTGTACTAACCGTACAATTTTAGTCGTATTTAAAGCTCCTAATACCTTGATACTGGCGAAATAATCCCACTGGACTGAAGACATAATTTTAAAAGAATGAATGAATGAATTTAGTTTGAACTTGTTTTGATAGGACATTGACGATCATCTTAGTGATTGGCACGCATCTCACGCACGACTTTCACTTCTTTTAGCATGTATAAATCAGCGTGAGCGATCATCAAGATCCTATCAAAATAAGAAAAAAAACCGTATTTTTTTTTAAATCGGAATCGATCTCCTGGTTGTGATTTTATGAGCTAAAATCAGCTCTGATATCGTTTTGGGCTGTATCAAAATTATAAACATTTCTTTTAATCGGTGTTATTAATGTTCAGGAACAAAAAAGCAATAACCTGAATAGCAAAATGTAACATTTGGTAATTTACCCAATTATTAACACTGAAAGGCTGCTTCAGAACTCACGGAGCGGCAAATAGTGGAAAAACTAATATCGTCCCGTCCTTGAAACAAGGAAATTGCCAGAATAGTGAGAAAAACGTTTGGATCTTTTATCTTTAATGTGTAAGATACTGGCTTATTATAACTATATTGAATTACTTCTACAATTTAGGTACATGCGTACAGTTTACTTGCGCGAAAAAGTTTTTACGTTTAATTAGTTTGTAAGTATAAATTACTTTGTTTTGTTGAAACTTATGTTATGATATTGATGTAGATAAAACAGTGTAACTGTTACATAATACGGCATTAAAATACTCCTGTGACCTTTTATGAAACTCATTTTTTTCGTTTCATAAACCCACACTCGTATTTTAATGGATGAAAGGCATATGTAAACTACTATTGTGGCTAGGTGATTTGGAAAAATGCCATTTAGGTATGCCAATGGCTCCTCCGCCATTTACCTTGATTTTTATGATATAAGAGGCAAATGATCAGACGAATCGCCTGATGGTAAACAATTAACGTCGCCTATGGACATCAGCAGTACCAGGTGGGTTTCAAGTGCGTTGCCGGCGTTTAAATTGGGAGTACTTACGCTCTTTTCTTGAAGATTTGAAGCGCGTATTGGATCGAAAATATCGCGAGTGACAGTTCATTCCACAGAATAAAGAAATCAACAGAGTCAGCTGATATTTCGGATAAAAAAAATATGGCAGCAAAATGCTCTTGTAAAATCCAAATTCCTTGGAGACCCTCCGAATAATTGTTAAACTTGAGAAATCAAGAGACTTTCGGATGTTTATTTTCATTTTGAAAATATTTCCTATAGTTATGTTTATTTATCTGTAATGTTATGATCCTGTGCAAGTAATCTAAAGTTTACTTAATATTATAATAAAAATTGTTCCTCAGGCGGAAAAAGAGTCCCATCTAGAAAGTAAAATCACCTTTTGCTGTTTGTTTAATAAGTTATCGCGCCCGCAATCAGGGAAATGCAGAAACTAAGGCCAAGTTATATTACTTGCCGATCGCGTTAGAAAAACTGGCCAAGTGTGTGTCGGATGTTTAGTGGAGGATTCTGAATAACATTTCTTTAAAAATCATATTACTAATTTAATTTAATCGCCAAGCGTCTGGCTGACGTAACTGGTGACCGAAGAGCTGGCGGCTTCCTCGCACAACGTATCAGCATTGCGATACGGCGAGGTAATGCCGTTAGCAGCCCAGCATCCTTGGTACAAGTTCAAGGTCCTATTTTAGATTAAAGCTAGTTATTAATATAGTTTAGTATTTGTACAGTTACCGTACCTCTGTATCTCTGTTAATATCTTTTATGTTAATAAATGTTTTATTTAATATTAATATTAATATATTCTACGTATATAGGCTGATATTTAACCCTTATACGAAGTAATTAAGAAAATCAAAATACAACCACGAGATTGTGAAAAAACATCCACAACTGATCGGGCGAAATATTTGGTTGGACCACACCCACATTTTTGACCCTTTTTTTCGGATGTCTAATAGTACATTACGATACAAGTGCGAAAAATAGCAAATTCAAGACTTTTTCGCTGCTGGACCGATCATGTTTGCTATTGTTTTCAATAAAAGTACTTGTTAAGATTTGTTTTAAAAAATGGTCCAAAAGTTAGGGGGTGGCAGGACGGCCACATATTTTGTTTTTTTTTCGGAGCGATTATTTCCGAAAATTCACCTTATCAAAAAATGTGGACACCTGTATTCGTTTTAAAAGACCAATCTAACGATACCCCACATCATTTTATGAAATCGTAAACGAAAAACATTTTGTACCCTACCATTTTTTTTTTTGCCGTTCTAATGTAAATTTGATAATATTTAATCTTTAGTCGTAATTCAATAACATGTAATGTAATATTTAATTGTAATGTTTAATTAAATATTTTATGTAATGTAACCTTTAATAGTGATTGATAGCTACTTATTACTAGTACGTAAGTTACGTTTTGCAGTGCCCTTACAGGGTTCATAGCTGATCAGAATTCTTATGTATCACCTTAATATGTTCCTATGAAGGCAATAAATGACTGAATACTGAATACTGAATGCTAGCATGATTTACATATACACTCGTACATGGCATAAACTCGTCGCGAAATGTTTCATAATGTCATTATCCAGGGAGGAAAATACAATCATCCACATTCCTCTTAAGTACTTCTCACCTAATTTCATCAGATTGTGCTGTAGTTTTTTCGAAGAATACGGAACCCAGAAAGCGTAATTCATACTGGGATTGGAAACCGAGATGATAACTTTGAGACGTATTCAAATCAGAACTTTCCGGAAAGTTGTAAGGTTTCTGCGGACGTCTGCGGTATTTCTGTTTTGTTTAAGGTGAGATTACCTTACACGTTAGATAGGAAAAATATTTGGAAAAAATTAAGATTGACGTCTAATTTTGGGAGCGATTTCGGTTTGCAAAGAGCTTAAAAGTCTCACCATCTTTTATCTTCATCTAACTGAAGATATCTGGGGGCACGGTAGTGCCTACACGAAATTTGACTAACTTTAACTAACGAAATAACTTTTTGACTTTTGAGTTTCTCAAATTAAAGGTAATCATTTTCGATTATATCAAAGGTATCGATACGCTCTATCGACTGCGGGGTCGACTATTAGGTGGTCAGGGTATATTTAAAGGCTTTTCTCATTTTCCATTACTTTTTTTTGATGACAAGGCTACATTACATTGGTGACACAGGCTACTGGCCGTGCTGCAGGTGCAAGGCGCTGGTGTCGGCGCGGCGCAGCGGGCGCTGCAGGCGGCGCGCGGCGGCGCGCTGCAGGCGGAGCTGCACGTCGCTGCGCATGGCGGCGGCGGGAAGGAAGGGCGAGCCAGTAGTCAGAGAGGCTACTGGCCGTGCTGCAGGTGCAAGGCGCGACGCAGCGGGCGGTGCAGGGGGCGCGCGGCGGCGCGCTGCAGGCGCTAAATAGACAAACTTAACTCTTTTATTGTAAGTTTGATAGCAAAATTATACGAAATTCTGAATTATTACAGAAACAAATTATCTAAAGAATTGTCATTATTTATGTCATCAAACAAGACCGATTTCAGAAAACTTTCTATGTCATTTTAGTCTCTAAAATAATGCGGTAAAGAATACACTTTTAAAATCTGTCAGGTTTTATCAGCCACGGTGTATAAGAGAGGTCGCGGGTTCAAACCCCGGCTCGCACCAATGAGTTTTTCGGAACTTATGTACGAAATATCATTTGATATTTACCAGTCGCTTTTCGGTGAAAGAAAAACATCGTGAGGAAACCGGACTAATCCCAACAAGGCCTAGTTTTACCCTCTGGGTTGGAAGGTCAAATGGCAGTTTCGTAAAAACTAGCGCCTACGCCAAATCTTGGGATTAGTTGTCAAGCGCACCCCAGGCTCCCAGGAGCCGTGGCAATATGCCGGATAACGCTAGGAAGAAGGTGTATAAGCGTTTTAAGTGTATCTTTCTCTCTTGTTAACTCATCTGCTGTTACATCTTATCTACGTCTGCAAAAATCAACTTTGTTAACCATCAGCATCTAACCTTGTTTTCTCTTATTTAAAACTGCATTTGAGGTTGCGAGTAATCGCTATCACAACCTCAAGCGAGTCGCTAACAATAAACATTTTGCAAAGGCCTCCATCTCAAAGAAACCGAGCTAAAAATACAAACACTTTAAGCATTTCAAAACTGGCAAATGTAGGTCTTACAATTGTGATCATAGAGTCGGTTTTAGAGTGAAACGCGGTTTAGAATTCTGGAAGTAGCGAATATATACAAAGACGTTTTAGTGCAAAGAGTTACGTAAGACTGCGGCGTGTATCACTATGATTCCAGCGTACTTTTGCGTATTAGATACAAGTATGTAACAGGCAACTAGCTATTCGAAATACAGGTCCTGTATCCAATATGCCAATCGTAAATGCTCCGTAGGGAAACTCAAATACCCTTGGCCCGATTCGAACTTCGATACGTCAAACATTTGGTAAAGATACGATATGAATCAAATATGTCAGTGTCAAAAGTGACGTTTCTTCAAACAAAAACGTCGCTTATAACACTGACATATCCAATTTTTGATGTATCTTAAAGTTCCAATATTTCGAATCAGGCTGGCTGGCGCACTAATATGGAATAGTGATAGACAGAGATAAATTTTAATTTGTGGTTTTTAAAACGACATCGAATCTTAGAAAGAAGGTTAAAAACCGTTAGTTAATAGTTATTTACGATACAAGTGCGAAAAATAGAAAATCCGTAACGAGTGTCTATAAATTAAAACATGACCGAAGGGAGTGTTTTAAATCGACACGAGTTGCGAATTACCTATTCGCACATGTATCGTACAACGTTTTACAGTACATATGACACTTTACATTTTCGACATAGTTACATAATGTGCTAATTTACGCACTAGTGCGGAAAAGTAGCACCATGTGTACTGTAAAAACTCTAACAAGTTTCCTAATAGCAATATTTTATGAAATAAAATAGCACAAACACCCCCGTTCAAAACCGTTTATTCTCGGTAAAATATAAGCTTTGCAAAGTGAAGTTGTAACTTAAGGCTTTCATAGTTGAAGTTAGCCTTTAGTTAAGTTGATCAAGCAATTAAGGCGGTGCTTCGTTTGTTCCGAAGCAAATTCCGCATTTTAAGTGGAACCCTGCAAGTACTGAAGTCGTATAGTTGATATGGATATAATCTTTTGGCTCCTATACACGATGGCCCATCATATTGGCCCACAAAGATGGGCCAGCGTGTAGAGAGGTTAGTGATGTCGGACGGTTATGGCGCGACGGGATGGCAATAGGATGCCCAGGGGGTCGATTTTTCGTCCGCACATCTGCACGTGGCCCCTTCCGTAGTGCATGCTCTAGTATCTCGCTGGTCCAGCGCCTGGGCCATCGTGTGGAGGAGCTATTTCAGAATCAAAAGTGACGTTTTTGGTTGAAAAAAACAGTGGGGTTCAAGTGCACGATTGGCTCGAATTCGTGTGCGTGACACCGCTGTACTGGCCCCATTCTTATTGACCGTAAAGCCCGTCCTTAGATATATGTCAAAGGTTATGACTAATTTTTGCACAAACATTAACCTGAAAATGACTTCTAAAATGCGTAATTTTATTATTGATCCAGTTTATACTCTTTTTGTAAAAAATAACTAAACATAATTCAATAACAATGATATCAGTGATCCCGGGCACGAACGGTCGTCCGCTCAGTGCTCAGCGATCTGCTTTTAGAGACGGACCTGGGGACCTAGTCAGGCTGACAATCGTACATCGACAAACTATTTATATATTTTTAATATTATTTGACTTCACGCTTAATTTTTTCCTATTATTTTTTATTATTTTTTCCTGCACCAACATACACAAATGTGTCTGTTTGACCCAATGGTTGACTGGTAGAGAATGCCTTCTGGCATTAAGTTCGCCATTTGTACATTTTTCTTTATGTATGCAATAAAGTTTAAATAAATAAATAAACGCTAAACAGATGTTACGAAAACTCACGTGACTATGCCATACATTATTGTCATCTTGGCTAGACCCCTGGACTACGGCTCCTTAATTATTCCGCCTGTAGCGTTATATGGACCCCAAACTAAGGAATTGCTGATTAAACAGGTGCCCAACCATTAATTACCCTAACGTTGTCATTAAAACCCCTCATTAAGGTCGAGCCACTTATTTGGTACAGTCAGCACTGTTGCGTAAACGAAACCTCCTAAATTAACTGGCGGCCCGATTCGAAGAATGAGATACGATAACGATAAGTTCTGTCTGGTTTAGAAAAGTTCTCATTTAGATATCGTTTGTATGTCGTGTAATTGACAGAAGCAGCTCGATTCGATCGACACAAACAGATACAAAAGTAAATTCTAAAATTATTTAGAGGTGTAAATATTTCTAAATGTCAAAACTAAATGATTTTTATCAAATTATCCTTAGAGATGTAGAGAGTCTCTAAGAAAAGGCTCTCTTTGTTAGGGATATGATCTGTCAGCGTCAAAAGTGATATTTCTGAATGGAGATTTAGACTATAGATACAGGCCAATTCTAACAACATAATGTGATACATATCTAACATGGATCTGAGATCATTCCAATATGAGATGGTTCCGATCTCCTTCAGATCTGCTGAATTGCGCATTATATCAACCTTCAACCAAAAACAGTTTTGACACCGACGGATCAGTATCAGTTCAGTATCAAAATTGAATTGACTTGTTTGACTGTAATTGGTTGGGTTTACAGTATCATGTCTGTCTGAACACCTAAATTGACTACCTAGTGTAAAAACCAAAATTGGTTTCATTCGCCTCAATGTTTTTGTCAACTCGAGCAACGGCGTATTTGGCGTTTTGGTGATACAGATCACTTACGGGTAAACAAACAAGGTATTTTTTTTTTGTCACTTGCAATAATTTACGGGATGAATATTGTATACCTAGGTCATGAGCAATTTTTAGACCAACCCCAAAATCGCGAAAAAATGGCTGTTTTGTAAATTTTGGAGACCATTCTACTCTCATCCCTCTGGAATCTCATTCCCCTGGCTATACCTAATCGCTAAATTCCCAGACAGATTACGCTTAGCTGGTTTGGTTGTAGATGGAACTTCATATGAGTTACACAGGCACTAAAAGTAATATGCTAATAAAGCGGAATTTCCTGGTAATTTGCGAATATGTCTGGCCATATATATTGAGAATAAGAATTTTGTAAAATTACCCTTGGCTGGTTTGATGTTGGTATTTTGTATGGGAGAGTCTATTTTTTCGCGTTATCGGGGTTGGTCCCATAGTAAATGTTGCATAGTGACCTATAGATTCATCCCGTAATTCATTGTGTGACTATATCAGAGACCTCAATCTGAATTAAAGAAAAGGTGGAACGAAACGAAATAAATTACACTTACAATTAACGTATGAAGGCACAGTTTCATATTTATGTATGTCATTCCACAGGCGGAGCTTCCGCGAGAGGAAATTCCTCTTAAACCGTACAGTGCGCGACCATTTAGGCTCTAGCGTATGAGATATTAAATATGTTAAAACGGGTCACTCACGTTTTTTAAGTCGAAAAGGCTCGACATGTTCATGTCATGTCTAGGGTATGAGGATGAACACCCTGCCGACGGCGAGCGGTGCGGTGATATAAAGTGGCCGTTGGCATCATGACAAACAATTCCTCAGAGCACAGCCAGTTGTATAAGCGGTAGAACACAAACAAGGAGGCAAAGTCTCTCCTTAGGCTTAGAGGTTCAATGAGTTTGGGATCGTCGAGGATTCGTACAGCGCGCCTTTGGACTGAGTCGAAGGGCCCAAGCTGGCATCCAGGTGCTCCTGCCCAAAGGAGGTGTCAGCAGTACTCCATGTGGGGTCTGACTTGCGATTTATATAGTAGCAGTCTTTGCTCCGGAGTAAAGTATCGCCTCGCTTTATTGAGCATACCGTACTTTCCTGTATGACACCAAACACCGTGCACATATATAGCTCTTCTTCTTCTTTACATCATGTTACCCCTTGCTACATCCCAGTGCAGGCCTCGAATCATTTTCCTTCACTGAATCCTGGCCTGGTCAGCTTGGGTAACCTCCATGCCAAGTAAATTTAGGGCGACCACGTTCCCATTTACCGGACCTGTATGACTATGAGTCTGTACGTTTACAGACTTAGACATGAAGCGTTCGTCATTATGGTGTCTATGCGTGGTGATCTATTATATGCAAATCCAATTGTTCCTCGCTCAGCGAGCATCACAAACACAGGGAAAATACGAATATTTTATTTGGCTTTGTTTGAAATTTGTTTATTCTGATATTTACGCCAATTAGACTCGTCTGAGCCGCAGAAAGCCGAGCTCAAATTCATTATTTGTGATGGTTTTGGAAGTAATTTTATTATATTATTATAAAACTTGATTTATTCGATGTGTAAGCCGAACACAGCGCGCTTTGTTATGAAAATGATAATAATTTAAATGAAACATATAAGCATTATCTTTCAAAACAACAAATAAATATTATCTTTCGTATGTAACGACCTATTTGTAAAAGAGTATAAAACAGGCGTTCAAACCTTCAAGAAAAGAGCAGTACTCTCATTATAAAGGCCGGCATCGTACTTGCAACATTTCTGGTATTGCAAGTGTCCATGGACAACGTTAATTGCTTACCATCAGGCGAGTCCTCTGTTCTTTTGCCTCATATATCATTAAAACAACTGAAATGAGAGCTGAGGTTTAGGGCATGAAGAAACAAAAATACCAACAATTTTAGATCCAACGTAGCGAACACATTTTAAATATTTATTCTCCTTTTTCTGTTAGAACGAAACCATATCAAATATAAATATTTATACAGTTACAATGTTTATTTAGTTCGAAATGCAGCAATGTAATACTCATTTTAATAAAAACCCGTTTTTCTACATAACGTTCTATTGCAGTAAGTTTATATAAAATGTGAAATTGTTTATGTTAAGCTAAGTCCACACTCTGAGACACATTTGCTCGTCGGTGACGCTACGTTGAGCGAATTCGTTCGTTTTTGGGGACATCTAACTATTCTAAGATGTCGATAGAATAGGAACAATTTTTAGATTAGCATCAGTATCTTCATGATGATAATGATCTTAGCAACTTTATACAAAAATATTATGATGGTGTGAGAAGCTAATAGTTTCGCTAAAGGTACAGTTCGGATTAATGCTGCAGTGTTACAGCGTGACATTACTGCTGACTGCATTGCTGCTATAAATGTCAAACTTGATGTTGCCACCCATCACGTTAAATAAATAAATAATGCTGGTACACTCTTAATCCTGAAGAGAAAAAAATTTATGCTCTGCTGCAGGTGCTGGAGGAAAATTCTGGAGATATCCTGGACTGACTTTCAGACTAATGTATCCTTAAAGAACTCCGAATCAAGCAGCATCTTTCGACTTTTGTAAAGACAAAATTACTTTATAGAGCGCCTAGTGGTGCAGGGTAGAGTAAATGAAACAAGACCGTGTAATAGGCCACTTACGCGATGGACAGACCGGAACAATTCTACCATGGAAGGACCCCTGAACGAATTTGTCAGAATGACCTCCGACCGCGAAAAATGGCGAGAAATTGTACGGCAAGCAAAATCTGTACCTGATATTAGCAGTTGACCACAACACTCTGCAAAAAGTATAACGACAAAGAAGAAAAAGAGTCTAAATGCGAATGCTTCGTTAAGTCTCTCATTTAAAAACTTGTCAGAATGTGACGGCCACGATGAAAAGTGGCAACGTTCCGCTGGTGTGGACTGAGCTTTAGAGTTGTGACTTGAATGTGGCGTGGGCAACAGGTCTCGTGGCAATGTCCTGTACCGTGCCAGGAGTCAGGTCAGTGTCTGTCTCGGTAGAGATCGGGTCAGGAAAAAGATATATTTGAATTTAGTAATGCTGAAGAAACGTCAAATTCAATGTCAAATTAAATGTGCAGCAATGACGTTGGCTGCATTACTACTAAAAATGTTAAAATCGATTTTATATCCATATTTTTGACATTTGCTGAAGCAATGCAGTCGGCAGCGGCAGTACTGTTACGCTGCAATACTGCTGCAGTATCGTTTTCCCTTTTACATATTTATTGGTATCACCTTTTCTTGAGAGTAACATAACGGTGTATCTAATCTATGAGGCTGGGGACTGACCGCAAGCGGTGCGCGGCATGGCGAGCGGTAAATCAAGGCCATTCATATATTACGCTCATTCAAATTTATGAAAGACCTTGATTTGCCGCTCGCCGCAGCGCGCGTCTAGCAATATGCCAAAGAGAATTTTTTAAAATTGCAAAGCTATCATGAAATGTTCTCGGTATTTTTTCAGCTCGATTATCGCCAAAGTTTCGGAATTCAAATTTAAAATGAGCCAATGAGTGACGTAAATGTTAAATAAAAAAGTAGTCAACAGTTAAGAACATTGAATATTAATTCCTTGTCTGAACAGGAACATATATTCTAAGTGGTAACTTGCATGAGAATTTTTTCATAAAATTTTGGACATTTCGAGAATGTCCATCTTGCACATTCCGACGCGCGCTGCTTGCGTCCAGCCCGCGACCTGATGGAGTAGGCATAGGAATGAAGAATTTCAATTTCGCGCGCCATCGGCGCGGAACGTCGCGCTTTTTGCGCAGACCTTTAATCTGTCGACGTTAACAAATTATGATACTAATATAAAATGCTGAGTCTAATCTGAATTCTATTTTCAGCAATTTTTTTATGAGGAGATTTCCTTTAAGGTTGAGTAAAAAATTAAAAGGGAGATATCTATATAGAGTACAACTGTTTTCTTTCACTCTGCGTATTATATACCGGGTTTTTTAAAAGTCCGTTAATTTCAAGGGGTATTCCTGAGATTAGGTAACATAGTAACATTTCGTATATAATCAAAATTTTACTTTTATCTGAAGGCCCATACGAGCATGTACATACATGTTGATTATTGTAAGTTTATACGTTTCCTACTAAACGCAAGTACTATCTTGGACGATCGATATTTGTTTGGTGGATTTAAATATAATGTCAGTGTTAAAACAGAGCTAACTACTTACTTATTACGAAAAAATATGAATATAAAAAAATAATTATGCCATTCAGTTTCCTTAAACGTACTTAGTCATACCATAAGCAAACGGCCTGCCTGGTGGTAAACAGCCTCCGTAGCCTATGTACGCCTGCAACTCCATAAGAGTTACATGCGCGCTGCCGACCCTAACACTCCGCAACCTCACAACCGGCAACCTCACTCACCGGCAGGAACACAACACTATGTGTGAGTAGTGTAGTGTTGGCAGCGGTTTTCTGTAAGCTGGAGGTACTTCCCCAGTTGGGATCTGCTCTAAATCTTTGAGGTGGAATAACTTCCGCCGCGCACATAAGATTTTCTGTGAATTTTAAGAGAATTTTTAGTTTAATATCTCTTTCTTTCTCCTTATAAGGCTTAAAATAACTACGTTAATAGATAGACACTTTCAACTCAACGCGAGAAAGAACCGATCATTAGTTTTACGCTGTCTTCCTATAAATTACAAACAAGAATATCAAATGGAGAACCTTTGATATCTATCTTCCGTCTAGCCATCACAGCTGCGCAAATACGAGTACGCTAGGAGACATTCGGACTTTGCAAATTGATTTCAAGTTAACATTTGTATCATACCAAAATTACGAGTATACACAAGTGGTTGGGAGAATTTTAACAGTGTATATAATAATAATAATAATTCAGCCTATATACGTCCCACTGCTGGGCACAGGCCTCCTCTCATGTGCGAGAGGGCTCGGGCTATAGTCCCCACGCTAGCCCAATGCGGATTGGGGACTTCACATACACCTTTGAATTTCTTCGCAGATGTATGCAGGTTTCCTCACGATGTTTTCCTTCACCGAAAAGCTAGTGGTAAATATCAAATGATATTTCGTACATAAGTTCCGAAAAACTCATTGGTACGAGCCAGGATTTGAACCCGCGACCTCCGGATTGAAAGTCGGACGTCATATCCACTCGGCCACCACCGCTTAGTGTATATAGAGTTGAGCTTTATGAATGCTCGGATCAGTACAGCTAAAAGCGTTTGAGAAATTAAGTTTCATACCATCGATGTAAGAAGAAAAATATAATCAACCACATGCTGGTTTACCTAAGCCTAACAGCGCGGCTTACGTGGGCGATGACTCGCGAATGCGAGGCGGCGCGGCGCGGCGGCCCAACGGCATTCGGAGATCGTCCACGTAGGACACTTCCATAGATATCAAAGGATTGAATTCTCCCGCGCCGTGCCGCGCCGCTTCGCGTTCGCGAGTTATTCACTCAGGTAAGACACTGCCTAAGTAAGTTGCAGAAAGTTTCCAGAGCTGCATAAGTTCTCGGAAATATCAGGAACAGTCATAAGAAACAAAGGAAAGTTTCATTTTGGAAATGAAAAATTTCGTTTCCCATAAAAAAGTGAAAATCTTTCGAAAATATTTAAATGTACATATTTTGCAATTTCGGTGACTTTCCCACGGTAGACCAATATCTCGCCTACCTAGGATAGCTATTGGAACGGTAACACCGGGAACAAACATGCCGTAGAACGTTTACTTTTCAAGTCAGCGTCGATAAATCCCTGCTTTTACGTGTAAATAAGAGAGAGAATGTTTCTGGCTTTGAGGAAAGTTTGTTTGGATAAGAGTAGTAATAATTTGAGCATATCAATGGTCATTGTTGGTGGCTTTCTCTGGTTACATCCGGTGTATGTTCGCCACTTGGACCGATATTTAAAACAAAATACAATAACGTATATACAGCAAGCTGCAGGAATGCACCTACTTTACGAATTACTTTAATTTATATAATGGGTATAGCAACTGTATGTACAGACTAAAAAACGTAGAGAATAATTTTAAAACTTTTTTAGTGCTTTTATTAGAGTTCCGTACCACGTACGTAACACGGGACCCTGTCCGTCTGTCTGTATGTCTGTCCGTCTGTCACCAGGCTGTATCTCTTGAACCGTGATAGTATGGAGTGTGGAATTAAGAGGAGTGACATCTCTTATGGTAGAACTGTTGCAAAAATGTCCAGCTGTCAGCTATAAATAATAGTTCCAAATCTCTCCAGAGTATCGATAGAGTAGCTAAGAACCTAGGCGCTATTGACGGAGTGAAGTGCGCTGTCTATGATTTGATTTTTTTGTTCAAGTATTCTAGGTATTGTAGCGCCACCTATTTAAGGTTTTTTGATGACACTTTTTGGTACATGGAGATTTATTTCCTTACCTCCACCTTCCGTACGTGATAGCTAGACAGTTGAAATTTTCACAGATGATGTATTTCTGTTGCCGCTACCGCTATAATAACAAATATTTAAAAAGTACGGAACCCTTGGTGGGCGAGTCCGACTCGCACTTGTCCGGTTTTTTTAGAATTTGGCATTCAAATTTAAAATTACAATCATTTAACTAAATAAGAACATATCTTCAATATTCTCCTTTAGATTTCATGCACATATTTGAGAAAATTATCAATAATATGCAGCAGTAAAAATGTTTTGTCAACGTAGTTTTGGGTTGCTCTGTACAGTCGACGGCAAACATATGTTTACACTTTTGAACCTTATTTCTTTGTAATAAGTAATAAGGCGAAAAATATAAACATATCTTTGAAGTTGATTGTACAAATCTGCAATAGCAAATAGAAAATATTTGATCGTTCTCCCTCGTACTCAGCTGCACAAACATCGAAAGACAAACACTGACTGCATTTTCTCTTCAAGTCGTCTCCGATAAATCCAAGCCTTCACGTGAGTGGATATACGAAAATGCACGCTATCCGTCAATGTCAGCATAGGAATGCAGATTCCGAACCGAAGATCGCTACTGAACACTAGATAGCTCATAAAAGAGTAGACAGACTGGGTTTGATTGACGCACGTATTAGGGATGATACTATTGCATGCTTCCGTGCTACGCCCTTCACGTCAGCCTACATCACGCCACGTCACCGCCCGTATACGTAGTGGCACCGTTGCACTTTTGTGGTGCGATATCAATATAGGTACAGTCAACATCAAAAGTAGCGGATCAAACAACGCTTCAAAAGTATCTATTCTTCTGTAACAGCTTAGCAGAAGGTGATGGTTCCATATGTAGAACAAATAAAACTATAAAATATATTACACGTATTATATTGAACGTGAATTTTAGAGATTAATTCATATTTGGAAAAGTTATCCGGAATGTCAGATACTTTTGGCGGGTTGTTTTATCCGCTACGATTGATGCTGACTGTACCTAATATCAGTGATCAATAAAAGCAGATTGCCGCCTTACTCGCGGCCAATCGTTACTTCCACATCAGATAGTACATCTAGTTTAAGATTTTATTGTAATTCGCCACCAAATTTATTATTTCCAGAAACATTCTGTCTCACACAGCTAAACTGTGGAATGACCTGTCACCTGCGGTTTTTTCGGATCGATACGGACTTTAAACCTTCAAGATAAGAACGTGCTCCTATCTTAAATACCGGCAACGCACTTACAACCCCTCTGGTGTTGCAGGTGTCCATGGGCATGCACAAGCAACGCTGCAAGCAATAACACGCTGCAGTCGTCTGTCACCTTATTTAGAGGTGTTCAAAGAAATTAACAGGAATGTACTTTAACTAAGCGGATGCATTTTTACTTATATTTTGTCATTTTTTTTTATACTACGTCGGTGGCAAACAAGCATACGGCCTGCCTGATGGTAAGCAGTCTCCGTAGCCTATGTACACCTGCAACTCCAGAGGAGTTACATGCGCGTTGCCGACCCTAACCCCACCCCCCTCGTTGAGCTCTGGCAACCTTACTCACCGGCAGGAACACAACACTATGAGTAAACAGTTCAATTACCTAGAAACTTACTTGTATTCTAATTTAGGTATTTATTATTTATTTATTTATTTAATCTCTATTGCATGAAGGTACAAATGGCGGCCTTAATGCCTTGAGGCATTCTCTGCCAGTCAACCAATGGGTTAGTGGGTATTTGTTTTGTTTTGATCTAAAAAGGCACGACCTTGACACGGCTTATTGGCATTCCACGCGCACCAATAAGTACAAGCGAAATGCCTAAATACCGTCTTACCTCGTACGTATGCGTGAGCATGAGCGATTGTCAAGGTCGTATAAAAACAATATCAAACCCTTAACCAATTTTCAAATCAGAATCGGTCTACAATCAACCTATTTGTTTTAATAAGTTAAAAGCAGAGCTTGTCATCGGACACCCGTCACAATACAGTATCTAATGAGATATCATCTAAGCTTCGATAGCATTCGAGCTTATCCTAGCCTGACCTAGAACATCCAATGTCCTATAGGACATCGCACGTTCTTATACCTTATTCTCCTGAGTTACTGTGAGTGAAAAATACCGATTTTATATGTTACTTTAGCGACTGTATAAATTTAAATCCCGGAATGTTTTAACGCATTTGCTTAAGCTACGTGAGAGAAAATATTGGTATTGAAAGCTTTTCTTAGAAATGTATTAAATTATGTTGCCTTTGGTTCATAAGTATTTAATACCTGGGCGACCGAGCTTTGCTCGGTTATAACTATTTATTGTAATATGGTGGTCGATAGGTGATAATCTTAACTACATTTTTTTACTAAATTAAACTTGTCTAAAACAATAAAAATTAAAAAATTATATATAAACTTGAACATATAAAAAAAAACAAAAGTTAGTCACCGGGCGAGATTCGAACCCGTAACACTCGTTTAGCAGTCCGCGTCTTAACCCGCTGGACCAGACGGACAGTGGCCGGCATTACGAAATTATCGACCATATTCTGCGTCGAAAGAAAAACGCATGAAAATTCGAAAACACACGTTTTCCCAAACATAAGACTAATCTAGATCGATTGTTTACCCCCAAAAACCCCCATATACCAAATTTCAGCGAAATCGTTAGAGCCGTTTATATATATATATGTATATTTCCGGGATCTCGGAAACGGCTTGCTCGTTTAAAGGTATAAGATATAATATAGCCTCCGGCGTTATCAATTTGCCCCCCTAATTGACTGGCTGGCTACGCCCTTGGTTACCTGTTCGGAAATAGTACATCGTGCAATGAGGGTGGTAATTCCCGTGGTAAAGACCCGAGTTTGCAATATTATTACTCCCGGAGTTACACACGACGTTTTTCATCACACTTGCGAAGAAAAAAGTAAATTTTACACAGACCTATTCGGCATTCAGCCACAATTGAAAATAATGTAAAAATATTTTAAACGGCTGTTGTAACACGAATATGCCACAAAGCTACTAGATGCCGCTAGTAGTCTCGCCCGCGCTATAGTAAATGCATATCGTCGGCCCCGCTTACGCCAGCTATCAAGAGATGGCGCTAAGATCGAGATAGATCTCGCTAACGACTGTGCAACGAAGAATCATGACCCTCGGAGCGTTGCCGAGGTTTATTCGAGAAATGCAAGTAGGAGCTTCGGTACAGCACGCTATATACCTTCACCCCAGTTGAAGTATTTTAGAGTATGTGCCGTTGTACAACTTTCTAGTCTAGCTCGCGCCTACCAAGTTAGGTCTTGCTAGGCAAGTTAGTACTAGTACTATAGTAAAACCTCTCTAAGTTCGGAATACACGCGCTTATATAACTAAACGCCGGCTTTTCGTCTTCGCCCTCACCTCCCGTCCTACACTGTTAAGTTAATCAAATTAAATAATTTTAAAAATAAACAAAAATATTAAATTATAAACGTCGGTATTTTAAAATTTAAACTTATTTGATTTATATGAATAAGTTATATAATTTAAAAGAAACAATAACTCCCTAGCTTTTCTTTCCACAATCCATAACTCCCGCGGGAACAAAATAGGTCTTTGTCCTTCAGTAAACCTGCATGAAATAAGATTTTTTCGAGCAAGCGTGATGAAATATATAATTATATATCGCGGGCGACAGTTCATCCCACAGATTAGCAGGAAGTTTCTGGAAAATAGCACAGTAGAAGACTAAATACGGTTGAGATTTTGAATTACGATTTCCACGTGTAGTGAATCTAGCGAAGCACATTTAACATGCTGGTGTCGCTCGGATAAGTCGTTTGGAGTTGTATACTAAAAATGTCGTAATTTATAATTGGTGTTTTTAGGGTTCCGTAGTCAACTAGGAACCCTTATAGTTTCGCCATGGCCGTCTGTCTGTCTGTCTGTCCGAGTCTTTGCTCCGTGGTCGTTAGTGCTAGTAAGCTGAAATTTGGCATGGATATATAAATCAATGAAGCCAACAAAGTCGTACAATAAAATGTAAAAACTTTTTTTTTAGGGTAACTCCCCTACACGTAAAGTGGGGATGTTTTTTTTTTTGCTTCAACCCTACAGTGTGGGATATCGTTGGAAAGGTCTTTCAAAACTAATAAGGGTCTTCAACAAACATTTCTTGATAAAGTGAATATATTCGGAGATAATTGCTCCGAAAGAAAAAAAAATGTTTCCCCCTCCTCTAACTTTTGAACCATAGGTCCAAAAAATATGAAAAAAATGGAAGTAGAGCTTAAGAAAGACATTTAATGAAAACTATAGCAGATATGATCAGTTTTGCTGTTTTTGAGTTATCGCAAAAAGTTTCCCCTTCATAGTAAAAAGACGTACACCCACAGTTCATCCCTTGGTTAACAATCTACCATACCTACTTCTTCTTAGAGCTTACTCCAGTTTAGCTTATTGTGACGGAAGAGTAACTACGGAACCCTACTCTGAGCATGGCTCGACATGCTCTTGGCTGGTTTTTTTAATAAGTACCTACCTATTCCTTTAAATTTCAAAAATAACATATTGAAATGTTTCCTTAATTCCATAGCTTTGAAGTGTACCCGCAATACATATATGCATTGCAGGATCCCCGTTTGATGTTTTGATGAAACGTGCCGATGGATGCTGCAGGTGTGCAAAGCAAATGCGGAGAGTATCCCACTGCATACTGAACAGGACGAAAATTCTACTTGTTACAAGAGGAAAAACTCAGAGCACAGGCTTAGGACAAAGATCTTTGATGTTATTTATATTTGGTACATTACTAAGACATAAATAAAAACCGGCCAAGAGCATGTCGGGCCACGCTCAGTGTAGAGTCCGTAGTTACTCTTCCGTCACAATAAGCTAAACTGGAGCTTAAAGTATAGTAAATTGTTAACCAAGGGATGAAACGGTACCTTTCACGCGAGTTAAACAAATAGGCAAATTTGCATAATCAGTACCTAATTAAAGTAAGTATTTTTACTATGAAGGGAAAACTTTTTGCGATAACTCAAAAACAGCTAAACTGATCATGTCCGCTATAGTTTTCATTTAATGTCTTTCTTAAGCTCTACTTCCACGATTTTTTTCATATTTTTTGGACCTATGGTTCAAAAGTTAGAGGGGGGGGACACATTTTTTTTTTCTTTCGGAGCGATTATCTCCGAATATATTCACTTTATCAAAAAATGTTCCTTCAAAACCCCTATTAGTTTCGAAAGACCTTTCCAACGATACCCCACACTCTAGGGTTGAAGCGAAAAAAAAATTTCACCCCCACTTTACGTGTAGGGGAGGTACCCTAAAATAGTACATTACGATACAAGTGCGAAAAATAGGAAATTCGAAACGAGTGGCGATAAATTAAAACACGACCGAAGGGAGTGTTTTAAATCGACACGAGTTGCGAATTACCTATTCGCACATGTATCGTACAACGTTTTACAGTACATAAATGGCCCTTTAAATGTTCGACACAGTAACGTAATATGCTACTTCTCGCACTAGTGCTATAAAGTAGCCCCATATGTACTGTAAAATATATTTTTTTAGATTTTATTGTACGACTTTGTTGGCTTTATTGATTTATATATCCATGCCGAATTTCAGCTTTCTAGCACTAACGACCACGGAGCAAAGCCTCGGACAGACAGACAGACAGACGGACATGGCGAAACTATAAGGGTTCCTAGTTGACTACGGAACCCTAAAAAGGCGGTTTTGGGGTGATCATCCACTTTCGTCTTGAGTTGCTTATGTCCATGGGCGGCGATGACTGCTTCCCGTCAGGCGGCTTGTCTGCCCGTTTGCTGCCTATTACATAAAAAAAAGTTTTATTGCTGAAACGTACGGAGGGTCGCTTCCCTGTGTGACCCAAAGTTGTTTAAAACGTAATTAAAAAAATACAAGAAACTTGTTGGTTGGTTCATTAAAAATCCACCGCAACGCTGGTCTTAAGTTATGTAGGCTGCAACCCCAAGAAAAATGCACAGTAAAGTTGCGCGACCGTACTCTCTGTCAGCCTCAGTTATTGCGTACCACAAGGACATTTAATTCACGCTAGATGTGCCGTATTTTATAACGTTGGCAAACCAGTGCTATAACCGCGAAAATCGAAGTTAGTCAATTGCGGGCATTTTTCGCTGTCACTCTAATTACGTCTTAGTGAGAGTAAAAGAGAAAGATCCCCACAATTTGCGAATTTCAGTTTTCGCGGTAGGCCCCCAGTTGCTGTACCCACGCATGGCGCTCGTACGCAGCTCGGAACAGGTTTATAAAATACCGGTGAATACCGGTTTATTTTGGTTTTCCTCCGAAGTTTTAAAAGAACGCGAACGCTTTAAGAACTTTATTGTAACCTACAAAAATCGGTTTATTCGAAGAGCGACCGGCCGGCCTGGTGGTGTGCCACGTAAACATGAACACCGACATAAGAAGAAACCGGTTTTTATTGTTCCCGGTTAATTTGATAAGAGTTTGTGGTTGACGTACTAACGCATATTTCTTGTGTTATACAAGGTGTCCGTGAGCATTGCGAGACATTTTAACTAAGCATTCCTGGTAATATTTAGAAACTATAGGTAAAATGTCATATAAAATTTTCTGGATTAGGCCTAGTTTCAGAGAGAATTAAATGTTTTTCGAAATCATTCAGAGAGAATTAAATGTTTTTCGAAATCATTCTTTCGCTATAAGTCGGTACAACACACATTTTTGACTGCGGTATTGCCACTTTGAGGTCTAGTCTGGACATACCTATTGATTGACATCGAAAAATAAAAAAAATGTATTCGAGAGGCTACCCCCAAATAAAAAAAAAACTTTTTAGTTAATTTTAGGTTATGTGTTTATCAGTCTCGGCCCGACAACGCTCGAGTGTGGTCATTGCGATAAAGTGTCCGTGCGTGCAGTGCACTGAGCGGGGTCATTGACCCCTGCGTACGTGAATAATGTCACCCAAAAAGACTCTTGTTAAATGTGCTAAATGTAATATTGTAATTAGTGAAGTGTTGTGTTTTGTTCAAAATAGATTGGAAATCATGAATGATATAAACATCGTTCAAATTTGTACCTCGGCGTTCTCGGCGAAGGAGCTGGAAAATGCGAAAAGTCTTCTGTTTCAAGTTGTACCAGAAAGCAAGAAGCAGACAGTGAGAAAAAATACGGGCAAAGAGATTAGAATTGTTGAAGATATTATCGAGTTGTTTAGAAATACAAACTCTCAGAACTTGCCATTGTTTGTTGCTCGTGATTTAAAAAAGCTACCCCCGGTTAACTTTGACCATGTTGACGTAACCCAACTACTTAGGGATTTAAACCAACTCAAGGCCGAAATAAAAACCGTTAAAGATAATTATGCGACTCAAACACAAGTGGAACAACTAAAAAACGACTTGGAGGTATTCAAAAATTGTACACAAGGCAGTGAATGCAGTGAAAGCTGTAATGTAAACAGGCGGCGAGGAGCATACAGATTGCAAGACAGTTTTAATTTTAATACCTACAATCTAGACAGCGGACCGATGGGCCTACCGCACTTAACACCGCGTTTAAAAAGGTCAACGGTCGACATCACTAACGACAAGGACATAGATCAAGTTCAAGGCTCGCTCTCGCTTGCGCCTGTGGGTTCAACTGATGCGGTTGTCGCACCTCAATCGCCGAGCGAAACATTGGGTGAGCTCGGGTCGGAGTCAGAGCGCGTGGAGGCGCGCACTGCGGTTTCGAACGAGTCGAAACCGTCGCAGGAGCAGGTAATTGAGGCCCGCGTACATGTGACAGAGCAGATAAGCTGTGTGGCAGGTGGTGACGTAACGACTAGCGAGAAACCGGTAGCCGCCGTTGCGAATGTAATTGCCGCGCGTAATTGCAACTTAAATAAACAAAGCAATGATGTTATGGATGTCGCTCAGAAAACAATGGCGGATATGGTACGTGAAGGTGGTACTTTTCATAATAAAAAAGATGAAGGCTGGATCACAGTTCAGAGACATAGGTTGAGAAATCGCTTTATGGCAAGTAAAGGAAAGGCTAATACGGAAACTAGTGGAACTTTCAAGGCCGCTGTGACAAAAATTCCATTCTACATCTATAACGTGGATAAGGATACACGTGTTGCTGATATTGAGAGTTATGTATATAAAATGACATCTGTGAGCATTGTTCCCGAGAAAATTCAAATGAAACAACAGAAAGATTATGTTGCATACAAGTTTTATGTACCTAACAATAAACTTGCATTGTTTATGGATGAAAACCTTTGGCCTGACGGGATAGCGTTTAGGCAATATGTGAATTTTAACAAGAGATCGAATTCGGTAAATTCCCCCGCTCAAGTCAAAGTTTGAAGTTTTTAAATAGATATATTAATTTATAAGTTGGTTAGTTTAATAGTATGGCTCAGATTTCTCGGGCAAAATTTATTACTTTTAATTGCAAGAGTATTAAACGTTCGTGGGATTGTGTTAGATCGCTATGTAAACAAAGTGATATAGTGGCTCTGCAAGAGACATGGCTTATGCCGCACGACTTAGAAATGCTAGGAAATATGGACTCCGACTTTGGGTTTACGGGGAAGTCAGCGGTGGACTCTGCGGCCGGCATTTTTCGAGGTAGGCCCTTCGGGGGTGTGGCCATATTGTGGCGTAAAAGTGTGTTTCGTCAAGTATCTGTGATACCATGTAACAGTGATCGAATTTCTGCTATAAAAGTAGTTGTGCATGATAGTCCTATTTTGATATTTTGCGTATATATGCCTACAGATTCTATGGATAATCGTTTAGAGTTTAGTGACTGTTTGAGCGAAATTGCGGCTATTGCTGAGCAGAGTGATGTGGGTCCAGTGTTTATTCTAGGGGATCTAAACGCTCATCCTGGCGAGTTATTTGGTAACGATATGTTGAGCTTTTGTACTGATCAAAAGTGGTCGTGTATTGATATGCAGTTCTTTGGGGAAACCTCTGATACTTATACTTTTATAAGTGAGGCCCATGGTTGTAGTCGGTGGCTCGACCATTGCCTAGTTACTGAATCCGCTAGTAAATTGGTAGAAAATATAAAAATTCACCACGACATCTTTTGGTCAGATCATTTTCCAATGGAGCTACAATGTAACCTAGATATAATTAGACCTAGGAAATTAATGTCATATCTTGTGCAAAACAATGTTATATGGGGAAATAGAAATGCTATTGAGATAGATAAATATAGGGAATTATGTCAAAAGTCACTCAGACAAATAGATTTTCCTCAGGAGCTTAGTAGCTGTTGTGATAAAATGTGTGATAATTCTGACCATAGGCAAGTAATAGATTCCCTGTATAGAAGAATAATTATGTCCTTGTCCGAGGCTGCTAGTGATGGCCGTAAGGCTGTGAGACATGTTCGCGGTAGGAATAAAGCTGGCTGGAATGAACACATCGGGGGCGCGCACTCGGAGGCTCGTCGAAGCTTTCTCAATTGGGTAAGTCATGGTAGGCCTAGCTCTGGTCCGCTATACGATGAAATGGTTAAAACTAAAAATGTTTCAAGAGTAAATTGAAATTCCATCAGAATAACGAGGAACAAACAAGAATGGATAAACTCGTTAATTCTCATAAAGAAAAGAATTTCAAAAGTTTTTGGAAAGAAACAAACAATTTGAAACCTAAGGCGAGTCTCCCGGTGTGCGTGGGTGGCTGTGATGACCATAAAGACATAGGCAACATGTTTCAAAATCATTTTAGGATAAAGCCGAGACTGGCCGGCGATGTGCAGGGTCTTGATGCTGCTGCTGACGTTGCGAGTCACCCTGTTCTTATTACAGCTAAAGATGTTGACTCTGTAATTAATAAAATGACTCGTGGAAAATCTCCAGGGCATGACGGGCTAAGCATCGAGCACCTGCAACACGCTGGCCATCACATCCATAGGCTGTTGGCTATGCTCTTTACCCTTGGTTTGAGACACTCCTACTTACCAGACGAGTTTTTGAAAACGGTTGTTGTGCCAATAGTAAAAAATAGAACCGGCGATGTATCTGATGTCAATAATTATAGGCCAATCTCTTTGGCCACAATTGTAGCGAAGGTTCTTGACGGTGTGCTTGAGCGTTACCTCAGTAGATACGCAGTGTTAGATGATAGACAATTTGGTTTTCGTGCTGGTCTATCTACTGAGAGTGCTATTTTGGTTCTGAAGCACACCGTCAGGTACTACACTGACAGGAAGACCCCCGTGTGCGCGGCTTTTCTCGATCTTTCAAAAGCTTTCGACCTAGTGTCGTATGAAAAACTATGGGAGAAGTTGCGGAAGGCGGGTCTTCCTCAAGAACTGATAAGGCTGTTAAAATATTGGTACAACAATCAGTATAATGTTGTGAGGTGGGGGATGTCGGTCTCGGACGGTTATAGAGCTCAGTGCGGAGTAAGGCAAGGGGGACTTACATCTCCACTGCTGTTCAACATTTATGTTAATCAACTGATCGTCGAGCTCAGCAGCACCATGGTTGGCTGTTCGATCGGTGGCAAAATGGTAAACAACATAAGTTACGCCGACGACATGGTGCTGTTGAGCCCGTCGATCAGCGCTATGAATAAATTGTTAAAGGTGTGTGACACGTATGCGGAGTCTCACGGGCTCATCTATAATATTAAAAAAAGTGAGATACTCATCTTTCCAGCTGGTAATAAGACCCTACCAATAGTTGAGCCGGTGACACTCGGAGGTGTTACCTTAAACAGAGTGTCCAGTTTTAAATACCTGGGACATGTCATTACAGAGACCCTAAAGGACGATGCGGATATTGAAAGGGAACGCAGGGCACTGGCAGTAAGAGCTAATATGTTGATTCGCAGGTTTGCGCGTTGTACAGTGGAGGTCAAGAAAACATTATTTATGTCGTATTGCCAATCATTCTACACGTGCAGCCTGTGGATCAATTATACGAAGCGCGCTTACAGTGCTCTGCGTGTCCAGTTCAATAACGGCTTCAGGATGCTGTTGGGGCTACCACGCTTTTGCAGTGCCTCAGGCATGTTTGCGCAAGCACGAATGGACGATTTTCATGCAATTATGAGAAAAAGAATCGCCTCTCAAATGCATCGCTTGCGGGGTAGCACCAACAGCTTGCTGATAGATATAGCGGAGAGATGGGACTGTCCATTTTTTTGTCACTGGGCGTCAGCTCATCGTCCTGTGTATCAAGACCCCAAATGAAGCCGTGAGACCTAGGTTAAGATGTACTAACACTAGTATTGTAAGTCTGTATATAACTAACAATCTATGGGCAAATTAGCCTGAAATAAAGAAATAAATTAAATTAAATTAAAATTAAATTATCAATAAAAATTACATTTTTTGTACAGGAGTGTTCAAAAAAAGGGGAAAAAAAACATTTTTTTTTTTTTCGAATTTCTCAAAAAGTCATATAACAATTTTTGCTTCTGTTGTCATCAGGAATGCACCGTTAAAATCTCTCACAGTGCTCACGGGCACGTATAAATCATTTATTACTATGAGAGCTAAGTTTTCAGTTAACTACACTATGGGACATCCAGCTTAATATTAAAGGTCCATGGCATACAAAAAAATGTTTCGTTTGTTTCCCACATTTTCCTCGACAAATGATTCTGCGGCGTTATTGGATCCGCCATATTTAGATATTCTGCCCGCATACAACGGGACTTGTACTAGGGAATTTTTACTTTTATCTCTGTAATTTGTCTTTACATTTTAGACGTAATTGTTTACTTTAGTAACTTTACTATAACAATAAAAGTAAACGAAGACCGACCGAGTGACGAGCTGTCTGGTCTAGTGGTTAGTGACCCTGCCTATGAAGCTGATTGTCCCGGGCTCAAATTCTGGTAAGGGCATCTATTCGTGTGATGAGCATGGTTAATTGTTCCCTAGTCATGGATGTTTTCTATGTATTTAAGTATTTATAAATATGTATATATACAATAACAATATACATAATGGATATACACAGATGATTACTATAACTAGCTTATATCTAAAATAGGCCCTCTAGGCATTGTACCAAGGATGCTGGCGGCATTTCCTCGTTGTATCGCAATACTGATACGTTGTGCGAGGAAGAGCTGGCTCTTCGGTCACCAGTTACGTCAACCAGACGTTTCGCGATTTCTCCAACCAAAACACTTGTGCGCGCTGGGACCCCATGGACCTAGAGTTTCAACGCCAAATGTTACAAAATGGTACTCTCTACCGAGGCTCTTATATTTATTACGTTTCAAAATTTCGGCGCTTTCCGCCGCTGCGCCCGCTTTTACATTAGTCCGTTGGAGGTGGGACGGTACCAGTGTGACTACGCAGGTAGCATCCCACAGTAACATCCTTCCCAAGCTCCAAGGAACCAAGGACATCCCATGTATATATTATATTTATCATTGTGTAAGTACCCGCAACACAAGCCTTATTGAGCTTACCGTGCCGTGGGATTTAGTCAATTTGTTTAAAAATATCCTTTTCTGGTTATTTATTTATTTAATTAATAAAATTTGGCTGTACAATATATGACGAGATTGCGCTTACAATCTCATCATAATATTATGCCCTTAAAAATCTTCCACTCTTTTACGAAAAAGTAAGTAAGTAAATATTAATTTTAGATAATTCATTTGTAGTTTTACATGTATGTAAAATGTATAATTGTTGGTGCAATAAAGAATATTTACTTACTTACTTACTTTAGATAAATGTAAAACTACAAATAAATTTTAAAGGAAAGTACCTATGGTATTTAAAATAAGTACATATTTTATTTCATAACAAGTTGTAATTTTGCATTTATCCCGTCCATAATGAAGAGTTCTTCAAACCAGACAAATTTTATCAAAATCCAACGAATAAAATATTACAGATTTTTTTTTAAATCGGCTCATTAAGTTGTTTAAAATAAATAATATAAGTTTGTTCCATAATATTTATTTATTAGTGCTGTATTTTTTCTGTATCGAGGTGTGCAATAAAGAGTATTTAGTAATTGTATTGTTTTTTTTTTTCATAAGTTAACCTAGTTACGTTTACACACGTACCCTACTCTGCATTTTATCGCATCCTATTTCCCTACCTAGTTTCTCGATGTTCTTGCATTTTCCCTGCATCTCGCCAGCAATGTTATCACGTACAGAGTTTCCCGCGCACGTGGACAATGTACACAAACGAGCGATTTAAAGAAAAGTCCTGCCAGAGTAGAATTTTGTAAAGTACTCCATCTTCCAGTCGGCGCCCTTGATTGGACAAAAACAAAATAACCGAATTTAAGTTATAAGAAACCAAATAGGATTGCAATCCGGTCCGGCGGATCCGGTAATTCGGCCGGATCCGGCACTTTTCAAGAGCTGCCGGATCCGGTAAAAATCACCGGATCCGGACCGGATCCGGTAAAATAAAAAAACGCCTAAATACAGCACGCGCTATGCATTTTAGATGAAGAAAAAGCGACGGATGAGAGGTATGGAGTTAAATAGAACAAAAAATGAATGAAGAAGTTTAAATTTAGTGAGATAAAAATATATTCATTATGACGATAACTGGGAACAGGAGAGAATTTCTTCTTCTTTCATGTTGGTGGCGACGATTACAAAAATACTGTAATAGAAGGAAAAATTAAAGGATGGAGATGCAATGGAAGGCATTTGTAATTTATGCTAAAGAGAAGGTTAAATTTGATCCATGTAACTTTTCTTAGGGAGTCCCTTTCCACATTGGTTTTAATCCTGCACTCTATTATTTTTACACAAGATTGCCGTGTCGTATTTCGTTCCCTATAATTTGCCCTTCTATCCCTAAAAACCATTTTTTTTAATCATACATTCTACTACTTTCTCGCACAAAAAAATGAGAGCAAGATAATATTGGAGCGCATTTAATATCATTCTGGTTAAAAGTAAAATATCTTCTTTTGTTACTAGAATGGATGTCAACGTTACAAAGAATTCAATCAAAGAACAGTTACGAAAACTTGTCCTTTCAAGGAGTTCCATTCCCCACCCCACATCCCATCATCAGGCTTTGGAAACTAATGAAATTCATAATTTATAATCGAAAATTTGAGTACTTGTGAATGGTTAAATTTAATAAAAAACCGATTTCATATTTTGTTTTTAAAATGATATTGACATTGTAACAATTTTTACTACTAAGTTCTATTTTATTGTTAAGAAGTTATTTAGCATCACTTAGCATCAGGTGTGATCGTGGTCAAACGCCTGCCTATCCTCCGTAAAACAAAAACGTTTCTTTCAGAGATACCTTTAGTGACAAACACCATTCACTTTGGATCGTTGCCATGGCAGCAAATAATTATTAGACTTAAGAAATACTTATGTGATCTGGACTTCCATCATCTATAAGAAATTTCAAGCGATGATTTAGTTAAAGCTCTGATGAAGCGGATAGGGGTGAACTTGCTGCTTGCTTTGGGGCAAAATCTGGTGGGAGACTCCACACATCGAGCACTGGCGTGCTTTTGAGTCAAACGCTACAGACTCATTTGTCTATCGCAGGGTTTAGCAAACCGTGGCTCTCGAGCCTTAAGGTCGGCCCGTAAACGCCATTCAAGGCATTTCTGTGTCATTTCGCGGTTTTAAATCCGTCGTCTTTATGCCTTTGGAAATAATGATCCCCATCCAAGTAGGTCGGCGTCCTTAGGTGGTTCGATTTCCATGACGGCTCGTGCCATATGCTCTTTGTTTCGCCTCATGACATGACCGTACAACCGTATGCGATATTCTTGAAGCTTGTCAGTAATACGCAACTTTAAATGTTCCCCTTATGTATTCGTTTCTGACTCTATCTGTCAAGATTATACCACCAGTTCATCGCAGCATCTTCATTTCTGTGAAGTAGAGTTTTTATTCATCTGATTTTCGCGTGGCACAGCATTGGTATCCATACATTAAAGCTGGTCTTATTAATGTTTCATTTGATTTCTATAGGAATCTTCGCATAATTAATGTTATAGTTCTACACTAATATGTCATTACGATGACACCCCCTTACTTTGTCCTGTTCAATTCGGTGCCAAGTTAACTTAGAAGCACTCTAGTAACGAGGCCCTAACTGGTCTGAATTACACTAAATGTAGTATTTCGAAGTCATTACATCCGAAAAAGCATTGAGCAGGGATTGCTAAACGTTCGGAGATAGGTTACTGTCTTTAGTTCTTATATTTTGGCCCAGTTTGTAAGAAGACAGGGAACCCGCATATTTTACAGGGGAAAATATCAGAGTCCTGAAAGGATTGTTTAATAATTATGTTCAAGTTGTTCCACCGTCATGTCGTAAAAAATCGAATAACGCTTTCAATCTATCATCTTGCTTACGAATCTCTGACATAATGATGTAGTAAACAAGAGTATATGGTTTACATGTTTTTTTAGTAATAAAAAATAGCAAACAATCTTGACGTGTATTTTTATTGCAAAACACGTTTGAAAAATAAGTTACAGAAAATATGTAACAACCTCCCCGCAACACCTGACTTTACCCGAATGGGAATATTAATTGCATGTAAAAATACGCAAGTAAGTACTTTATTTTACACTTTATTTTCTCGCGGAATAGCAAAGTAATATTTCTTGCTTTAATAAGTAGGTACGTTGTTATGACAGAGTTACTAGACTGAATTGTCGTATAAATATATCATCTTACAGCACAAAGCCAGCTTAATGCCAATAAGCAATATAATGCAACTATGGTATTATTGTTCGGGATGCCTATTCTACTACTGACTAAGTGATTATTTATATCAATGGATTTGCAATATATAGTTCGATCAATTCATATATAATATTTTTTCTGTAATAATGCCAGCAATGTGCAAACTTAGTTTTTATTTTATTTTTATTATAGGACATTATTACACAAATCGACTAAGTCCCACAGTAAGCTCAATAAGGCTTGTGTTGAGGGTACTTAGACAACGATATATATAATATATAAATATTTATAAATACTTAAATACATAGAAAACATCCATGACTCAGGAACAAATTTCCATGCTCATCACACGAATAAATGCCCTTACTAGGATTTGAACCCGGGACCATCAGCTTCGTAGCCAGGGTCACTACCCACTAGGCCAAACCAGTCGTCAAAAGTTACTGTGGAACACCATTGAAGAGTAGATACTATCTCCGATGTCTCATCTCCATAACATCCTGAGCGTGGCTAAGGCTTTTAATCTGGTTCCCAAGAAGTTTTATCAAGCTCAATATCTGCTCCTTGAAAATTTAAAGTTTCTCACTAAAACTGGTGACTGTCGCCTTCACTGCCGGCGACCTGTGTAGCTTGGCTTAAAATTCATCCAGCATCTTCTGTACTCTTGTCTCCAGTGACTTCTGTGACTCGGCAATATCCGTGTAGCTTGAGATTGTTGTATTGTTGCTCGTATAGGTTATGTATTTGACAGTTTTACCAACGGGATAGCAAGTACTTAAAAATTGATAATTGTCACAAATATTACTGCAGTGAATTTGCAAGTTATTTAGTACTTATCTGTGAAATGGGCTTAAAAATGTAAGTATTTAATATATATTACAATAAATAATTCAACAGTGCTATGTTTCTTTTTATGTGTACCCAAAAAAGTTATGTGCGCACTGTATGCCCTGCGCTTAGCGATTGACTGCTACTAATGTTCGTTTATATTGAATACCAAAAATGCTGACTCTAAACACGCGTTACCGCCATGTCCTTAATATAAAAATCGTTTATTTCGTGTAATATTAGTGTGATATTAGTCAAAGCAACTTAAAAGCATTGACATACATATCTAAGGACGGGCCATACGGACAATAAGAATGGGGCCAGTACAGCGGTGTTACGCACACGAATTCGAGCCAATCGTGCAGTCTAACGCCGCAACGCAATTGGTTGATGAGTTCGCACCACGCGCCCGATTGGTCGCAACTAGTTCCGTTAGACTGCACGATTGACTCGAATTCGAGAGTGACACCAATGATCTAGTGCCATTGTTAGTGCCCGCAAGGCCCGTCCTTAGATATACATATATGTCAATGCTTAAAAGTGATAAAGCCACAGAGCTAAGAACCGGAATGACAAATTTATAACCCCGAGTGTAAGCGGCGCTCCGCCTCTGCCAGTAGCTTTTTAAATATTTCACGGCCCGCTCTGTAGAGATGTGCCGTTGCCAGTAATATTACTTACATTCGCGGGAATATTGCAATAGACTAAAACTTGGTAGGATATGTTCACACGGCGTTAATTTTCCCGTATACCGCATACGGGATTTTATCGAATACCGTAGTGAGGGTAAAATTTGTGTGGAACCTTATAAAATCGTTCACACGGCTAGGCGGCATAAATGCTGTGACGGCGGTAACGGGAAAAAGTAAAGCCGTGTGAACAGGTTCCATAGTGTCAGACCAAGCTAAAACTGCATGGAAAGATAAAGATAGTTTATTATTCAAGTAGGCATATTAAAATGCGCTGAATGTCAAATAAAGCTACATCGGCTCTAACCCTATACCTCTGACCCGACAAGATGGCATTTGCAATGAAAAAGTGTGCATAGTCATCATTAATAACAAATTTCTATGAAAATGTGACGTTAACACATTGAGTGCCGGAATCCGCTCGGCGGGTTATCTGTTCGTAATCGCTGTCCTCTGCAGAGCGGGAAAGCGCTGGGATCTGCTACGAGCGTAGCGCTATGAAAACGTTGGCGGTGAATGTGTTAAACATGACACAGCCTCACACAAAGGTAGCTTATCTCTAGTAAAACATTTATTTGCTAAGAATTTGAGTAGGTAGCGTATTTACTGTTGCAAATGTATCCGTATTCGATAGGTGTTTAAAAAGAAAAAAAAAAACACATTGAAATGTACCATAATGACAAATTTACAGCCCCGGGTGTAAGCGGCGCTCCGCCTCTGCCAGTTGCTTTATAAATATTTCACAGCCTCTTTAGAGATGTGCCATTTCCAGATATCATATGGGTTTTCTTGGGAATGTTGCCACCTATGGAAATGTTTACTGGGCATTTTTTGACACATCAAGGTGAAGAGAAATATTGCATGAAAGAACTTAGAACAAGTGGGTACAATACCTTCTTAGTGATGGCACATATGTAAATGTAAACTATTAACGAGCGTTGGAAATTTCCCTCAAGTCGTCATTCCAGTAAAATATAAGTTTTAAAAACTTAATGATATGCAAAAAAAGTTAGACAAACTTCTTTCAATATTTTTTGGATCAAAAACGTTCGGGTAAATTGGCGTAATTTCTGTGGACATTACAACATATTTTTACGTGACGAGTCGTTCAAGATGGCCAACCTTCCATATATATATATATATATAAAGGGCAAAAAGTTTTCGCGTTAAAAAAAAATTCTTCTCCTTTCTACTTAACAGAACACAATACTGAATTTGCTGTTAAACGGATCCCCGATATTTTCACCACACTTTGTATGGATAAAGTCCAAAACTAAGCTTACAATCCATTTATTTTATACAAAAAAACATAGCAAAAAAACATAAGCTTACAATTCCATTTATTTTATAACATCCAACGGAAATCAGAATCAGAATATCATTTATTTGCCTACTTTGTGTACTACATAAATGTCCCTATGGCCGGTGAGCCGTGTAGGGGTGAGTTAGCTAACTTATGTCCTAATGGATCTGTGTTTGCTGTGTTCTATTTATTCGCAATAAATTTAATATAAACAGATTACGTGTTTTGCTTTTGTGTGCCAACGGAAAGTCGCATAACCTCGACACTAAAAAAGTTTTTGACCAACAACAAGTTTTTGGAGCAACTTTAGGCAATATTTCCCAAACACGGCACATCACTACAACCTCGGCATGAATATTCCGCGGGCGACTCATAAATAAACCGTTAAATGCGTATTCAGAAGGCATTTAGCGATAAATAAACTACAGAATTAATTATTAAGAGTTTTTTCTCTCCACGCAGCCGTTCCTTAAGTGTCCCGTAAATTAGCTTAGCTCCCACGCATTTTATAGTGTTGGGAGAAATGGGCGTATTAGCGATATATGTCACATTTTCAGTGAATATTTATAAGTCGATTTAAATAATTATAAGTCGGTTAATTAAAATAGCTTCATTATTGAGATTTATTGAGCTTAATCGTTTAGATAAATAAAAATAAAATTATATATACCTAAATATATATTATACGGACATTCTTACACAAATTAACTAAATTTCACGGTAAGCTCAAGAAGGCTTGTGTTGTGGGTACTCAGACAACGATACCTATTTATAATATACAAATACTTAAAGTATTAACTTAGTATTTGTTTTTTTTTTGTGTAATCCGACATTTAGAGACTATCGACATTCGAATCCCGTTGAGGGCATGTATTTGTGTGATGAGCACAGATTTTTGTTCCTGAGTCATGGATGTTTACTATGTATTTAAGTATTTATAATTTTTTTTTTCGTAGCGATTTTTTTCAAAAATATTAATTTTATCAAAAAAAAAGTTTTTAGAGACCCTTATTCTTTTTGAAAGGCCTATCCAACGATACCAACTTGGGTTAAAGCAAAAAAAATAATATGGGAGGTACCAATTTTTTTTTTAGTTTTTAATTACTCTTTCTGTCCATGCCAAATTGCAGATTTCTAGCACTAAAGATCACGGAGCTAAACCTCGGACAGACAGACGGACATCGCGAATCTATAAAGGTTTTTAGGAGAATACGAAACCCTTATAAACTACAATATTGTGTTAGCTTTGTCAAAGAAAACTTTGTAGCTACATAAATTTACTGCCACCTTTCGACCATCTTACCGGGAACAACCTAAAGGTTATGGCGCCACCGCTCGAAACGATGCCGTCATACCTTTGGCCTATGATCTATTAGATGGCGCCACTTTTTGATATTTAACAAATTTAACACATATCAGTGTAAGGATAAGGATCAAAGTCAAATGGCGTTCTAAAAGTTTTAACCATGTGTCAAAAGATGGCAGTAAAATGTAGCTACAAAGTTTTCAATGACAATACACCTCTATTTCAAATTCTCTTTGGCCGTAGGTATGTTACTATAGGAACTGTAGAAAGGTTCGTACCTCATCTACACTAAGAACATAAATATATATTTGCATGCAACTCTATCGTCATGTATTTCCATTAAAGTTCGCGTTAGTGCTTCAGTTCAGAATTCCATTTAAATTTGTCCAACACGTTGAAATACGAGCTGAGAGCTAATGGACTCCAATAACCTAATGCAAGTGTTCGACGTGCACTCCATTCTGACTCTTATGCCTCAAGTTCTAAAGTTGTATATAGTTTTTGGTTCTGATAATTGCATCGTATTTCGTCAAAGAGAATATTAATGGTTGTTATTAAAGTTAAATAAAAGGATTTATGTACCTAGTAATTATTCTCTGTCAGTGTTCGGTGAATTAATTTCATATATATTTGGATAAAGGTGAATCCCGGAAAATGAAAGTAGGTGACATATACAGAATAATGACAAAAGTTCAGCTGAGGTGGGCCGATGCCGATATATCAACTTTTTAGATTTAATTTTGCACCCATCGCGTATATTATTCTGTTGGCGGGATTTTGTACCTTTTGGACTTTTATGTTTTAGTTTAAATAAATATGTACTTACTTCTTCTTCTTTTCATCCTGTTACCCCCTGCTGGGGTGTAGGGCTCGAACCATTTTCTTCCACTGACTCCGGTCCTGGGCAGCTTGGGTAACCTCCCACCCCATCCCCAATACACCCAACTCATGTACTTACTTACCTACGTTAAATCTTTGCAGGTCAAATATCAACTCCAACAGCTATTTATGATAATAATATACAGGGTGATTCAGGAGACGTGAGCAGGATCAAGCTTGAGCATTCAGTAAGTTATAAGCAACTGTTTCGTACCAGTATTTGTGAGATTAACGTTCTTTAATTTTTTACTGTTCAAAAAAAATAGTTTTGATTTATTTACGCCATGTATGGTCACCCTCTTTGTTTTATCCATAACAAGTGACAAATTGAATGTCATCGGAGTCTGGTTACTTTTGAAAAATCGTATCTCACGCAAGTGTGACATTTTGTTTTCTTCATAATCAAACTGCTGTCATAACGGTTAAAGAGGTTTTATCTTTCTTAATTAAGTGTTGTAGGGTGTCCATGATTGTAGATAATCAAATTTGTCCTTAACAAAAAGTTAAATACCAGATAAAAAGAGTGATTGTTTTACTTAAATATGATGGTGAACGATTCATTAACATTTACTGATTGTGTATGCTTAATCCTGCTCACGTCTCATGAATCACCCTGTATATGTTTAAATATCTAAAATGACGTCAATATTAATTGCAGCGCTGGTGACCAAGAGTTAAGAGCGTGCGACTTTCAATCCAGAGGTCGCGGGTTTAAAGTTCAAACCCCGGCTCGTACCAATAAGTTTCTCGGAAGTTATGTACAATTGTGCAGTCAACCAATTTGAATCCTAGGCCACTATAGAACCTTGTCGCTTTAACTACTCTATACATGACATGCATCACTCAATAAGCACTGTCGTAGAAGTCATTATGATATGGTTCTATAGTGGCCTAGGAATCAAATGGGTTGACCGTACGAGTCGCTTTTCGGTGAAGGAAAACATCATTAGGAAACTGGACTAATCCCATTAAGGCCTAGTTTACCCTTTGGGTTGGAAGGTCAGATGGCAGTCGCTTTCGTAAAAACTAGTGCCTACGCCTATTCTAAGGATTAGTTGCCAAGCGGATGCTCCCATGAGCTGAGACAAGGTGAGGAAGCAGAGAGAGAAGCGTCAATATTAACACCTGCGCGGCGGTCAGACTTGCGTGTGCAGTACAACAACGCGTGGCGGGCGCTGTTCCGCCTGCCGCGCTGGTGCAGCGCGAGCGCCATGTTCGCGGAAGGGCGCGCGCCGGGCTGGGACGCGCTGCTGCGCGCGAGAAGCGCCACCGCCAGAAAGGCAATATACGGCTCCTCCAACCTCCAACACGCTACTGTCGGCGGTGAGAGAGTGGGACGCCAGCCCGCTGTACGAGCGCTGGAGGGGCTACCACAAGCCTATCGTGACGGGCTCAGGGTGACCCGGGACGCAGGCCCTTATTTGAATTTTAATGTAATATAATATATTGTTATTTAAATTATAGGATGTTATTTAAATTGATTTAATTTTATTTTAATTTTATTTAATTCTTTATGTAATTTAATTATGTGTAAATGTATAATGTATATGCAAATAATTTTCTGGATTAAATTTCATTCATTCATTCATTAATTGCACGTTATCGACATTACAATGTAATATAATGTATCTCGATTTTTTTATACTATGTCAGTGGCAAACAAGCATACGGCCCGCCTGGTGGTAAGCAGTCTCCGTAGCCTATGGACGCCTGCTACTCCAGGGGAGTTACATGCGCGTTGCCGACCCTAACACTCCGCACCCTCGCTGAGCTCTGGCAATCTTACTCACCGGCAGGGACACAACACTATGAGTAGGGTCTAGTGTTATTTGGCTGCAGTTTTTTGTAAGGTAGAGGTATTTTTCCAGTTGGGCTCTGCTCTAGATCTGGAATGACATCCGCTGTGCTGTGCCCTACCACACAAAGCGAGATAACATTCGCAATATCCATACCTCTCTTTTGGACGTAGTTTAAGGACATACCCGGGTCCAAAAATGGGCTTTTACATTCCTAAAAATAGTAAAATCCCGTGTTGTTTTAATGGACGAAAACTTCAGTTAGGCACTTGACTGGTCAAGTTAATAAACCGGCCAAGAGAATGTCGGACCATGCTCAGAGTAGGGTTCCGTAGTTACTCTTCCGTCACAATAAGCTAAACTGGAGCTTAAAGTACTTATAGTAGATTGTTAACCAAGGGATGAACTGTGGATGTAGGTCTTTTTACTATGAAAGGGAAACTTTTTGCGATAACTCAAAAACAGCTAAACTGATCATGTCCGCTATAGTTTTCCTTTAGACATTAAAGGAAAACTATAGCGGACTTAAGCTCTACTTCCACGATTTTTTTCATATTTTTGGACCTATGGTTCAAAAGTTAGAGGGCGGGAGGACACATTTTTTTTTTTCGGAGCGATTACCTCCGAATAATAAGACCCCTATTAGTTTTGAAAGACCTTTCCAACGATACCCCACACTGTAGGGTTAAAATAAAAATAAAAAAACACCACCACTTTACGTGTAGGGGAGGTACCCTAAATAAAAAATTACATTTTTAGATTTTATTGTACGACTTTGTCGGTTTTATTGATTTATATATCCATGCCAAATTTCAGCATCCACGGAGCAAAGCCTCAGACAGACAGACAGACGACAAGGCGAAACTATAAGAGTTCCTAGTTGACTACGGAACCCTAAAAACAAACTGCAGTACCAGTGAGTTAATACGCGTATGATGGAGATTTCAAAGCGTGTCGACATCCATTGTGCAAGCTGATTGATTTGTCACAAACAGTTTGCAATTGAATCTGTTTGGAGAGCTCACACCTCGTGCACAATCGAGTTATACCATACGTATGGCCAATTAGCTAGCTGTGTTGTTTATGTTAGTGTTTGGATTGGATGGACAGACTACATAGTATTACTGCAGCAGTATTTCAGCTCCATTACTGCAGGAATCTGAAAAATAAATACATTTTGTTATTACAATCATAATAACCTCCAGGTTTCATAGCTTCACATTTCAAAGCTCGTATACATTGATATTTTAAGCTGATCATCCCTCGTCTCATCCCTCGCGAACTAATAAGCTAATAAGTATGAAACTGCCTATAACCTTTTTGTATTTTTATAGTAATTATTTTCATATTTTCAACTTTTTTCGTATATATATGTTTTCTTAAACAATGCAATATTGTACATGCTCGTCACTACCATTAGGTAATTACTTAAAGCTGATGTTGTCGCCCATGCATTTCCAGTATATTTATTGGACGACAGTGCCATCTTTGGAGCAAGAACTGTGAAACGAAGCCTCGACATAGAACATGCTGGACGTGGTGACGCATCGGACCGGTGGAAGTGGTTTACAACAGCCATCACCAGTCGGCGCCACTGTAGAAGGACGGAGGTGGGGACGTGATGATGAAGGCACGGCCCAGCACTTTGCCGTCGAGCAGCGTCGTGAGCGGTCACAATATTGTATTGTATTATATCGTCCAATTGATTAACTTTCTTTAAGCTTATATTGATTCTCGATAATGTAACATTTAGTAATCTAGTTGAATTGTAAATCCAGTCTATTGTTAATTGTTATTACTATATTTGCTTTCCAGTATTACTTATACGTAACTGAAGATACACATGTCTATTGTTAAGGTTCCCAAGTCATTAAACTACCCGTTAATTTAAATAATACTTATCCTGTTTTTATACTACGTCGGTGGCAAACAAGCATACGGCCTGCCTGATGGTAAGCAGTATCCGTAGCCTATGTACGCCTGCAACTCCAGAGGAGTTACATGCGCGTTGCTGACCCTAACACCCTCCCACCCCTCGTTGAGTGTAGTGTAGTTGGGTGTGTGTCGTTGTGTGTTTTGTTGTCGTTGTTTTATACTTGTGTTTCGAATAAAAGGTGTTAATATATACCCTGTGTTCTGTTTCTTTTACTATCCCCCTGGCCGGGGCTCCACAGAAGACCAGCGCTGTGGTATTTATTACCAAAGCATATGCTGAGTGGTGTCCCTTTGTAGCCACTATATAGTAGTGCCAATATTTATTTTAGAGTTACTCGTTTTGTTTTGCTGATGTGCTATCTATTTTTAGTTTTAAGTGTTAGTTAGTAAGTTCTTTTTTGTAACAAAAGTGGCGCTGTATGTAGTAACTTTTTACAATAAATGTATTTCTATTCTATTCTGTACTACAATATGCGCAAAGATAGTATGTGCAGCGGTGGCAGCATGGTTGCATTTTAACGCTTGTCACTATGCATGTCACTTTCGCACTTACATACTTGTTAGAACGTGACAGGTAGAGACAGGCGATAAAAATGCGAACGTGCTCGTTTCAAGGCATGTCGACATTCAATTGTGTAAGCTACACTACAATCTGCTAGTGAATCTGTTTGCAAAGCGCATACCTCGCAAACTATCGATTTATACATAGCACAATTATGCACAATTTCATAGATAACGTTGGACATGCCGGCTGGAGGTTGCGAGGAATAATAGGTGAGAGGATAATAGACTTCGTAATACACGAAAAGGAAAACAATAATGGATAATAAAACAAGGGCATAAAATAACTCATTTTATCCGAGGCAATTTATCAGTTTGACCGCAAGCGAGGGCCGATATAGTTCGTAAAAAATAGGCAGTTATGTCCAAGTTATTGTTTATTTATTTATTAGGCATTTATAAGCTTAACAGGTATACAGGTATAATAAGGATTGTCAATACACTTAGAATAAAATTTACACACACACACACACACACACACACACACACACACACACACGCACGCACGCACGCACGCACGCACGCACGCACGCACACACACACACACGCACACACGCATATATACACTACACTCACATACACACACATATTTTTAAGAATAGTATAATACAGACTGTACTTAGACTTACCTATAGAAGAGCGGTGCCTCCTAGCACAGGTTATTTTGTAAATAACTTACAAGGAGACACCAGCCATTGTAATATTTGTCATGATTTTTTAAAGCAATAAACAATTTTATTTTTTTGATTTTGATTTTTGAACAGTAAGTAGTTAAATACTTAAAATCTCTCAGCTCAGAATTATACAAAAATATCAAATATTTAATATTATTTTACAGTACTTATTCACCCCTAAAAAAATAAGTAATTGAGCCCGCGCGTGGGGAGGGGAGCGCGGCGTTTGCCAGCTACAAAAATGGCAGTTTGTAATGTAAGGCAAATTTTGGACTTCATTGCTAAGTCAATCAGTGTTGTAATAGATAATTTTACTTTATGCACTAGATCATAAAAAAGCAACTTTATGCCTCGTACACGCGACTTGAACAGCAACTTTATGAGCATGAGAACTGGAAACAATATTTAAAGTTTACACATAGCACAATAATTCTGTAATTATGCATTCATTTGTTCTGTATCACATTACTAATTACGATTATGCCTATATGATATCAAACATAAATTGACGGATTTGTAAATCCATTTCATGTTTGATGATACCCAATGAATTATTAATTAAATTTCTGTGGCCGTTGATTGACAATACAGGAGAAACAGTCATTATTGGAATGTAATAATCATAGATATATGACTCTGTGGTAATAATAATGTGAAATAAATCTATGGAAACGGATTATATCGCATATACCTAATGAATGTATAAATATCCCAACGTTTCGAACCCTTTACAGTATTCGTGGTCAACGGGTGACTGGGGAGAAATGACAGTGTGCAAAACGACCCACATACAATATTTATTTGTTTTACAAGGGTGCATAGTTGCTGTTTAACCGCTCGTCTTAAGATTGATACCCGAGCCGAGCCGAGTGGTTCAAAAAATAGAATCATGAGCGTTGCGAGGGTTACAAAGGGCGAGAGTTACAAAGCAGGAGGGTTAAACAACTGTACACAACACAAAACAGAAAAAACAAAAATTACGGATTTACGTTGAATTAAGTTTTTAGAAAAAAATCATGTTTACGATAAGCTTGTATCGCTGACTGTACTTTTCTTTCCACATGCAACCAGTGTTGGCCGAACATTAATTGCGATTAACCTTAACCATTATAAATTGAACCGTAACTGTAACAAACGGTTACAATTTACGGTTCAATTCATAATGGTTATTGGCCAATAATTTTTAATTGCATTACGTTTCGGCCAACACTGCAGGTAACTAATACTTACTCATCGAGACATTCGAGACAATTCTAACAACCCCAAAAACAATTAGTTTGCGTTGTTTTATCAGGGAGTTTTATTCAGGGAGGGAGTCATCGTAATATATCAGGAAGTGGGTCAAATTTAGCTTCTAATATTTGACCCACACTTAGTAACTAACAAACATATGTATGTACATATGTATATAAGTATGTACCTATGTATGTACTAACATATTCCGTTCTTAACGTTAATTTTATCAAGCAAGCCTGGACTCAAGCTTAATTGTCTACCAGTAAGGTTCGGCGGTTTGGGAACCCGTAATATTTCTGGCGTCGCTTTGCCAGTTTTCCTGTCCTCCATCCACAGCACGTCTGATCTCGCAGGTAAAATCCTTAAAGCCCCATCGGCTACAAACTGCGAGATTGCGTGCTTGGATGGGGCCACGAATGCTTGGCTAGCTGGACCAAGTCCTAATTTTCCTTCCAGACCTAAAAAACAAAGGACTTGGGACACGATGATCTCCGTTTCCAACCAAAATTCTTATAGCCACATCTTCAGGTGAGGACCTCGCGAGACTCTTGGCAGCATCAATACCTGAATTGGGTCACTGGCTTCACGCCTATCCCTCGCCTAACGCAAGTACTTTAATCGACCCTAGTACTTTGCGCATAGCTGTCGGTCTCCGTCTCGGAATCCCTATCTGCGCAGACCACAGCTGTTCTTCTTGTGGGCCCCAGTGGACCGGTTTGGTCATCACGGCATTTCCTGCTCCTCGGGCGCCGGCCGCCTGTCTCGTCATTTCGCTCTTAACGACATCCTTAGAAGGGCTCTTCGCCGCCATCTCCTCCGGCGTCCCCGTAGCTCTGGAGCCCTAGATCGTGCGGGACGAAGGCAAGCGCCCGGACGGGATGTCGTTGATCCCTTGGAAGATGGGCCGTGCGCTGGTGTGGGACGCTACCTGCGCCGACACGTTGGCAGCGTCCTACATTTCAACGACCAGCAGACATGCCGGGGCAGCGGCAGACGCCCGAGAACGACACAAGGCCAACAAATATAGCTGTCTCGGCGCCAACTACGAGTTCGTAGCCTTTGGCGTCGAGACACTCGGGCCGTGGGGCATAGGTGTTTATTTTATAAGTAGTTATAATTCTTGTAACTTTAATTTAGTTTGTATATACATTATTTATCAATAAATATACATAAAATTATATTGTAATGTTACGTCACATTACATTAGTCTGTACTAACAGGGCAAATTAAGTAAAAGTTTGTCAAAACAAGATGAAACAGATTGTTCTAGTTAGTGTCCAATTATAATAATTATATTTATGTTGATTTAAATGATTGTTCCCAAATATACGCCAAGGGCATACTTTTACCTGATATACCTTGAAGGTCGTAAAAATAATCGCAACACTTATTTTCGTGTGAGGTGCTAAGCCTTCACACTAAGGTCCCGAGGTAACCATAATCCCCCAAATCCCGTTTTCCCCGCTATCCCCAACGGGATTCTCGGTATTATATTCGTAATTAGACGTCCAATATGCGGTTAAATGAAACTTTCATTATTTTTGCATAAATGAAGATTTTATTGAAAGAATTATTAAAAAAATGTAATAAGAACGTTTTAATAAAAGAGGGTTTTTTATTTTTATAGTAAATCTCTATGAAATTAATTATTCTGGTGTGATTGTTTACTCTTTAATAAATATTTCTTAAGTAAAGAGATTCGTTTTTGAAAGTTTAATTTTGAAATCTAGTTATGATTAAATTTATATTAACTACAAATATAATCAAACTAGGAGCTCCAGTCTAATTTAGAAATTTATGATGCTTTCGTACTGATTTTGACACGACTTTGATGATATTTGAAAGCATCAACTTTTGCTTAATTTAGCATGCAAATAACGAATAGAATCAGGCGTTACTTTGCGGAAATCCATATTAATTAAAACACAAAATATTACTTTGCTAATCCGCGAAGAACGAGGCTGTCGTAAGAGGCGACTAAGTTCACGAAGGCAGCCGTCATCTAACCCTTCGTCACAGGGGAGATAAGCCTCTAAGCATTGGGTTGCAACTTATCTAGGAGAAGGAAAACTCCAAAATCAAACCCGGGACGGAGTCCCCGTTAGGCGTGAGTAGGGTCCAACCTGAAATCTGCGGTAGACTCCTGCACTATTGGCCTCACGTATTGGCTTGCCTTTCCTGTGGATCCGGCCAGTGAGATCGAGAGGGTGGCGCAGGTGCTGGGCATCCCTGCGTTTTCCTTAACTCCGTCCCAGGCGGTGTAATGTCTCTAGACATTGCACCATAGATCGTCTGAAATAGACGCTAAGGCCAGTAGTAGTAATCCGCGAAAAGATAACGTGCCAATCAATCAGTGCTAACCCGTTATACTTACTTGCATATGTTTACATGCAATTAATGTTCCCACCTACATACATAGATGTACCTACTCGTAGTGCACAACAAAGTATATTCATCATCATCATAGACTCGGGCCAAGATAAGTTAAAACGTCAAACTTCTATGAAATTATGACGTTTACTTATCACTTGCACAGGCTGGGCTATCAAAATCGCTGTCAACTTACCTTGGTCTGACTATATCGGCCTTTTATCGCCCATTGCTAAGCATAGGCCTGGCTTCTATTACGCCACTTGTCCCGGTCCTGAGCTAATCTCATCTAGAAGTGACCCGCAATCTTCCGCGAACGCGACTTCTTTCATCCAAAATCGGCCACCATTCCGCAAATTTCTTAGTCCACCTGGCATCACTCTGCATAGTAACATGTCCCGCCCAACTCCTTTTTAGTTTGGTAATGACGTAACCCACTTCTTGCATCTTGGTACGGCGTCAGTCGTCATGTCATTCCTCACACTCGGTCTTGAAGTTTGACGCCGAGCATAGCGCGCTCCATAGCTCTGATATTATACACGGCCTCTTTCATGAGCGTTCATGTCTCGGCACCGTATTTTATTACCGTATAAGTAAAGTATGAAGCGCTGGTGGCCTAGCGGTAAGAGCGTGCGACTTGCAATCCGGAGGTCGCGGGTTCAAACCCCGGCTCGTACCAATGAGTTTTTCGGAACTTATGTACGAAATATCATTTGATATTTACCAGTTGCTTTTCGGTGAAGGAAAACATCGTGAGGAAACCGGACTAATCCCAACAAGGCCTAGTTTACCCTCTGGGTTGGAAGGTCAGATGGCAGTCGCTTTCGTAAAAATTAGTGCCTACGCCAAATCTTGGGGTTAGTTGTCAAGCGGACCCCAGGCTCCCATGAGCCGTGGCAAAATGCCGGGACAACGCGAGGAAGAAGAGATAAGTAAAGTATGAATTCTCTCAAATGATTTTTAGGCCTCAGAGGGCCTACCGCGAGCCACGTTAGACATGTTGCCTCTCTGTCGCACTTGTGAATTCGTACGTAAGTGTGACAGGGACGCAACACGTCGAACGTGGTTCCCGGTAGGCCCTCAGAGCCTAATCTGTTAAACAAAAGCCATTGTTTCTTTTATGCGAGCAGTCAGTTTTCATGGCCATGACCGAAAGCAACAATATCCTTTAAAAATAAACCGTATCCTGATAGCATTAGGGTTCAAATCTATATCACAGCTCATAAGATGTAGTCGAGCGCTCATAGATTTGAACCTTAATCCTATCACGATACAGTTTCTTTTTAAACGACATAGTTGCTTTTACAAGTCCCTAACATGGGAGCCCACCGTTTGCATAAAATAAACAATACCTTTTGCCTAACAGATCCGGGTCTTAGGCGCAAAAATCATTTCAGAAATCTATACTAGTAGTTTGCCTCGAACTGAGAACTCACGGTCCCTGCCAATGTATTTACACTATGGCCACTCATACTTTCTTGCAAATGAGATGACCAGAATAGTAAGACCCCTCACAACTAGCGTTTGGGCCTTCTAGTCTGTTCTAGCTCCATAACACCGTGATCGAGCCTGCTCATAATTTAATGATTAAAATATAACGCTCTCAGCTACACGTTTACCGAATATCATTTAAATTAGAACACATTTACTTAAGTTATTGTTCATCAAACTATCCTCAGATAGTTCAGCTTAAAAACATCGAAATACCGGGACGTGTCCCTAGCCAGCACTGTTTCAAGTTGAATGTAAGAACTTCGCTTACGCTTCTCTTGCTCGTTCGATAACTAGTATTTTATTTTCAACTCCTCCTTTTATAAGGGAGATAGGGCGGCGAGATAGGGAGAGGGGGTGTGATGCCCGCGTGGGTTCTTTCCTGGCGCAAAGGCTATCCATCGCAATTCAACGCGGTAACGCAGCGAGTGTGATGGGCACCTTTGCGCTGGGAACAACTCGCGGGGGCCTCTTTGAGTAGTTTGTTAGTTTAGCTTAAGCTTAATTTATAATGAATGACATAATTATCTATTGACGTAATACGAGTGTATTGTTGACTATTGTAATCCTTGACATGTAATTATCATAAATTAAAATTTAATTTTGGACTCCTCCAGTATTATATACTGGAGATGGAAAATAACGTAATCTGTTATAACGGATTGCATTCTCTGCCTATGCTCCAGAAGCGAAATAGATTCACTCTTTTACAGAATGTGTCTCAAAGTAACTACACTGCAAATAAATCAAAACGGAATATTTCGTAGATAAATTTCCCTAAAAAGTGACTCATTTTTCCGTACCCAAAGGGCAAAACGGGACCTTATTACTAAGTCTAAGACTCCGCCGCTATCCGTCCGTCCGTCCGTGTGGTCTGTCACTAGACTGTATCTCATGAACCGTGATAGCAAGGACACGTGACACTTGGAATTTTTACAGATGATGTATTTCTGTTGCCGCTATAACAACAAATCCTAAAAAGTACGGAACCCTCGGTGGGCGAGTCCGACTCGCACTTGTCCCGTTTTTATTATTGCTCTTAAGTTTACTTTGCTCGCGGCACTTTGTTGGCAACGATCAACTTTTAGTGCTCTTTGTGGTTAAGTTTCTGCCTCATATTTAGGTATCTTGGGTTTTTAACGGCACTTTTATATGTATGTAAGTTTTTTATATCTATGTAAACATAAATTTGTGCCTAATTAAGTTTCATTTTAAGGCTTGTAATGTTTTGTAGCATTGCCTGTAAACATGTTTCAATGTGGTGTTAAATAAAAAAATTCTATGTCTATGTCTATGTTTATGTGTAGATAGTTGCACTGTGGGTTTTATATGGAAAATATTAGGCTGTGCATCTACCGAAGAGTTCAATATATATATTTGTTATATTTGAGGACAAACTTTTACTGAATTCTGATCAACCTAGCCCCAAAACTAAGCAAGACTTGTACTATGGGTACTAAGCATAGATAACATTCATATGTAACTCAGTAACAAATATTCGTGATGAATACACAAACAAATGCTCTTACCGGAATTGTATCCCGGGGCCTAATGCTTCATAGGTCAGGAGGCCGTTTAATCTTAGATGCTCCTCGTTTTCCATGATACCTCCAAAATGTATTGTTTTTTTTTTTCTATTTTTATGCGTAAATCTTAATGCGGTTCACAGAATACATCTACTTACCAAGTTTCAACAGTATATAAAATAGTTCTTATAGTTTCGGAAAAAAGTGGCTGTGTGATAAACGGACAGACAGACGGACAAGACGAATACATAAGGGTTCCGTTTTTTGCCATTTGGCTACGGAACCCTAAAAACTACCCATCAAAATTCGTGTCTTCACAAAGACGCTTGCCTTGACTCGTATTGACACGTTATTAAAGGTTAGATTTCACAAATCTGCGCATCATGGTGGATGACACGACCTATATAATGATACCTATACGTAAATGTTCATACCAATTAGCACTTTAAAATGGGAGCATTATGTTCCATTCTACTTGACGACCGGTTTGGCCTAGTGGGTAGTGACCCTGCCTACGAAGCTGATGGTCCCGGGTTCAAATCCTGGTAAGGGCATTTATTCGTGTGATGAGCATGGATATTTGTTCCTGAGTCATGGGTGTTTTCTATGTATTTAAATATTTATAAATATTTATATATTATATATATCATTGTCTAAGTACCCTCAACACAAGCCTTATTGAGCTTACTGTGGGACTTAGTCAATTTGTGTAATAATGTCCTTTAATATTTATTTATTTATTTATTATTCTATAGGAATGTTTACTTAAACGAATCGACATATCTAACCCTGAAATTTTCGAGTCACTGCGACGAAGAACAAATACAGTACCCAATGCACCATTTTGTATATTTTCCGTGCACTGCAAAGCGCTGTCGGCCATTTTGAGATTGGAAGCCAATCCGGACGGCACTTTGATGTTTGGGTTGGAATCGGTTGAAAAATAACGGATTTTCGCCGGCAGGTTTATTTACACCAGTTGTCAAAGGTTTGGCGGTGTGCTGAACAAATACGGGGATTGAAAAACACTCAGGTTTTATCGATCGCTTATTCGATATGGGCATGTTTTGCAAGTATTGTTCTTTCAACGAAAAAATTTGTAAACTTTCACAGGCCGAATAATTAATCTTCGTCTACATATCGAACTAGAGAACAAATCAAATTATTTTATGAAATACTTTTTGATTTGAGAAGCGCTGGTGGCGTAGTTGTAACAGCGTGCGACTTGCAATCCGGAGGTCGCGGGTTCAAACCCCGGCTCGTACAAAATATGATTTGATATATACCAGTCGCTTCTCGGTGAAGAAAAACATCGTGAGGAAAACTGTCGAATACAAATGGCGGACTTAACGCCTTGACGCATTCTCTACCAGTCAACCATTGGGCTAAACAGAAATAGTATAAGATAGTAGTAGATATAAATAAATAATAAATAAATATTATAGGACATCATTACACAAATTGACTAAGTCCCACAGTAAGCTCAATAAGGCTTGTGTTGAGGGTACTTAGACAACGATATATATAATATATAAATATTTAAATACATAGAAAACACCCATGACTCAGGAACAAATATCCATGCTCATCACACGAATACATGGCCTTACCAGGATTTGAACCCGGAACCATCAGCTTCGTAGGCAGGGTCACTACCCATTAGGCCAGACCGGTCGTCGCCAGATATCATATCATACACTAAAGAAAAACTGATCAAGTACACCCGTGGCCGAGGCGAGAATCAAACCCGCGTCTTCAGCTTACGCGGCAAACGTCCTGACCACCCGGTGACTGATTGTCAAAAGTTTACGTTTGACAATTCAGTGACTGCAGAATATGTGGCGAAGTACAGCGCCAAAGAGTAAAGTAAGTAAGCGCTATCTGTTTTGGATGTCAAACTAAGGGTTAAGTTTTTTTTAGACTTTACCTCTCTTAATAGGGAGCGTGCTTGAACTGTAGGAGGCAGCACAGGAGTCGTTAGATTTTTGGCGCGAGGCGTAAATGTGATGTTTATTGTTCCGATGTAGCCCACAAGATGGCAGAACCTACTATGCACAAGAAAACACGTGACGTGTGAATGTACATGTTTATGGTACCTATTCAGGCCACAAAATGGCAGACCCTCCAACGCGCACGGTCCCTATAGAGATTAAGACCGCCTAAACCACGACAAGACCGCCTGTTGTTACCTAGTTTATAAGTTTTTTTCCTGTCTTTTTGTATCTGTATGGTGCACAATAAAGAATATTTCCTAACTTACTTATTAAAATCAATTATCTTTGATATACACCGTGTTTTTTTTATTTCCGTTAATTTCAAGGGTGCATTCCTGAGCTTAAATTAAGTAACTTTCTCAAAGACACCGGTATTCTAATTAACTCCAGTTCAGAGATAATCAATATTTTCTTTTTATCTTATAAAGCCCTTACGAGTGTGTACACTTACCTTAGGGCCCGTTCACATATTGATTAGGGTTCAGTACGGGTTAATACATTTGCTACTAAACGTAAGTACTATCTCGGACGATCGATGTTCGAAATGACATTGACATGTCACAGTTTTCATTTGTTTGGTTGAGATAAATGTAATGCCCGTGCAACAACAACGCTATATGCAACATTTAATTACTTTTTATAACGAAAAAATGTTAAAAAAATATTGAAAAAATTTTTTTTTTGGAAAATTAACTATGTCATGTAGTTTCCTTAAACGTACTTACCAATACCCCGAAGTTAACGGAATTCAATAAAAACACGGTGTATATGTGATGAAAAGCACTGTAGTTAATAATAATTATCATCCAAGAAACAATTTGTTCTATTATTATTATATATAGTTATAAAATAAATTGTTTCTTATAAAATATGGTTATAAAATAATATGTAGTATGTAAATATAAATATATTTCCACCTGTTTCGTTTATTCTAAGAAACAAATGTGCTTTTTCATTACATCTCAAAAAAGTTACATTATGTCATCTTTTTGGCGATTACAAAGAATGAGAAGAAGAATGAGATACGATAAAGGTAAGATAACGATAAGTTCTGGTTTAGATAATTTCTCATTTAGATATCGTTTGTACGTCTTATAATTGACAGAAGCAGCTCGATTCGGGCAACCAATGTCACTTTGACAAAAAAACATCAATTTTGACATGTCGTTTAGCTATCGATCTTTTAAAGATCTTAAACATGTCTTAATCATTATTCGAATCGGCGCATGGGTCAATAATTAAATATTACTTATATACAATTTTGTCGACCGGTCTGGCCTATTTATATATTTATTTGTGTAATGAGCACAGATATTTGTTCCTGAGTCATGGATGTTTTCGATGTATTTGTATATTAAGTATATATTCAAATCGGGCCGAAACTAACAATAAACAAGCACTACAAGAACTGCTTGTAACTCGACACCCGTTGCTACAAAAAAATCTTTAGTGTTCGTAAGTAAAACATCGTGCAAGGAGCGCCGAAGAATGCCTGAGTTTCCCGCGCAGTTGACATTGTTCACTGTTGCCCCTCCCCGTCTAAGGGGGGGGGGGGGGGGGGGGGGGGGGTTGTGCCTGAATACGTCGCTTCTTGTAACAGTCTCAGAGACAGAGACTCTACTCAGGTTTTTTGAAATTGGAACTCTGTTACTTGTAAGCTTGGTAAGCTATAGTTTATTTATTCAGATTATTCGCGAGGATGGACCTTTTTTAACGTACAAATGTATAGTTAAAAGTGGAATTCATATTCCTCCGTTAAACTTAGATTCAGCAAGTATTTTCTACAAGATGTATTTTAAACTGAAATAAATGTCATGTACTAAGAAAAAGTGACCAAGGCCTACAGTGCCCCAGGCTGGTATCGAACCAGCGTCCTTTACTATCGCGGCAGGTGTCTGAGCCACTCGGCCACCGGGGTTACGGCACGATTGGTCGAATTTTTCCAAGTATATGCATCTCTTACTGAAGGCTTACGGCGCCCCCTAGCCATCTCTAAGGTAGAACAGTATGGTTCATACCTTCTAACTGGATCCACTCAGGTGATACTGAGCTAGCGAAGGAGATGGCGCTGCCAATCAATACTATTAGAAGTATCAGAATAAAAAAATATTTTTAGAAAATATTTTAATATGTTTTTTATTTCAAGTAGAAACACTACTATATAAATTATAAACAACTATAAGAAAAATTATAAGATGTATTTTTTCCGCAATGATATTCAGGATTTTTTTGTGTAGAATTTAATAAGCTTTAATGTTGCCTTACACTATATTTTCATAAAGAATGTAGATTTAGAGTAATACGCGAATTTCTCCTTACACATTTTCCAAGATGGCTGCGATTTCTCGTGGTCCCCAAATGTCAAATGGTGTGGGCATAAAAAAGAGGACCTTAATTTATGTACATACCAAATTTCATGATTGTTTTCGAGATTTCGAGGTTGGTCCTAATCCGATTGTGCTATTACTACGAGTTTAGCCCCCGTTTGGCCTGTACTGAGAGAATGGTAACTACGAAACCCTACACTGAGCATGGCCTAACATGTTCTTGGCTGATTTTTGCTTTACATATTTTATACCCGAAATTTTCCTTAAAAGGTTAAGTTTATCTAACAATGGGCAAGTTGCAGAAAATTCTCTTAAATTCCACAACTGCTGGAAACTTTTATGAGAAAATTCTTATGCAATTTTCCAGTTAGAAAGTTTCTGTTTAGATTAGGGATTATTACTCAATGTTCTTGACTGTTGCATTAAACATTTACGCATTAAGTTATTATTTTAGTAATACTCATTGGCGTATAATTCACGTGTCATAGAAATCGACACTAATAAAGAAGTAGAAAGAAAAAACCGAGACGGGAATTTTGGAAAATTCTCTTTGGTCCACTGCTTAGTACTTACCTGATCTTTTCTAATAACAACTTTACGCGAGTAAGGTTTAAATTAAATGGGACCCATATTTCAAGAAGGGGCTCATTTAAAAAATTATGAAGAAAATTAACATACAAAGAAATAGGGCGTAATTTGATGGTGCGAGATATTGCGGTATTTGATCGGTCAGCTGAATTGGATACAACCTCAATAGTCCGCAATGTAACTAAACTAAATAGCATGCAAGCTATAACCCCCCTGTTTCTCCTGAATGTCTCCATATTTTCCAGTCCGGTTACCTTAAGTTTAGTACATTCATACGGCTGTAAGCGGCCGCTACGAGGCTGAAAAGTGGCCCCTTTTTTATTTGTAGTGTGCTTGCAATCATGAATTATTTACATACGATTGATAACTTCCCTTTTGCACATTTCAATTATCTTTAATAAGCGTCATAATTATTATTATTAGGGGTATTGTGGGCCTTTGAGTGCCACGTCGACCAAGCAGTGATCTATTGTAACCGCCCTTTAAAAATTACAAATATGGAATCAATTAAATATTAGATATTTTATTAGAGATGTGTAGAGTCTCTAATTGTCCAATTACACAAAGAAATATGATAAAAAATACAAACAACAAATACTAACATTCTTTAAACATGTAAAAGTCTCTAAGTGTCAGAGATAAAATATAATTAAAAAAAAGCGGCCAAGTGCGAGTCGGACTCGCCCATGAAGGGTTCCGTACCATTTATGACATATAAAAAAAACTACTTACTAGATCTCGTTCAAACCAATTTTCCGTGGAAGTTTGCATGGTAATGTACATCATATATTTTTTTTAGGTTTATCATTCTCTTATTTTAGAAGTTACAGGGGGGGGGGGGGACACATTTTACCACTTTGGAATTGTCTCTCGCGCAAACTATTCAGCTTAGAAAAAAAATATATTATAAAACTCAATATCATATTTGAAGACCTATCCATAGATACCGCACACGTATGGGTTTGATGAAAAAAAAAAAAAATATTTTTAATTTTATGACGTATTAAAAAAATCTACTTACTAGATCTCGTTCAAACCAATTTTCGGTGGAAGTTTGCATGGTAATGTACATCATATTTTTTTTTAAGTTTATCATCCTCTTATTTTAGAAGTTACAGGGGGGGGGGGCACACATTTTACCACTTTGGAAGTGTTTCTCACGCAAACTATTCAGTTTAGAAAAAAATTATATTAGAAACCTCCATATCATTTTTGAAGATCTATCCATAGATACCCCACACGTATGGGTTTGATGAAAAAATTTTTTTTGACTTTCAGTTCTAAGTATGGGGACACCCAAAATTTATTGTTTTTTTTTCTATTTTTGTGTGAAAAGCTTAATGCGGTTCATAGAATACATCTACTTACCAAGTTTGAACAGTATAGTTCTTATAGTTTCGGAAAAAAGTGGCTGTGACATAAACGGACAGACAGACGGACATGACGAATCTATAAGGGTTCCGTTTTTTGCCATTTGGCTACGGAACCCTAAAAAGACCATAAAAATATCCTTAGAGATGTAAAGGGTCTCCAAGGATTGAATTCTTATATAAATAATTAAAAAACATGAAATTAACAAACATACAAGATCCGAACGAAGTGTCTCACGTTAATGCCACTTAAAAGTAAAGTTACATACTTATAACATAACATATCATGTAGCCCGTGTAAGCTTAAACAGACCGGTCTCCACAAACAACACCCGTTCACGAGTGCAGTAGGCCTTATTATCATTTATATCGTTATTTTATTACAAAAAGCTACTTGCATTATCTGTAAGCTGTGGCATGGTAACAACTTGTGTATCAAATCCGCGTTTTATTAAAAGAACTTGCGAGACCCGGGACCAACATCTCGCAAACTTCCGCCGCGTGTTTTTACACATTTTTGCTCCTACTTTGAATAAAAACTTTGCTTGGAAACTTTCAAGTTTATTCTTGGGTCAGCTTGGAGCATATACTAGATAATAAAATAAGTAAATTATTTTCCCGTTAACTGGATTACGATTGTTATACTCTCCGATTATTTTTATCTCCCTAATATGAGGCTGGCATCTCAAGTTTCAGGGTCCCGAAACGTACAGTGTTTCCACAGAATGGAAAGACCAATGGGATGCACAGAGCTTAGGCAACGCTGTCCTGGATCCAACTAAAGAGCCACCAGGATTCAATGAGCAACGGAAGATCTTTGTGTCTCGCAACCGCATCAGGACGGGAGTTGGCCGAAGTAATAATACTCTGCACAAGTGGGGCTACAAGACCTCGCCTGGTTGCGACTGCGGTGCGCCGGACCAAACAATTGCGCATATAGTAGAGAAGTGTCCTCGGAGACGGTATGCTGGAAAAGTTGAAGACCTCTATGAGCTTACAGCGGGTGCCAGGGATTGGTTATTAAACTTAGATATAGATTATGATATAAGAACTATAATGTAAAATGCCTATAACGAGGATAAAGCCATACGATAATAATAATAATAATTGTTATACTGAGGACAGTTTGTACCTAGTCTATTAAATGTACGTACCCTGGTAACTGGGTGTGCCCGATAACAGGAGCAATAAATGAAACTGTATTAGATTGTACTCCTCAAACAGACCAACATTTTGTTCAGCGACTTTTAAAGAATAAGTTTTGTTTTGATTTTTATTAATTTACTCGTAAATTTTATTCCAAGTGGCAATGTATTGCGAATTTTGTTATGCACGTTAGAATGGCCCGGGTCCGGTCCATTCTAGTGTCATCCATAAAGCGTGATTAGTAACGTCAATTAAAATGATGATAGATAAATAGAAGATAATAATTAATTTGTATGAAAAATAGGGAGTCAGAGATTTCATAGTTAATTTTTTTTTTACAAAAATTTCATTGTTTGAGGAGTAAAATATATGTGTATATATGGGCCCACCCGGTCGAATTCACAGTCACAGTATCTTACAATATAATTTAAAAAGGGAAAGTCAAAACATTATAAGTACCTACCTGATTTGGTGTATTAGATACCTACTGGTGAATGTATCATTAATTTAAACAAAAAATGTAGACGCCTTATCCGTTAAACCTAAGTATCAGTAACCCTAGTGTAAATTTATTCTACAACTAGCTTATATCTAAAATAGGCCCTATTCATATTATTATATTCACATTTTCATATTCTCTTTTTCTCGTTAAGTCTCATTTTCTATGCGATTTTGAGTTTCTGAAACGTCCCGTTTGGTGCGCTGTTTCTAAATCCCATGCAAAATGAGACTTAACGCAAACGCGTACGTCACGTTTCGCTATCGAATAAATGTACACTAGGGGTACTGGTCTCCATAAGTTACCTGCGTGCTTAAACGAACACAAAAATTTACTACGTTTTGACCCCAATCTCCTTTAGTATGTCCGGATGTCCTCTACAGGTCACAATTCTCAACCGATTCCAGTGAAATTTAGTGACCATATTCTATGATTAAATTTCTTTTTTTACAGTAAATACAAGTTTCAGTGAACATAATATATGTACTATAAAGCTAAGCTTAACTTTGCTCATTTAGCTCATGCAGAGAGGCTTACAGATTGAATTATGGATAGTATAACGATCCTCGGACGCATGACAGGCCAATTCAAACGTTCATTGATATCAGAATCACATCTAAATTATGTGATTTTGATATCGTGCATATCGCTCATACTTGTGTATAAATAAATAAATATTATAGGACATTATTACACAAATTGACTAAGTCCCACAGTAAGCTCAATAAGGCTTGTGTTGAGGGTACTTAAACAACGATATTTATAATATATAAATATCTATAAATACTTAAATACATAGAAAACACCCATGACTCAGGAACAAATATCCATGCTCATCACACAAATACATGCCCTTACCAGGATTTGAACCCGAGATTATCAGCTTCGTAGGCAGGGTCACTACCCATTAGGCCAACCGGTCGTGTATGTATAATGTATTGGCGCGAGCGAGATATACGATAACTAAATGACGTAATTCAGATATTATTTTGATGTCAGTGTACGTTCGAATTGGCATTCTTCTTCCAGTTACCTAAGCTCAAACTAACCTGCAGCGGTATCATGGTTCCATTTTTATCACTTGTCACTATGCCCGTCACTTTCGCGCTTACATACCCTACAGTAGGGCTAAGATGGTCGGCTCTTTATCATTTGTCACCATGCCCGTCACGTTCTAACAAGTATGTTAGTGCGAAAGTGACGGGTATAGTGACAAGCGATAAAAATGGAACCATACTGCCACTGCTGTGCGCTATAATGTCATTACAAACTTCGTGAAGCGCTATTCGAACTTTGGGAATCTGTTATTGATTTGTTTTTGATGGCAGCGCATCTCGCTCGTCAGTATAAAATTTATGAGCCCTGATGCATAAATTATTCTAGTGCGAGCACTTAAGGTTTCCCATTTGAAGGACGAATTTTATTTTGATAACAATATCTGCACCGTTTAACTAGTAATTTTATTTTATTTTATTTTATTATGGCAACAAACAGTCATTACATCAAAAGATACAATAAATGGACTACGGAGAAGACAAACAGTGCCGAGACATTTTTCAAGTTATATTGTGGAAACATTATAGGAGTTGATACTGAGTGGTAAATAGATTTATCGTGCAACACAACAGACAGGTTTACAGCATTTAAACTGTTAAAGTAATAAAAAGGCACAGTTGTTAATGTTGCCATTAAAAAATGGTGAAAATTAGGTACTTGGTAAATGGTCATGTAGTGCTTATGTTTTTTTTTTATTATTCTATTTATTAACAATAACAATATACATAATGGATATATACAGATGATTACTATAACTAGCTTATATCTAAAATAGGCCCTTGAGGCATTGTACCAAGGATGCTGGCGGTATTTCCTCGTTGTATCGCAATACTGATACGTTGTGCGAGGAAGCCGCCAGCTCTTCGGTCAAATATGGTTAAATATTTCGATTAGTTACATTTCATTGATCTTAATGAGTAGGTATGCTAGCTAGTATTGTATAAACAAAATATATTTAAAAAAATAAGATTATTATGGTTGCATTACTGCGCGTAAATTTGAGCGAGATTTACAGGCAATTGAAGTTAAAATCAGAATAAAATCAAATTGACGCCGAGTTATAAGTTCGAACCAGCCTCCTGGGCCTCACACCCGTGACAGCTGCATGTCTCTAATTACCAACCCCTACCCCCCCCCCCCCCCTCTCGGGTGCAGACATCGAACCCGGGTGTGCTGTCAATCACATCGGATGCCGTTTCTGATATTAATGTTTGACTAGTCTAGTTCACATTAAAAACAGTATGACAGGAAGCGAAAATCAGATTTACAGTACATATGGGGCTACTTTATAGCACTAGTGCGAGAAGTAGCATATTACGTTACTGTGTCGAACATTTAAAGGGCCATATGTACTGTAAAACGTTGTACGATACATGTGCGAATAGGTAATTCGCAACTCGTGTCGATTTAAAACACTCCCTTCGGTCGTGTTTTAATTTATCGCCACTCGTTTCGAATTTTCTATTTTTCGCACTTGTATCGTAATATACTATTTTCTACTAATATGCTCGCTAGCCTAGTTAGTAGTCTGTAGTGACTATGCCCTCGAAGCAGGAGATACTGGGTTCGAATCCTGGTATGGGCTTTTATTTGTGTGTTTATCACGAATATTTGTTACTGACTAGGAGTATGGTTCACGCGGCAAGCAGACACGCAACCGACTAGGCCACTTCGCCGCAGCAGCGGCAAAAAACTTACTGGTATAGAAGCTAAGTTTGAATTTTTGAACGTAATTTTTTCCAAGTCGATTGAGCGTTGCGCGTTACTGATCTAGGGGTGAATACTCTAAAGGAGTACAATTATTACACGGAGTCTCATCCCAAAATAAATTCCCAAGGCCGTGCCCTCTCCTTGTCAGTAAAATATTTTCTAAATAATAATAATTTATTATAAACCTAATTGAATCTTATTTCAAGTAATTGGACTGCATAAATTACTAAATTTACTTTGACTGAATTTGTTTTAATTAATGTTTGATTTGACTTAACTTGATCGGAACTGTGTAAAATTGTCCTATAATATTTTTTTATACATCCATTTTTACTGCTTTCATTAGTTTACTGTAAATCTAAACATAATTTCTGCAGCGATTCAATCAAACTCCAACGTTAACAAGATGAAAATAAAGCTCAATCTCAATTGTATTACCATAAATGCATTTGTAATACCGAGATATTTGCATTTTATTTTTATTACCCTTTCATATCGTATGCAGTCTTCGTCTGTCTTCAGATTCAGAGATATTTGAAACATTAAATTTTCCTCTCTGTATGCTAATCTTGAAGCATTTTGATACTTACGTGTCGTGAATAAGGTTGAAATTTGCCGTTTCAATTGGACAGTATTTGCTTGTTAAGTTGGGATTTCAATTCAGTTTTGATATAGACGTTAGATCGGTAAAGGTATGTGACATATTATATGTATTTTTTTTTAGAAATCATATTGAATATGAAAATGTGAAGGCCTATTTTAGATATAAGGTAGTTATAGTAATCATCTGTATAATTATATCCATTATGTATAAAATATTGTTATTGTTAATATGTGAATAAATTGATCGTTTTTAATATAAATGAAAGAAGAGAAAACATTTTTAGGGTTCCGTAGCCAAATGGCAAAAAACGGAACCCTTATGGATTCATCATGTCTGTCTGTCTGTCCGTCCGTGTCACAACCACTTTTTTCCGAAACTATAAGAACTATACTGTTGAAACTTGTTAAGTAGATGTATTCTGTGAACTGCATTAAGATTTTCACACAAAAATAGAAAAAAAAAACAGTAAATTTTGGGGGGTTCCCCATACTCAGATATGAAACTCGAAAAATTATTTTTCGTCAAACTCATACGCGTGGGGTAATCGATACCCTGTATGTCTTAAAAAATTATATTGAGGTCTCTAATGTCATTTTCTAAACTGAATAGTTTGCGCGAGAGACACTTCCAAAGTGGTAAAAGGTTTGTCGCCCCCCCTGCAACTTCTAAAATAAGAGATTGATAAAACAAAAAAAAAATGATGTACATTACCATGCAAACGTACACCGAAAATCGGTTTGAACGAGATCTAGTAAGTAGTTTTTTTTAATGCGTCATAAATGTTACGGAACCCTTCATAGGCGAGTCTGACTCGCACTTGGCCGCTTTTTCACTTGTACATATTTTCCATTCTACATGATTTTTCTATTTATTATGTTATTTACACACTGAAAAACTAGGTTTATAGATTTCCCTTTTATTAAAAATCTACAAAACTAAAAAAAAAATTAAGCGAAGCCTATAAATCTAGAATATATTATGTTAAGAAGCAATCGACATCAAATTCGAAGTGATATGTTAAGATTTAGTTAGTGAAAAACATTTTCTCCCGAAATGAAATTTTATAGAAAAAGTACCGTTATTTCGCTAGCATCGAAAAACTATTCTTCCCTCTTAATAATTAATCCAACGTAGTCCATCTCGCTCGCACTAATATAGTGGTGCGATAGAGATGGAATGCGATCGAGTTCACGCAGTCGCTAAAATAAAAGTCAAATGACAACTCGTGGTAGTCGTGAAGTACCTAATATTTAACAGTTGGTAACTTTAATGACACTTGATGCTCCCTCGGCAGTCTAATTTAATTGACTAACCAATAATTGAGCGCTCATAACAATTTGCTACTATCTATATCGGGTGGGGCCTATAACAGGAGCAAAAAAATTAACTGTAGGCTGTACTTTTCAAAGGGACCAACATTTGTGCATCATCATCATTGGGCAAGATGCTTCTTGACAGATGATTGTTACAGCGACAGTTCATTAGGAAGAAGAGGTTCGTGCGCCGTCGGAGATCGGAGCGACTTTTAAAAATAAATAAGTAAGAAGTTTACTGTGTTTTGATTTTTAGCACACTTTAAAGTTTATTCTAAAACGCAATGTATTGCGAATTTTGTTATGTTTAAAGCGTAACAAGTAACGTCAATAACACTGATGTTAGCGTACATTTGAGATAATATTTAATTTGGATGAAACATAGGCTTTTTAGGGTTCCGTAGTCAACTAGGAACCCTTATAGTTTCGCCATGTCCGTCTGTCTGTCTGTCTGTCTGTCTGTCCGAGGCTTCGCTCCGTGGTCGTTAGTGCTAGAAAGCTGAAATTCGGCATGGATATATAAATCAATAAAGCCGACAAAGTCGTACAATAAAATATAAAAAAATATTTTTTTTGAGGGTACCTCCCCTACACGTAAAGTGGGGGTGTTTTTTTTTTTTTGCTTCTACCTTTTTTTTTTTTAATTAGGGGTCTTCAACAAACATTTTTTGATAAAGGGAATATATTCGGAGATAATCGCTCCGAAAGAGAAAAAAAATGTGTCCCCCCCCCCCCTCTAACTTTTGAACCATAGGTCCAAAAAATATGAAAAAAATCGTGGAAGTAGAGCTTAAGAAAGACATTAAATGAAAACTATAGCGGACATGATCAGTTTAGCTGTTTTTGAGTGATCGCAAAAAGTTTCTCCCACAGTAAAAAGACTTACTTTAATTAGGTACTGATTATGCAAATTTGCCTATTTGTTTAACTCGCGTGAAAGGTACCGTTTCATCCTTTGGTTAACAATTTACTATACTTTAAGCTCCAGTTTAGCTTATTGTGACGGAAGAGTACGGAACCCTACACTGAGCGTGGCCCGACATGCTCTTGGCCGGTTTTTTTTTATATGAGGAGTACAATCTATGTTTAAATTATTTGCTCGTGTTACAGGCCTCACCCGGTATATGAAGAATAAATAATAAATATAAATAATAAATATTATAGGACATTATTACACAAATTGACTAAGTCCCACAGTAAGCTCAATAAGGCTTGTGTTGAGGGTACTTAGACAACGATATATATAATATATAAATATTTATAAATACTTAAATACATAGAAAACACCCATGACTCAGGAACAAAATATCCATGCTCATCACACGAATAAATGCCCTTACCAGGATTTGAACCCGGGACCATCGGCTTCATAGGCAGGGTCACTACCCACTAGGCCAGACCGGTCGTCAAAATCTATAATCTAATAGTTACCAAAACATCGACATTTTTGGACCTATTTCAATAAAACATTTAAAAAAAAACTGTTTATTTCCACAAACAATTACAAGGAAATATATACTTAGTACGAATCTCACATTTTAAAGATTATCTTTACTAAGAAACTGGGGATGCAACCCCTATTTATATTAACAAATTACAAAATTAAATGTTAGTGAGTCTTTTCACATTTTTTTAACAATAGTTTTAGTATTATTACTGTAGCTTTAGTTGAATAAGTAACGTCAACATTATGACCTTGATCTTCCAAATTAGGACACCGAAAAGACCTAAATTGACATTGTTATTTTAATATGCCAGACGAATTATAATGCGTAATGACGCCAGGTGCCTGGCACATTATACTAACGCACAGATCAGTACACGCCACTAGATGGAATATGAGTTTAACACTTTTTTTTCTACTGGTCGATTGTAATGGTTGAATTAAGATTTCGTATACCAAACTAAAATTGCGTAACTCAACTATAATATTCATGCTGTAGTCAACTATAAAAATAATTACGTGCCGCCGCGTTCCCATAGGAAGAATTAAACAAAGAGGGAAGTTTCGCGCGTTTTGTGTGTCTGTTATACTACTATAAGTATCTCTGTGGAACAAATGTGGTACAAAAGACATAAACGCGCGACTATTTAGTCGCGCCACGCGCTCGTTTAGTCTTTTCTATGGGAGCGCGGCGGCACGTGATTGACCATTTTTTTATAGTTGACTAGACAGCGTATAGAAATGAATATTATAGATGAGTTGGGAGCCCATACATGAAAAGTACGCAAATGTAATTTGGTATACGTAATCTTAATTCAAGAAGAAAAATAATATTTTATGTTAACGTATACGAGCGTGAATGTGCTTTTAATGTCGTATGTCATCGCAAGCCTTCTTTCTTTCCTATCACAGAACAATGGTGTTCCAGACATTTGGAAGGCGTGCGTGGAGCCGAAGCCAGCACGTAGAGGACCTTTTGAGACTTTAGTAAAATGATAGGGGTACACTGAGCGGATGCTACTATTGCCTGTGTCATACAGAGGCTGCAACCGCTAGGGTGTAAGACTAAGGACTATTGAGAGTTGACTCACTCACTCACTCACTTACTCTGCTGGCTAAGCGACTCAAAATGAGATTGAGAGTTGAAAGAATTTAAAATGAACTAGGCTAGTGGGTGAAAAATACCGGACGCGAACCTAATAAAACGGTAATACAATTTTATTTCCGGCAGAGGTGACTCGCCCCCACCAGATGGGCCCCTACAAAAAGTGACATCTAGAATGGCTCAAGGGCAACACCGGTGTGAGAGCTGATGGTAGAGAGGTTTTGCTGAGTTATATTATAACATTTTATTATTAAAAATTAAAGTCATTCTTTTTTCCATCCACCCCCCCAGCGACTAAAATCCCGGAATCCACCCTGCGTTACAGCCCAGAACTTAAAGAATTTCAGCATCTCAGATAGGTGGAAGGTGGAGTGGTCTGCTGACACGACCGGGAAATTCACCCTTATAACCGACCCGACACAAAAATTAAAAGGGTTCGATCTCCCTCGCAATCTTTGGTGTCGCCTGAACAGATTGAGGACTGGGCATGGCTGTTGCAACTCTCTTACCTACAAATGGGGCTGGAATGTTTCTCCACTCTGCGAGTGCGGTGAGGAAGAGCAAACAACTGAACATATCATCCGGTGCTGCCCCCTTCACTCTTATTCTGGACCAGCTGAAGATTTGGTCTCCGTCACTCCTGACCTGATTACCTGGCTTGACAACCTCAAGGCCATACTTTGATTGTCCTTCAACTGTGCATGCCATACGATTAATAATAAAGTCATTCTTCATAAAATATTATTAAACCGCAGGATCTAATAAAGGTAATCTATGCGTTAACGACATGCGTACGTCAATTACACTTGAGTAATCATAATTAGGCAGATAGCTCAAACTAACGACGATAGTCATCTTGAAGGCGATTAATGATGCAGATTGAAGCTGGATAACATCTTGAGGTGACGTAGGTTCAGGTTCTTCCTTTACTCTCACTGATCGTAAGCGAGAGTGAGACGGCAATGCGTGCCCGGGATCGCAGATATCATGTTAAGAATTGTTATTTTAATTAATATGTTTTAACAAATCAAAATTGCGCGATTTTAAAAGCAATATTCATATTATTAGTCTTTGTAGAAAAATGTAGATGTTACATTACTGCCGACTGCATTGCTACCGCAAATGTTAAAATTCCGGGCAGCAACAAACATTTTGACATTAACGGCAGTTCCAGTAAATAGTTCGCAATTTGTTTTTCGCTCCTTGATCTAAAAATCTCTTCTAATTCGCTGCCTATGGATGAGGTATTAGTGGCTCAGTTGGCAGAGCGCTGGAGTATCGATCCAGAGGCTGTGAATTCAAGTTTCACCCAAGGCAGTAACTCTTCCCCTTTTAAATTTATTATAAGCTTAATAGCATCGTTGGCAAACGTTTCTGCTTGTTAAATTTTTTTTATCTCTTATAATGAGTAAAAAATCGAAAAAAAGCCTAGCGAACCCTTTCGTTTAGGTATGGTTAATACTAATAAATTAAATATTGTAAAAAAGTGTATCATACAGTCAATATTCAACGAGGAAAATGTACATGTTTGTATGGAAATGTGTCGTTAATTTTCTTCTTAATTTATATTTACTTTTAATTTAACAATTTAATGAATTGAAGTTTTATTTTCCAAACCCTTTAGACTAGGTACTCAAATCAAAAGTAGATTTTTCTAAGATTAAGTCAAACAACGTAGACCCTGATAAAAGCTTTATTAAAAAGCGTCAAGATAAGCTTCTTAAAGATTTGAATCGTCAGGCTTTTCAGGCACGTGCCTGTGTTGCTGGGAGAGATTGTATTTGCGATAAGTACGAGTAATAAGCTTTTCATAAGCCCTCTTCAGCTTCGGAAAATTTATAGTAGTGGACAATATTGAAATATTATGAATACAAATGTTAGAGTGATTCACTGAAAAAATCGCTCCAAAAAAAATTAAAAAATTTAAGAATTTGCATTAGCTATATAACTATATTTATTTCAGTTAACATAATTTATAATTTATGAACCTCCAGGTCTTTTTGTTGTATTTTCCTTTTGTTGTGGTACAGTCAGCATCAAAAGTAGCGGATCAAATAACGCTTCATAAGTATCTACCATTCTGTAACAGCTTAACAAAAAACTGATGTCTTTAATATAGAACAACTAAGACTGTAAAAGATATACTTTTGAACTGGAATTTTAGAAATTCATCTATTTTTGGAAAAATTTATCCGAAATATCAGATACTTTTGGCGCGTTGTTTCATCCGCTACTTTTGATGCTGACTGTACATCGTTTGTATTGCATTGTTGATATGTTTATACGACTGTTTGGTTTCTAAATAAATTATTAAAAAAAAATAGTACAACCTCTCAAATGTACTAGTTCAGTCTTTTAAGTGGTATATTTGTAGCCGCCGTCAGGATCTCCACGACTCAAATAAAACTTCAATTCTTAGTGAAATGTTATAATTTTTCAATGTACTGGTTACAAGGGTTCTTGCCAAAACGGTTAAATGTAGAAAGTGGTTGCTTGTTGATAGTATGGAAGATGATGAGAGAGTGGTTTTGCAATATTTGATCAGTACCCCTAGTGTAAATTTAATCGACATCATAACGTGACGAACGCGTTTGCGTTAAGTCTCATTTTGTATAGGGTTTTGAGTTTCCAAAACGTCCCGCTTGGCGCGCTCTTTCTAAATCCAATACAAAATGAGACTAAACGCAAACGCGTACGTCACGTTTCGAAATCGAATTTATTTACACTAGGGGTACTGTACAAAAGGTGGTTTAAATTTAGGTGCTTCTAATTGGCTGCGATACAGAATATGTGGAGCGCTCCTATTGGTGCTTTTGACAATCCTCCGAATACTAGCCGAGCCCGACGGCTGCGTTTCGCTACTGCATCGGGAATATTTTTATATAATAATAAGTTGCATTCGCAACAATATTAATACAGTATAATGTATTGGTTTTGTGCGGACTTTGACGGTAATGGATTCATAATTTGTAAAAAGGTGTTGAATAAAAGTTTTATATGTTGAGGAGTATAATATATATTTTTCATTATTTGTTCTTATTACAGGACACACCGGTATACAGGATATTTTCTAGTATTTCTCAGAACAAATCGGTTTGTACTCTTTTGTTTTCCTCTACTTTCTTTCTGTCTCCATAATTATATAGATAGATAGATAGATAGATAGATAAATCATTTATTTGGCAGCTGCAAAAACACACAATATAAAGTTTAAATCACCATAAAGAACACAAATTATTACACTAACAAAATAAAAATAGCACAAAAGAAAATTGAGACAACAAAATAGGCAAAATTAATAAACAATAAAATAAAATAAAAGTACCTACCTACATACTGTGTGCGTTGCAGCAGGACAAAAGGGTCACGGCTCAGTGATACTCTTCACTCTTTCGAGTAAAGCACTGGTTTTCTGCCGGAACCCAGGTCACAGCAGATGTATAAAAAAAGGGTATGTGTGTGTTACATGTTTATAATATATAAGTCGTATGTGATAATAAATAAGTCGGCAAGGGTGTGAACAGTGTGTAGGCCCCCTAGATCATCTCTGTGTCTATCTTTACGTAATTTTCAGCAAGAGGCCTGTTTCAATGGATTATTCGACGCTCATGCCATTAGAGACTAAATCAATATATTTTTAAGAAATAAAAAGTCGGCGAACGATGCTATTAGGCTTAGAATAAATTAAAAAGTGGAAAAATTACTGCCTTGGGTGAGACTATAGAGGTCGTGAGTTCAAGTCTCACCTAAGGCAGTAATTTACCCACTTTAAAGTTATTATTCTTTAAATTCTTTAAATATTATAGGACATTATTACACAAATTAACTAAGTCCCACAGTAAGCTCAACAAGGCTTGTGTTGCGGGTACTTAGACAACGATATATATAATACATAAATATTTATAAATACTTAAATACATAGAAAACACCCATGACCCAGGAATAAATATCCATGATCATCACACGAATAAATGCCCTTACCAGGATTTGAACCCGGGACCACCGGCTTCATAGGCAGGGTATATTATTGAGACTATACTTATATATATATATGACACAAGAGAACATCATGTTCTCGTTTGATTGTATTATTTTAGTTTTGGACACTTAGAGACCTTATACACCTCTAAGATTTTATTTTATTTTAAATTTTATTTTATTTTAAATTTCATTTTATTTTAATACCTATTTTAATGATTTGGACACTTAGACACCTGTACATCTCTAAGTCAATTTAAATTTATAATTTAGTTTTATAGGTAGGCACTCCTTATTAATAATATGTAGTCGCGTTTATGTGGCGCTATGCCGTCTTTAATGTAACTTACAAGCACAAATGTTGTATCTCACAATTTTTTTTATTATATTTATATTAATACAACCCGGCAGCTTGAACATGTCATGCTCGCTTAAAAGTCTTTACTTACGGTGGCGTCGTTGATCGGGTCGCCACTTTCCCGAATGAAGGTTGAGGGAGGCGATGGCTGAGATACACGTCATACTCGTGAACGGGTGCTGTTTGTGGAGACCGGTCTGTTTAAGCTTACACGGGGTACAAGTTATGTTAAAGTATGTAACTTTACTTTTGAGTGACATTAACGTGAGACACTTCATTCGGTTCTTGTCTGTTTTAATTTTTTTGTCTGTTAATTATTTATATAAGAATTCAAGCCTTGGCGACCCTCTACATCTCTAAGGATAATTTAATATATATTTTTATATTTTATCTCTGACACTTAGAGACTTATACATCTCTAAAGAATTTTAGTATTTTATGGTTTTATTTTTTTATCATAGTTTTTTTTGTGTAATTTGACATTTAGAGACAGTATACATCTCTAATAAAGTATTTATTATTTCATAGATTCGATATTTGTAATTTTTTTTTTTTTATTTATTGTTTGTAAAAATGGACATGTAAAGTGCCCCTGTGGCCTATTTGCTGAATAAATGTTTGATATTTGATATTTGATATATTTGATATTACGCTATTCACCATTTTACAAATTTTGTCTTACCCCATTTTAATAAATAACTAGTCGCAAAATGTAGCTATAAACTACAGTTAACCTGGAACAAGCAGAGCGTATAACATGCTAATCTCGACTATGTTTACCGAGACTGCATATACGAGTATGCAGCTCTGCAGCAGTAGTGGCGCGCTAAATATCGGGCTGGTTAATATTCCATGCACCAGCGTGTAGGTAAGCGACTGAAGGGCAATTTTTTTTATACTACGTCGGTGGCAAACAAATAAATAAATAAATAAAAAAATCTTTATTGCCACACAACAAAATTTACAATTTCTGTGAAAATAGCTAAAAAATACAAAATAACTTAAACTAATTAACTTAAATTAACATAATAATTACAACTTAAATCTATAATGTGGCAAAGGGTGCCAATCTCAGCATGTGCAGTGCCAGAGGGCTCTGCGCTGATTTTCAGATTGGTCCCAGCATATGGCCCGCCTGATGGTAAGCAGTATCCGTAGCCTATGTACGCCTGCAACTCCAGGGGAGCTCTGGCAACCTTACTCATCGGCAGGAACACAACACTATGAGTAGGGTCTAGTATTATTTGGCTGCGATTTTCTGTAAGGTGGAGGTACTTCCCCAGTTGGGCTCTGCTCTAGATCTGGAATGACATCCGCTGTGCTGTGCCCTACCTCACAGAGCGAGATGACATTCACAATGCCCATACCTCTCTTGTGGACGTAGTTAAAGGACGTACCCGGGTCCTCAATGCATTGAGATATACATAAAATTTTGAGATATACATAGATGCGCTTTACAGATTGGTAACAAGATATTATTATCTGAATGAATATTATTTAGCCATTAAAAAATTTCAGCGACAAATCTTTTTTAAATAGCAGGAAATTGTGTATTAGGTACATGTAATATTCAAATCTGCGGACAGATCTATATTATATCGCTGTGACGTCTTAGAAGCATCGTTCGAATCGGACCGATAGTTATCATCATTCAGTGCAGACAAAGTTCCGGACAGAAATTATTCGTATTATTTTATATTTATTTTAGAAAAATAATGTGTTCTTCATTTATACAAATGATGTTGTCGACATAAAGAAGACTAATAAAGCTAAAGTAATGTCTTAATATAAAATTAAATTTTGTATTTATTGTTTTTTTTATACTACGTCGGTGGCAAACAAGCATACGGCCTGCCTGATGGTAAGCAGTCTCCGTAGCCTATGTACGCCTGCAACTCCAGAGGAGTTACATGCGCGTTGCCGACCCTAACCCCACCCCCCTCGTTGAGCTCTGGCAACCTTACTCACCGGCAGGAACACAACACTATGAGTAGGGTCAAGTGTTATTTAGCTGCGGTTTTCTGTAAGGTGGAGGTACTTCCCCAGTTGGGCTCTGCTCTAGATCTGGAATGACATCTGCTGTGCTGTGCCCTACCACACAAGGCGAGATGACATTCACAGTGCCCATACCTCTCTTTTGGACGTAGTTTAAGGACATACCCGGGTCCGATTGTATCTAAATAAAACAAATCTCGCCGTACAAAGTGAAGATTGTCAGAAATTATGCAGAACTAATAAATATTATATAACAAAGTTCAAAATTATGTGGAAATTATTATTCCCTCTGCCTAAAGGCTACACCTACATTGATGGTAAAGATTAATGGTAATAAATAACTTGTATTTGTATTTTATATTAGTAAACTAGTAAATTTCGTAATAACTTATCTACGCCCACTCACAAACACGACGCCATCAAATGCCAAGCCATTTCGTCTTTAAATGAGTCCATCCGTCCTAATGAGCCGTAACTAACTTGTTTACGAGTAATAAGAAGGTGGGTCACGGAGGTCACCTGAATAGTGTTGCACTAAAATTAAGGAAGAAGTAAGGTAAAGGTCTCCTTTCCCAAGCACTAACAGTGCGAGCAGTGTTCACGACGGCCGTGATTCGCGTACTGTTCCGCACCGCATCGCACGCTGCGTGCGCGCTGATACCTAGTACCTAGGCTCTGCGAAACATGTCGCGCGAGTGACTAAAAAGACGTGAGTGGAATGCGTAGAATTAGTTAAATGTTAGTATGTCTCACTACAGTTTAAATTCAAATTGGGTATATTCTTTTGAATATAACCTTTTGAACACTTTGTGTCATAAACACAAATATCACTCAAATGCCAAGCCACGGTAAATTTAAAAATTATGTAAAACGTAAGCTTATCTCTAAAGCCTATTATAGCACACAAGACTACATGAATGATGAAAGACCGTGGGATTAAGTGTGATTGTAAAGAATGAATTATTTATTGTTAAGCATGTTAATAATGATGAAATTGATAATTCAATGCATATATATATACCGTATTTTTTGACATTTAGATTTTATTCTAGAAAGTTTCTAGACTAGTATATTTTTAAACAATTTTGATGTTTGACGATCCTTTTGTGAAATTCTTATTATTAAGTTTACCATATCTATAATAATTCAATGTTTTTTTTTAGAATAATAATAACTGCATCAATAAATTGCTCTGATATTTAGATTAAGATGATATTTGTAAAATTAGACGATTTAAAAGTGCTTGTTGCTAGGCCTATTTGAATAAAGTATATTTTGACTGACTTGACAAGCTTTTGGGCGCAAAGGAGCTAATATCAATCTTACTTGAAAGCAAAGAAAATTTGAAATATAGGTGAATTGTCAAAGTAAATTTTGTAGTCACGGAAAATTTACTACCAACTTTTGACCCGGGATTAAAACTTTTAGAACGCCATTTGACTTTGATCCTTATTCTTTCAGTGATATGTGTTAGATTTGTATAATATCAAAAAGTGGCGCCATAGGCATTGCAGTATTTCAGGTGCTACAATTACGCTTCTACGGTGTAGATGTGCTACGACCATGCTACGACAAGGTGCTACGAGACTGAAGATCCAGAGGCCGACTGTAACGGACACGTCGTGTCAATTCGAACGTTTACTCACATCAGTAACCCTAGTGTAAATTTATTCGATAGCGAAACGTGACGTACGCGTTTGTGTTAAGTCTCATTTTGTATGGGATTTTGAGTTTCCAAAACGTCCCGCTGTCCTGTTTCTAAATCCCATACAAAATGAGACTCAACGCAAACGCGTGACGTACATCTCGCTATCGAATAAATTTACCCCCTAGTGTAATATCATCATTCTGAAGCGTTCGAATTGTTCTTTAAGTTTACAGGGTCCAGTGGAGATAACGAGGGGAGGCTTTTGCCCAGCAGTGGGACACCAAAGTAGGCTAAAAAAAGGACTCGCGAAACATGCTCGATAGAAATTCTCTGAGCAGAAGCACAAGCAATTCCACTAATCGACATTTAGTAATTAGGTCATCACATCACTAGCCTTGATATAAGGTGAGGTAGGGGAAGTGCGCCATGCCGTCTAAGTGCGCCTACCTTGAATATATCCAAAACTGCTTACACTACTAGTATTCTACAACACTTAGACTCTAAGAGTGTTGTAGAATACTAGTAATATTAGTAGTATATAAGCAGTTTTCGATATATTCACTAGTATTCTACAACACTTAGACTCTAAGAGTGTTGTAGAATACTAGTAATATTCGTAGTATATAAGCAGTTTTCGATATATTCACTAGTATTCTACAACACTTAGACTCTAAGAGTGTTGTAGAATACTAGTAATATTAGTAGTATATAAGCAGTTTTCGATATATTCAAGGTAGGCGCACTTAGACGGCATGGCGCACTTCCCCTACCTCACCTTATTTAAAAACAAATTGAAAACATTGATGTTGAAAGAGTGCTTTTATTCTATAGATTAGTATATGACCTACTTTAGTAATTTGCCTACGTAATGATGGTTGGTAATTAATTTAGATATATATGTCTGATATTGTTCTGCATTTTAGATTATATAATTATTAGATTTAGAATTTAGATTTAAGGAATTTTAGTAGTAATATTCAAATACAATTATTATATTGTTCATGAATAAATAAATAATAATAATAATTTCTTGTCTGATAGGCGTATTCTAATTTCAATAACAAGTTATAAATGAGATCTGATTTAGTTGTGATGAAAAGTTTAGATGCGTTCAATTTATAAGGATTTTTATGTTTGTTTTATAGGACTACAGAAGGGACATAAAACTTATAACGGTATAAGTATTCGACTTAAATTTGACATTCCGTTCCCAAAATTTTCGAAAACGAAACGAAAACGAAACTTGGATTTCTGAGATTTTTACGCAGGACTTTTCACGTAATGTGCAGTTGTCCTTATCGCATTCTATCGTTTGTCTAATTTTAGGAGCCTCCCGTCTGCACGACGGAGATATGTACCTAAATTTCTCAAATTTCAGAAGGGACTTGTCAAATATCAATATCAAATATCAAACATTTATTCAGCAAATAGGCCACAGGGGCACTTTTACATGTCCATTTTTACAAACAATAAATTAAAAAAAAAAAAAAAACAATTACAAATATCGAATCTATGAAATATGAATCTTGAATGGGACTATATCCTCTTAAAAAGAATTCCTAGTTACGATTTTTCCATACAAACGCTCTCGACTGTTTCCTCCCTGGATTTTTAACCTAGACCAATGATTTTCAAAGAAGATCAATATCATCAATATCTGTGCCGCTATGTTTTGTTTTTTTGTTGCACTTTACTACTAGCTTTTCGGTGATGGAAAACATCGTGAGGAAACCTGCATACATCTGCGAAGAAATTCAAAGGTGATTAATTCTTTTTTAAATAAGTTAAAATAATTCGACTCGTAATGATAATGAACTTCGAAATAATTATATTTGTGTAAATAATGTTTTCATCAATAAAATAATAATGCGCGATCCTATTATTTTATCAATAAAATTTTGATTGATTGATTGATTGATTGACTATACATAGGATTAAAGTACTTACATCAAATTCATCCCGAATAGAGCTGCTGTGGTTGGGCTGTATCTTGCATGCCTGCCCCGATATCAACGTGCGCGCCTTTCGAGGCAAAGCAGAGGCCTTGGTGGTCTGCGACTAGGCAACTGTTCACGTTCGACCTCAACATTATCTTCTCTGTTACACGGTCAGGAACTACCATCTCCATAATTTATAGTAATCCACGTGGAATTTCGGAATTAAAGAAATAAGGAATATTAAACAATAAACAAATCTAAAACTGCATTTTGACGTTTTGATGTGCGTTCTGAAATCAATAGTCACCCGGGGTTAACATAATCTCTACAAAAAATTACGCACAAATATAATTTTGTTTGTGTCAATGATTGAAATACTACTGTATTGATATACTTTGATTAAACACGAGTCATTTAGAATTTAAAATGTTTCAATTTGTGTGCGAAAAATGCACTAAAGACAATCATAGCAAAACATCTGTGGGTATGTTTCTGACTGAATATTATTTCGTGACAATTGACATTATTACTTGTCATTTATTTTTGTGTTGTTTGTGTGAAATGCGTGAGCAATATATATATTTTTTAAATTATAAATGGATATCTCTCTTATTGACGTCGACAACAACTGGTAAAAGTCGGTGAAACATTCCTTCATTGGATATCCAATAAGGTTTTTACCCAAGTAGTTTAGTAAAATTTACGAACAAAGTGTTGTCAAGTAATGGATGTAAGTAGTGATGAACCTACTAATTATCGATGTTTTAGGCCAGCAATCCGCATTGGGCTAGCGTGGGGACTATAGCCCGAGGCCTCTCGCGCATGAGAGGAGGCCTGTGCCCAGCAGTGGGACGTATAATATATAGGCTGAAAATTATTTTTATTATTATGATTTTCATCTATCAATAGAGTGATGCTTGAGGAGGTTTAGGTGTGTATATTGTTAAGGTTTTGTGTTACACGTGCAATGCCGGGCCGTGTCACTGGTTCATCAGATAAACTGATTTTCATTTTGTTTATATCGAATTGAATTGAAAGCTTTATTTCAAACATATTAGGTATCCATATCTTGGTTAGTAACAAAACAATAAACGAAATAAAAATAATGTTAGTATTACTTAAGGCTAAAAAATAACAAAAAAAAAATACATAAAAATGCCAAAAAAAATACCGATAGGCAAAGGCATTGTTAGACACGAATATAAATAAAATAAATAAATATTTGGGGACATCTTACACGGATCAATCTAGCCCCAAACTAAGCTAACCTTGTACTATGGGTACTAGACGACGATATACATACTTGTATAGATAAATACATACTTATATACATAGAAAACACATGACTCGGGAACAAATACCTGTGTGCATCACACACATAAATACCTTTACCGGGATTCGACTCCAGGATCATCGGCTTCATAAGCCGGGTCACTACCCACTAGGCCAGACCGGTCCTCAAGCCAATAACAGCGCTATGATGATTTATCCCTCAATTTTTAAATTCTCAGGCTCAAAACTAATTAGCAGTCAAGTACAATCCTCCCAAGAATAATATTAATAACAAAAACGTATTTCAATACGCCTGCCTCATTTGTATGGGTTGCGGCGTGGCCGTTAAATACTCGAATGGGCAATGAAATAAGTGTCCTTTCCGTTTACCCTCTATATATAGATCACTTTCTTTAGATGCAGCATGTATTTAAGACTTGCGGTCACACTTATTGACGTGCTAATTTAGTATGAAAGTGCGTTTACCTGACAAAGTCAAATTAAGGTATTGTGATTATGACCGATATGTATGTGTTCTTCTGTTCCCTCAAAACTTCCTCAATATTCATTATACTTTAACAATTAGGGTGTCATTTGAATCGTCTTGATTGTCCGCTGTTAGCACATTAAGTTGAGCACGGCTCCCTCCCTATGTAAATTGCAAATGGGTGAATCAACTTTTTTTGTTTTGTTATCCTGTCCCGTTGTCCAAGGGACAACAGTGGCACAGTTTGTTTGAAGAGACGTTGTATGCCGTTCTATTAACATGCTTAGTAGGGGGCCCATTATGGACATTGGTTATAACGACCACAAAATCAGTATTTCAATGAACTTTTGTCCCCTGGACAACTAATCGTAACCATGGCAACGAGTGACGCTAAAAAGTTGATTCTCCCAAATACCTATTACCAAAAATATTGTTCTAGAAATAGACATGATGCATGATAATATTGTTAAGGGCGAATACCCCAAAGATCCTTCTTTAAGTGACAAACATTCAGTGCTACTCACACGTTGTCGTTTTGCCTTTATAAAGTGCTTTAAGTATATACCGGGAAACCCATGTTATTGGCTACGACGTAGTATAAAAGAAAAGTAATGAACAGTGAATTTATTTTTCACATTATGCCGGTGTGAAGGTTGCGAAACGCCAAGCCATATATTTTGACCAAGGTGTAGAGTTTGTGAAGTTAGGGCTTGTAGATAGATGTCGATTTAAAATGATCGCGTAACTTTGATTGTAAGGCGGCGTATGATTCTTAAATATCTACTTTGAAAGTAGGAAAAAGCTAATGGTCCCGGGTTCAAATCCTGGTAAGGGCATTTATTCGTGTGATGAGCATGGATATTGGTTCCTGAGTCATGGGTGTTTTCTATGTATTTAAGTATTTATAAATATTTATATATTATATATATGTATCGTTGTCTAAGTACCCTCAACACAAGCCTTATTGAGCTTACTGTGGGACTTAGTCAATTTGTGTAATAATGTCCTATAATATTTATTTATTTATTTGGCCTCTTGTTTCAGTGTTATCGTAAAGAAAACCTAGAAGTAGGCCGTCATAAAAAAAACTAAATCTGTGTTGTTCATAAACTTATCTATAATAATTTATTGTTCCTATTTGCCATATTGACATTAGTGTATTACAGAAAGATGCTTATTAATAGATACTAAATATTTGTGAAAATATTGAAGCATCACAGAACGGAGAACATTTGAGAATATCTTATCCCATCAAAAACATTTTCATGTAAAATGTAGCCAAGGCGAAACCATAAGGCTCGCACTGTTCTCAGTTATCAGATCTCATGTAGAGCCAAGCTTATAACTCTAAGACCTGACTTCACAAACTCTTACACCCTTATTCATAAACGTCTACTAAAGTTGACAAGCCGCTAATAATCGTTTGCCCGTTTCCATCATACAAATACGTCGGAATAATCAATACGTTTCCGCACCCTCTTATATGTTTTCAGACCGGTTAGTCACTAAGCAGTTAAATATTTTTAATATTCTTTCGTGTGTGGTTTCCTTCTACCTACTACGTACACTCCTGCCTACACAGCTACCGAGCAAAAGCAATACAAATAATACATGTTGTGTGCTCATTAACGGTGAATAATTATTCCCTGTAATTATTTGCTCTCGTTAATCACCGAGCAAATATTCGTGATGCCTGACCGAATGGAACTAGTTTATAGAAAAAGATCTTTATTTACAGAAAATCGTCTAGGCCATTTCAACCTTCTATCGACCATATAAGGCATAGATTTAATTGACGAATTAAGGGACTTGGGTGGTTTATTTTAAGTGTCATTAATTGTCACATTTATTATTTTGTACGAATGGTTTGGATCTCTGTTTTCGTCATCTTTCAATTATCTTTATTATCAAGAGTATGATGATGATTTAAGCGGCTGCAATTAGAGTTTTTATGTCAAGTCTATTAACCATCATTATCTGAAATAATTTCTCGAATTGAATCGCTAAATGATTGGTCGTATGCGATGTTAACTCAAATAACTTTTGACCTGACACAATTTAACTTAATTTGCAAAGAATACTTGCCTGCGGCCCTGCGCCCGAATTATCATTTGGAACTAAGCGACTTACAATTAGTTCGACGCACATTACAGAAGGTCTTGTTTGGACTCGTGTAACTTGTGATTTTTTTTAAATTAGGGCTATCATTTTGATGTCAACTTCTAGCTGATATCCTGTACTATCATTTAACAATAAAAAAGTACGATCTCAGTTTCGAAAAAAAAGATATAATATAAAAAAAGTACATTTTTGAAGACAATTTTTCAATTTTCGAGTAAGTAATTGTGGAAAATTCTCTGTGACATTTATGTCTGCAAGTTATGCCCTAATTCATAAGCTATCGAATGATTTTTTTTTAATGTACGACTGGTAAATGGACAGATACATTAACCAAGTGCATTCGCTTTTAGCGCTATAAAACTTTGAGGGGTGCATTTTTAAAATGGTTGAGAAAAAACGTAGGTATGAGAGGTGATTTGTCGATATAATTTATCGTACTATACGGGTTTACGGATCCACTATACTTATACAAACACACTGTATAAATAAAATAATAAAAATAAAATTCGTTTATTACAGACATAAGTCCATGTGAGTTAGCATCACTATTACTAAGTCCTTAAAATTAGAGTTAATATTATTCAAAACTAAATAATACAATAAAACTAAAAAAAAAATATAACAAAACTAACTTAGCCTATGACCCGTTACATAAGGAACTGGCGCATGCAGACAAAGCCAGTGTCTCATTAGAAGGCTGTCCCACATTTCTGAGACAACGCTCAAGATTCTATTGAAGCTGTCCCGTATCCTGCTCAAGGTTGAAGCACACCTCTTTCTTTATCTATTCCGGCGTCGGCAAACATCCCCAAGGCATTACAGAAACGAGGCAACCCCATTAGAACCCTGTAAGCGTTGTTATATTGCACGCGTAGGGCGTTGTAAGCCTTATGCGTGTAGTTGACCCATAAGATGCAGGTATAAAAAGATTGGCAGTATGCCGTGAACAGCGTCGCCTTGACTTGTTTCGTACACCGTGCAAACCTATGCGCCATCATGTTGCATCTGACTGACAACGCTCTACGCTCACGTTCCATGTCCAAGTTATTTCTCAAATCTACCGTGACCCAGTTACCCAGATACTTAAATTTGACGACTATATTTAGAGGAGTCCCGGTCCCGCATCGTCTTAGGTGTGGTACGTCAGGATAAAATTATGACCCTGCCTTAAACACAAGCTACTCACTCTTCTTTACGTTGTATCTGAGTCCATGCGTCTCGGCATACTACTTACTTACTCCTCTGGCGCAGCGACCCAAAGTGTGTCTTGGCCTCAAACACTACTGCTCGCCACTGATCCCGGTCCTGTGCAGTTTCTCGCCAGTCTTCAACCTGGAGCTCGCGTAGATCCGTGTCCACCACATCCGCCCATCGATACCTAGGTCGACCGGCCGGGCGGCGTGCTGTCGGTTTTCCTTCAAAAGCTCTTTTCACCGCCCGATCGGCTCCCATTCGCTCTAGATGACCGAGCCACCGCAGCCTTTGCGCCTTTGTGACACCCATGATATTTGGCTCAGCTACTATCTGTTCGACTTCGACGTTTTTGCGGATTCTCCAGCTGCCATCGGGTCGCTGCGTTGGGCCGAGGATTTTGCGAAGAATCTTCCTCTCAGCCACCAGAAGCTTGCTTTCCTCCTGCAAAGTTCCAGGACTCACATCCGTATGTTAAGATGGGTCGTATTACGGTCTTGTAAATTCGGATCTTAGTTTTTCTGCTGAGAAGCCTGGACACCAAGACTTTGTGCAGAGCTGCACCGCACCGCAAGGCATTCTGAATACGAATGTCAATTTCTTCGTCACGTGAATTGTTGTCGTTGATCGTACAGCCTAGGTATTTAAATTTGGCCACCCCTTTAAACACAGTATTTCCAACATGTAGATCTGCAGGTTTGCCTCGATCAGTTTTGTAACGTCGATGGGAAGATACTCAGTCTTATCTCGTCTCGTTGTCTCGGCATACTTCTCACAAATTCTCCTTAACGTCATCATCACGTTGATAGATGGAGTCAGCAGCACCATATCATTGGCATAGCTAATGTTGTTCACACATTATATGACAGCCTTCATAGGTGCTGCTGAGTTCAACAATCGAAAGAATAATGTTTAAGTTGAAGAGACGAGGCGAGGTCAAACCCTGCCGCACCCCGCACTCCAACCCATACATATCAGAGAGTGACCCTGCCCCCTTACATAATTGGTTTGTTTACTGTACCAATATCTAAGCACCGACACAACTTCGTTCTAAATAAAAATTGTAAATTGTTTTGGGAAACCGCAAACTGCACGTGTGCCAGTAATTCAAGCCTGTAATAAGTAGCTATAATATACTGAAATCGACCGGGATATAAACCGTGATTACCTTTTATATTGTTTTTATTGAGCTCTCGATATTTCGACGCAGTTACATGCATCTTGTTCACGGGTTACCCGTAAAAACAATATAAAAGGTAATCACAGTTTATATCCCGGTCGATTTAAGTGTAGTGAAATCAACCGTGAATCATTCAAAGCCGTTACCTATAATATATTTAAAAAAGTGGCTGTGACATAATCGGACAGACAGACGGACATGACGAATCTATAAGGGTTCCGTTTTTTGCCATTTGTCTACGGAACCCTAAAAAGTACACCCCAACCTCAAAATTCACTACTTACTTGCATCAAAAACGTTTTATAACATATGTTTAATTAACACGTTCTGCGACACGAAATTACTGCAGGACTGTGAAAAGTTGTTGTTTAACCTTTCGTGCTAATATTGATACCCGAGCAAGCGAAAGATTCCAAAATTAAACTTCGACAATCTTGAGCGTTGAGGGTTTCAAAGCAAGAGGATTAAACAAATTTTGTCACCGAGCGAAACACAACTTTTTTCACCACACCAACCCAAGGAAAATACTAACTACTTATAAAATATCAAACAAAATCAAACCAAATCAAATCCTAATGAACGTTATTACATATTTATCATTCAAAATCATAATTTAAAAGACATTTCTACCAGCCAACGTTAGAAAACAACTCAAAATTTTCATCACATTACTTTGCACTGGCACTTTGCATTTTAAGAATGCTAGTAAGTTGCATTTTATCCACGTGTGCAACACATGCACAGTAATGCAGCTGTAGTTGACATCTGAACGTCATCTTTAGATACGCAAACATCTATCTACGATTTACAAATCATTTTGAGCACAATGTTGCGTTCTCCTCTCGAGAGTAAGCTCGTGTCCGTTAACGGCCTTCATCATGACGTCGATCTTGACTCGGATGTACGGCTTGTTCCCCTCCTCCACCCTCCCCTTCACGCGGTGGAAGCGCAGTACCGAAGACAGCGCCGACTTTATCGACATCATGGCATACTGGTAGCCTGTAATAAAATGCTAATTCTTAAAAATTTCCGATCTGAGTGGTTTAGAATATATATTTGCTGAAGAACGCTATTTATTTAACAGCGTTCTTCAGATTGGATGTGGATCCGTACCAAGGCACGGAAACTGGTTAAATTTCTAACCCCATTATTCATAAACGTGTACTAAAGTTACGATGCCGCTGATCATCGATTGTCCCTTTCCATCATACCAATACGTCGGAAAGGGACAAACGATGATCAGCGGCATCGTAACTTTAGTACACGTTTATGAATAGGGGGGTAAACCGTTATCATGTACTTAGCGCACAACATTTCTCTGTTATTTTTAAACCGGTTTTTACGAGAATAATTCTTGTCAAATTAACCGGTTTAGAGCAATAAAAACCGATATTTTCCTATGTCGGTGTCTATGTTTAAGTAGCACACAGGTCGGCCGGCAGTTTCGAAATAATCGGCGTAATAACCCCGTGAAGGTAGGGTTCCCTTCCAGAAAAGATGTGACATGTAAGAGAAAATGATCTCCCAATAATCAATCGCCTTTGAAATTGACATAAGTAAATAACTCAAAGGACATCCTACAGCTGATTAAAAAACCTAGACACAGGTCTCTTATAATACCCGCAAAGGATCCCTATACCAACATCAAAACATTTTTGTCTAATTATTTTTTAATTAAGCGAACCTGATTATATTAAAAACAGACGGATTTTCAGGAGGGTCACCAATCTAACCGGGATCGTTGCTCCTAATGCCTACTGTCTGGTTACTAAGCTTTAGCAAACATGTTAAATTTGTTAAATATCAAAAAGTGGCGCCATCTTATCACTCGAAACGATGTCGCCATTCTTTTGGCCTTTGATCTATTAGATGGCGCCACTTTTTGATATTTAACAAATTTAACATATATCAGTGAAAGACTAAGGATCAAAGTCAAATGGCATTCTAAAAGTTTTAATTATGTATCGAAAGACGGCTGTAAATTTACTGTGGCTACACAGTTTTCTTTGGCAATCCACCTCTATTCCAAATTCTCTTTGGCTTTACTACTTTAGACGTTTAACTACGTACATGTCCACTTTAAATTTACGTCATTATCTTTAAATTGCATTATCGGCCTATATAGTATACATTTCATAGTCCTTACCGATGCAATTTCTCGGGCCGATGCTGAACGCCATAAATGCGCAGGGGTGCCTCAGCGCGGCCCGCTCAGGAAGGAAGCGGTCCGGATCGAACGCGTCCGCGTCGGGGCCCCAGTACTTAGGGTTCCGTTGTGTGCCCCACACGGACGCTGCTATACCACTGCCGGCGGGCAGCACGCATCCTGATGCTGAAATACATAAATTTTAACATTTAGGGTTGGATGCACCAAACAATTTGTCACCATTAGAACTTGAGTATATTTTTGAAGTGAAAACTTCTTTCGCGGCGCTGTGCATTTTTTGTGATAGGAAAAAAAGTTAAACTCGACAGGTCACGTGACCGATATATTCGTCAGATTGAAAATTCGTAAGACGGACACGTGACCTGATTCACCTGATCGAAAAACTCCATGATGGTTCTAGTAATGATGATGGTGTAAGAGTCTGAAATTATGGATGGTAGTTGATTTTTCTGAGAGATAAACTTTTTAATGTTAAATAATTGTAATAGTTCTGAAGTGTTATTTTTTTTATGTAATATAAATTGTCATGTTTGTGTACGATAGCGCAATAAATGAATATTGTATTTTATCACATAAATGATAGGTACTGGAAAAGTACCAAAAACTTAAATTGTAAACCAAGTCTGTCGGCTAGTGTAGATCGCGTAAGTGAACCCAAAGATGTTATTAAGTTAACGGATTATTTCAAGGTGGAGCCCCCTTATCAACCCGTATGTGTGGGGTTCAATGCTGAGTCCAATATGAAAGATACTCCTATTGTAGTATCCGCTAAAGACGTCAGACTAGCTATAACTAATATGAAAAGAGGTAAGTCTCCGGGGCACGACGGGCTCAGCACTGAACACCTTCAACATGCGGCTTCGCAAATTGGGAGATTATTATCTATGCTGTTCACGCTATGCTTGAGACACATATTTACCTCCTGATTTGATGAAAACTGTGGTCATTCCCCTTGTTAATTCTCTACAGAAGATCTTGCGGATAAAAGTAACTATAGGCCGATTTCTTGTGTACATGAAAATTTAATTCATGTCCAAAATCAAGGCATTACTTAAGCTAGTTAGACCTATGTGTCAGTTGCTAAGCAAAAACTCCTTATCTCCATTTTACTAATAGAATAGAATAGAATAGAATAATTTTTATTCGTAGACACAAACAAGACACATTAAATTAAGACTAGTAATATGATAAAGTACCTGCATGAGTAATGATGAGTGATATGTGTGATTGGAGAGTTTTCTTACGCAAAATTTCAAGTTTATGAGGTAATGAAAATGTAAGTACCAGAACCAGCCCTCTGGTCACCCGTAACATCAATGAGATGCTTCGCCAGCTCTTTAAATATACAATGGGCTTCGGGTCCCCAGTACCCGAGGGTGTCCAGCCCAAACGGCCCAAACATGCAACCAGAATCAATGCCTGCATATTTGCGCCGTTTGAGGTGCTCGGCTGCTTCGGCGGCCGTTCTGGCCTTGGTCGAGGTCCCTGGAAGGTGGGACGGCGCAAGGGTATCCATATACACACATGTGGCGTCCCAAACTAAAGGCCGTCCCAGCTTCCAAGGAACCAGAGTCATGCCGTCCGGCCGCTTGCCATCGTCCCTGTCTAAGACTGTGGGCTCTAGGATGCCTACAGAGGTTTTACTATACAAGTCGCATTTCGAAACCGATTTTCGTGAAATTTGGTAAGCAGGTTTTTAATTACATGGATTTTTGGACAATTCCAATTTTCGATATAAAGGGTAGTATTGGAGTCGTTGCAGTCGGTGCAACAGAACTGGCACTACCGAAAATTTCGAAATTCATTATTTCAAAATTTACAAGTTGGCCTGACATTACATAATTTTAAGTTACATCACTTAAAGGGTCTTTAACATTTTGATTTTATTAGTGCTTCGGATATTCTGAGGACTGGTTTTAAGGCCCAGTAAATTTGTATACTTCTCTCACCCTCACTGAGCGTAAATGACAGCAAAATGAAGTAGCCTTTCCTTCCAAGGTAACTTACGCAAGGTGGTTTCCTCTTCAACCTTCCTGATGAGGAACGGCGCTGGTGGGAACAGCCGAAGCGTCTCCTTAATGACACAGTCCAGGTACTTCAGTCGTATCAGGTCCTCTTTCTCCAGAAGCCGGTCCGAGTCGCCGAACACTATGTCCAATCTACAAATAGATAAACAATTTATAAGTTGTCCCACCACAAACATTTTACATGAAAAATATTTTTGGTAAGATGGACTTACTCTGCATGAACCTTGTCCTGTACATGAGGATACTTGGCCAGCAAATCGAGAGCATAACCGATAGTAGAGGCAGAGGAGTCGGTGCTCCCGATGATCAGCGTCAGGATCTCCTCCCGCAGTTCCTCGTTGCTGTACCCGCCCTCGCTGCCCGAGAAGTGGATCAACAGCTCCAGGAAAGACTTGGAATCGTAGTCAGATAAGTCTATTAATGGTAAGATGTTCAATATATTGTATTTAGTCGATAAGGTTAATTTAATGCCACAACAAGTTGCATAAAATTATAATTGTGTTATGAAGAATCTACGTTGTATTTTTGATATCAATTTCGGGTGAAACTTTATAAATAATAAAATCTTTATTTTCAAATAATTAATATAATCAGGCGTTACTTTGCGGAAAACCATGCTAATTAGAGCAAGAAATATTAATACGGTCTGACACCCAACGACTGAAACAAGTCAGTTGTCGGGTGTCAGACCGTCAACATCTCCAGCATCTCCTGAGGATGCCTCGTAGAGAGGCGAAACACGTGTCGAGTTTTGTACTTTTGGTGGTGGGTTGTTATATTTATTTTTGCGGTGGGAGGGTGGTTACATTAATTGCATGTAAAAATACGCAAGTAAGTATAACGGGTTAGCACTGATTGACTAACACGTTATTTTCTCACGGATTAGCAAAGTAATATTTCTTTATTTTCGTTCAAATATTGGCCCATAGATAAATACCTTATAAACTAGCATACATATTATTATAAAATATGTCTAAAAACTAAAAACACAATTATGGCTGCGATGCAGTTCGCAATGCCGCAGTATCATCGACTCCCAGCGTATATATTATGGAGGTGCCCGCTACGGTTGCGATCAGTGTGCATAGCCAACGTGTCAGTCGTCAACGCTCCGTAGCGAACGAAACGCAACTGCAATAAGGAAGAGTGATAAAGAGAGATGACTACGCTATGATTGGCCCGATAGCTATGCACCCTGTAATCTGTGATGTGTTTTATATGCAAGCGAGAGTTAGGAGTACCTGAACCGAAGGAGTGTTCTGATTGTGAATAACAGGTTGTGAATTTGATCCGGATTTGTTATGGATATGATCGTCAGTGTCAGATATGACATTTCCACAACCAGAAGAGACGGTTTTGTCTGCATCTTAAGGGGCCCACTGATTAACATGTCAGACAGGCCGATAACGTCCGGCGGACTGTTATAAGTGGCCCCCTTCAGACAAATTTCATTAAAGGTGCGACCAGACCGCAGCTTAAAAAACGGTCACGATACGGATTCGCAGTGACGCGTCGTATGCGTACCGTTTTTGACGCATGCTCCCCACACCGCTGCATAAAATACGCTGACGCACCGTAAATTGATCTGCGTAAAAATCGCAAAAAATATTAGACGGAGATCTTATGGCAGACACCACACCGGTGACGTAAAAGACGCAAAGATTTGCGAACAAAAAAGATTCGCGTGAAGCACGTCACTGCGATTCCGTATCGTGACCGTTTTTTAAGCTGCGGTCTGGTCGCACCTTAAAGCTGCTAAAACCATCTTGCAATATGGACGCAATTGGTAAAGAATGTAACATTTGATATATAGTAGGTAAATCTTATTATTATCGTATTAGTAGGTATACATTCCAACATTTATGTTTAAAACATAGAGCTGATGTTAAGTAGGTACTTAAGTAGAACTGACGTTACGTATCTTCTTACCAATGGTTTGGTTTGCTTTAGGATTTTCACATTGTTGACCTTTTAATTCTTCTCGTTTCTTCTTTATAACCTGTACAATTTAAAAGAAATTAGACAGCATGAGCATTTGAGGACATTACGATATTCCTACCTCGCTGCATAGAATAGAATAGAATAGAATAATTTATTCGCAAGAATGTGTATGTACAAAGGTGTCCTTATAAATAGCGAGTAACAATATTCAGCCATTTGGTATGCAAATTTTAGGAATAAGTATCGACAGCATTAAAATTATTTACAAGTCCAGATACTCCTTAACAGAGTAGAAATAATGTTCCTGAAACCATCTCGTTAATTTTGTCTTACATTCTAAATCATACAATAATTTGATATTATCAGGATGCTTATTATAAATTTCAATAATTATATTGCATGCATTACGCTTATAAATGTCAGCATGACAGGGAGGTTGATAAAGCAGATTTTTGTACTGTGTTCGCTGATTTCCTTTAAAAACATCAGAGCGTAACTTAACATATTTCATATTAGCTTTGACAAACAGACAAACTTTCTGATATGCATGCATGCTAAAGGTAAAATATTATATTTCTTGAAAATGGGTTTGCAACTGTGTTATCCTTGCATTTGCAATTGCGCGGACGCATTTCTTTTGTAGTTTAAAAGCTTTCTCGACATTAACAGAGTTCCCCAGAGTAGGAGGCCGTAGTTTAAAATAGAAGAGATCAGCTTCTGTCGAGACTGTTTTAACAAGTTTTTTCAAGATAAATACAAATCTGTCGAATTTCGAACATTTGTCTCTAAATTGTCAATATTTAAACCTAAAAATTTTATACAGCCAGTCTCTTCCACATGTTTGTCATTATACTTAATATTTAACGTCTTAGGATTAGTTTTGTGGGATCGTAATTGCATAAATTTAGTTTTTGTTAAATTAATATTAAGATAATTACTATTGGTCCATGTAAAAATGTCAGACAAAGCGTTATTAATTATTAATTCATAGTCATCATTGGAGTCCCTCTTTACTAGTAGCGTAGTATCGTCTGCGAAAAGAATGCACTTTTGTGATGTTGCTTGCGGGAGGTCATTTATGTATAACAGGAATAGCAATGGCTCTAAATGCAAATGGCATGTTGGTCACAGCTTCTTTTCATTTTAATTATGTCTCTTCATTATTATTCTCTTTATTTACTTTTCTTTTTAAGTTAGGTTGTTTTGTTTATATCATGAATATAAAAGTAAAAAACAAAAATAATACCTAACCTAGGGTACCTGCCGGCAACGGGGCAGGGCCTAAGCTGCCGGTGGTCAGGGCCGCCGAGAGAGAAACCGCCGGACTATCCGCGCCGTGTCCAAGACAAACGCCTTCCGCATCTGACCCTTGATCCAACCACCTAGCGAGTCTTTCAAGATGTTAGTCGTCCCTCTATTATTTATTACTACTTATATTGTTTATATTCCCTCCTGGGCATTGTTTTAACAGAATCACGCTCTTTTTTTCATATTTAGACGCCATTTTGCGTAAGTTATTTATCAGAAAACTTACATGATCAGTGAAACCATGCAAGACTGCGCAGCTGGTCCGCTGCTGGCGGTACTGCGGGGAGAACCGGAACAGCCACTCCGGTTGCAGCCAAAGGTGGAAGATACGCTCCGCCACCACCTGGGTTACTCGGCCCAGCTCCACGAGGAACGGAGACACGGCGTCGTCCTGGGCGTTTATCTTCACACCCAAGGAGGATTCTGGATTTATTGATTTCTATTGATAATATAAGTATATTCCATAATCGTAGAATGGAGGTTTAAGGTTCGCCAGTGCGTCACTTTTTGTTTAGAACTGTGCGGGCAAAGTTAGTTTGAACTGTAAATGACTCATTAAGAACTGTTCGGGCAAAGTTAGTTTGAGCCGTAAATGACTCATTAAGAACTGTTCCGGCAAAGTTAGTTTGAGCCGTAAATGACTCATTAAGAACTGTTCGGGCAAAGTTAGTTGGGGCCGTAAATGACTCATTAAGAACTGTTCGGGCAAAGTTAGTTTGAGCCGTAAATGACTCATTAATGACATTTTGGAAACGTTATCACATGAGACTCATCATCATATAAGCAGGATCGTTGCTTTTGTCATTGGAGTATTTGGAGTAATTTACATTCATGTGTATTTCAACATGGTCTAGACGTTTTTTGTCTGGCGTAGTGGGTATAGTGACCCTGCCTATGAAGTCGATGGTTCTAGGTTTAAATCCCGGAAAGGGCATATATTTGTGTGATGAGCACGGTTATTTGTTCCTGAGTCATGGGTGTTTTCTATGTATTTAAGTACATACATATAAAGATAGTTTATTATTCAAGTAGGCATATTACAATGTGCTTGTGAACGTGAAATAAAGCTACACCGGCTCTTACCCTTACACCTCTGGCCGGAGAAGATTTAAATCCTCCCTCAATTGAAGGAGGGTGTCCAAATATGGAGCAGCAAGAAACTCAGCGGGACATCTTTTCAAAACGTTACATCTTATAATTAACATTCATTATATTAATTATAGGAAAAAAATACAATTTAAATTACTATAGAAATCATACCATTACATACAGTAGGTACTTTTCTTTATAGAAATTTGATTTAAAAATACATATGTTACATCAAGTCGTACAAATACGTAGCTCTTTCAGAAAACTTTGAATCTTTACAAAAGGGATGGGAAATTGGTTGCTATGAAATACTTGCTTTCTTACCTGAGCCTATCTATCTAGTTAATGTATTAAAATCATTATAGTGTGTGTTATGATACACATAATACAATGATTTTAATTGCTACTTGTTTTTATTACAGTTTCTGGTTTGGACCATGCATGTTTGTCTGTCAAGTAGTCCTCGACTCTGTAATAAGCTTTCAACATCAATGATTTTTTAAAGTAATTATTAATATACTTACGTAAAGTTTATTGAACGGATAACTAAATAAATACAATAAATATACATATTAATAATTACTTTAAAAAGTCATTGATGTTGAAAGCTTATTATCTGGGCAGTTTTTCTCAAGACTCAGCTTGAAGTTGCGGCCTCCGGTCTCACTCAGCTTTCGAGATAGCTTCATGCTCTGCTCTTCGAAGACTCACAAGTGTAGTCCGAGGTGTAGGAGCTGATGTAAGGCTGCAGCTTGACCTTGCGGCCTCCGGCCTCGCCATGCTTGTGAGCCAGCTTCATGCTCTGCTCTGTGAAGACTCACCGCAAGTGGAATCCAGGGTGTAGGAACTAATGTAAGGGCGCAGCTTGACCTCGCGGCCTCCGGCCTCGCCCAGCTTGCGAGCCAGCTTCATGCTCTGCTTCGCGAACACGGGGACGAAGCTCTCCACTATCTTTGGTTTGAATGCTGGCTGCAGTATCTTTCGTCTTGGTTTCCAGATGTAGACTGAGAAAAACAAGGATATGCTGCGATTTTATGATACTATTATTCAAAATTATCATCGTACAAAACAGGTCTCCTGCCGCGTCTGTATATACGTATGTATGTTTGCAATAAATTCAAAAACTAATGAACGAATTTTTATGTAATTTTCACCGTCCACGTCACCATCAACAGCGTTATTCTTGAGGAAGGTTTAGGTGTATAATTTATTAAGTCACTAGTATGATTGATTGGGAATAGTCAAAAAGCTTGATAAAATATGTTAAAAAACCTTTGTGTCTCTTAAAATTAAGCCATATTTTAATTCTTCAAATTGAAAAATATTGCTATATTAACTTATTATGGTTGACGTAGCTGTAAATATTAAATAGAAGAGATAACAAGAAATACTCGTAAATAAACGTTTTTTGTCGGGCGTTTTGAAGGATTGTAAAGTCATCAACTTGGTATCTATCTAATATATGTGTTGAAAAGTTTACCAATCGATAATGTAAGTATACATTGTTTTTTAAAATAAAGGTTTACAGTTAAAAATATGTATTATCATTTTAGGGCGAATTTTACCATGTCCAAATACTCGGGTGACAGGTTATTCCTGTCAACGTCAATAAAAAACCAATGATACCCGAGACAGTAAAATGTACGAGAATCACGAAATCCTACTCTTCTCTCTCACATGAAATGCACGAATGATTGAATGCACTTTGGCATCAGAGGGCCTACCGCGAACCACGTTCGACGTGTTGTCTCTCTGTCGCACTTGTAAATTCGTACATAAGTGTGACAGGGAGGCAACTCGTCGAACGTGGTTCGCGGTAGGCCTTCAGCACCCGAGTGCGACCAGTGTGCGTGGCGACGGGCGGCTGTGAGAAATGAATGCCTGAGATTCTGTGTGGTGAAGGATGCGAGGCCTACATCTGTGAAAGTGTCATTATTGTATTATTTGTAATTATTTGTTTGTAATTACCTAATTATTATTTGTATGCATGTTATATGTTCATTTTAAGTTTCATAGCGCGTTGGATCTGTATATGAATATTTTGAAATAAAATAAATTAACAACAGGTATTTGATTAGCTTACCTGGAGCAAATATAGCCCCATTACCGATGACCGGCCTCGTGAACCGGTGCAGGTCGTCCTTCTCCAGACAAGTCCGCATCACCATCTCCAGGTCCACTGGATCCACGGAAACTAGCCAAAAAACACAAATGTGACGTTATCTATGAAAAGGGACCTTATTGTCGATGGCGCTTCCGCCGTTATAAACGATGCTCCGATACAAATACAGAAGGATAAAATATTATACGAACTTAGGTCAATTTCACAAAAAAAAAAAACGATTTTTCGTATGTATTTGTAAATAAAATATAAACGCTTTGTAAACCTGTAACTGAAAAAGAATTTGAACTTTTTTTATTTGGACTAGGTCCCATAATGGCAACATCGCCATCAAAAACGCGTTTTGCACTAAGTAACAATACAAAGGTGTGTTTTTTGGAAGTGGCTTTAACTCTGTAAACTAGGCGTATTCCAAGAAAGTTTATTGGACATTTAAGGTCTTTAAATATGACCTTCTGGTCATATATACTGTAATACTGTGTGTTATATACTGTTAAAATATCTCTCAATGCTCACGGGCACCATGTACGAGTATGTGTATATCCTGTTACGAGTGCTAGAATGTGCTCTCGAGTTTCAGCTAAAAAGTCACGTCCACGTTTGTTAAAAAAAAAAAAACAAAAATTTATTCTGTAAGTAGGCCACAAGGGCTCTTTTACAAGTCAATACAACATTTATAGTAACATATAGTGACATTATTGATCTTAAAATAAATGATTACTACAATACAATAGAGATGTATATAGGTAGTCTCTATGGTTAAAAATACATTAAATCTGGGGATATAAAAGGTCCCCAATGTCAGAGTACTAATTCTAATAAGATTTGGAGGTGTAAAGTTTCTCCAAGCACACCATACTCACAGTGTCACTACGACACGCGTGTTTGATTCAGATATCAATGTGTAATGTGTAAAAAAAAACATTGATATCCGAATCAAACACGCGTAGTAACACTGTGAGTGTGGTGTGCTTAGATAGACCAACAAGTGTGGACGCGACCAGTGGTAACGTTGAAAGCGAACGCAGCCGAAGCGCACCAAACAGGGTAGACCGAGCGCGGCCTACACAACTCTGACATCCACCCGCTATCTCCAGTTACCCGTGAACAAGATGCATGTAACTGCGTGGAAATATTGGGAGCTCAAAAACAATATAAAAAAGCCAAAGCAAGTTCGCCATTTGTAAATTTTTCTTTATGTGTGCAATAAAGTTTAAATAAATAAATAAATAAAAGGTAATCACGGTTTATATCTCAGTCGAGTTAAATTTTGCGGACCATAGTTGTTGAACTGGACTACAGTTTCGTAGTTTAACATATTTTTATTAGAAAATGAATAATTACCAAAATACAGAATAGGTCCCAGCCATAACCTAACGGTTCCACCTTTTTCAATAGCCGTGGAGCTAACGTCTTTTAGTGAAGACATAATATCTGAAACGAAAAAAGCAAGTTCAGCATACGCTAGTAGGTATAATGGATTACCATTAATTGACTAGTACGTTAATATATCGCGAAATAGGAAAGCAATATCATTGTTTTTGTACAATACATTTTCAATCGGCGATATGTTATGTCTACAATATGCAACTCACCCTCTGTGGATCCTATAGACTTTTGAACTTTCCATATCCTATCATTCATAGTTAGATGAAATTTAAATAATATTCGATTGGAACAGAGTTGCATTATTTGTTTCCTTCAATTTTAAAACAAAACAAAATCAACTATATTCCTTACACTAAAGGTTTGAATTTAAGTGGCACACTTTGTATTCTTCATTTAAATGGCTGGAACTTAGGAGGCTATTTTTTTATTTATTTTTTTAATATCTATTATGGGACATTATTACACAAACTGACTAAGTCCCACAGTAAGCTCAATAAGGCTTGTGTTGAGGGTACTTAGACAACGATATATATAATATATAAATATTTATAAATACTTAAATACATAGAAAACACCCATGACTCAGGAACAAATATCCATGCTCATCACACGAATAAATGCCCTTACCAGGATTTGAACCTGGGACCATCAGGTTCGTAGGCAGGGTCACTACCCACTAGGCCAAACCAGTCGTCAAAAGTAAACGGCTATACCGTCGAACCCCCTATCAGTGGTAGTAATATCTACGATTTACTCACTCTCCGTGGATCCTATAAACTTGTGGGCCGCCCCTATGAGAGGTAGCTCGCCGACACCCGGGACTCGCGACGCGAGCTCATACATCCTACGTCGGCGGAAGCGGAACGCAGTAAACCATAGTACAGGTAAGAGCAGCACCCACCAGATCATAACTATTGCAGATCTAAACTGTATAGGAAAAGAAAAATGTATAAAGTTCCCTAAATATCAAATAAACAGTGTAGGCTTCCGTACCGTTATGTCTCAATAGGCTAAACGGGAGCAATTAGTATAGTAGATTGTTAACCACGGGATGAAATGGTGTCTTTAACCCGAGTTAACACTCTACTTTTTATATCGAAGACGAAGATGATGCGAGGAAAACAAATAAGAAAAGGCTCCATAATCAGAAAGTAAAGCAATACCTACTACCTATGGCCATGATTTTTTCATTAGTACTTTTAAGTACTTGAAATTGGAATCTGTCCATGTCTGGAGATAAATAACACATAGCGAATATCAATAGCAATATTAATGAACAAACACATATTTTAGCAAACTGCACTAATTTTAAAATGATTTGTTCATTAAAGTATGAAAATTCCATAAAACAATATGAAAGTATAAAAACAGCGGGATTGCCTCTAACTTTTTAAGGTTCCATCTTCGAGCAACACCGGCTTCTGACACGTTTATTATAAAGTAATTAAACATGATAAATTTGTGTGTGTGTTACTTCATGAATAACTATTACGGTAACTGAATACAATAATAAATCGCTATTTGTACCTATAGATGCCCTAAATCAATAATAAATATTTTAAAAAAACTATTATGAAATATCACAAAAACTCACCTCACCACGCGTGTTACACAGCTAAGGTCACACCACACATTGGAAAATCGACCACGATGAGGATCAACGTAACAGTGCAGTTTACCTTGAATAGATATTTATTTATAGAAGTTCGATAATACGACATTAAAATTTGAATATAACATATAAATCACATTTTTTCTATCTGCCGCCGCGCCGCTGCCATTCACGCGCCTACCGGAGATCCAATCGAAACATATCGTTTATTAGTGCATACCGCAAATCCTAGCAATGTCTCAATTTACCTACAACCTGTTACTGGGAAGGAATTACATGACATCGTAATGAAAAAAAAAGCTTGTAAAAATACTTTCGACATCTATAATATTTCCACAAAACTCTTAAAAATGGCTTTACCGTTTATATTGCAATAATTAATATTCATTTTTAACTCCTTAATACGGCACGTATCCACAAGTTTAAAAAAAGTCAAAGTTATACCAATCTAAAAAGGAAAAGGGCAAATCGATGACATAAAAAACTATAGACCAATTAGTATAATTCCAGCAATTGGAAAACTCTTCGAATACTGTCTATGCCAACGACTGTCCCTTTTCTTCGAACGTTTTAATATCCTAGGCGATAAACAATACGCGTACAGGAAAAACAGATCATGCATTACCGTAATCCGCGAAACAATAAATAAAATAATGAAATCAAAAGATAACTTGTCTCACGTCGCTATTTTATTGTGCGACATGACCCGCGCATTCGATTTACGAGTATGTAATCACGACGTCTTAGCGGGAAAACTCCACCACGCCGGCATTCACGGTACAGCACATAGACTTATGATCGATTTTCAAAACAGCGAAAGCAGGTGGTGGCTTTGAACGGCGGCCAGATACAATCGGAGTACGGGGGGGTAGACATGGGTGTACCTCAAGGATCGTCGCTTGCCAACTTATGCTTTCTGATACAGGTTAAAGACCTTCCTGCTAACGTACAAGGCGATATGTACCCATTCGCTGATGACTCTTGTGACATTTTTTTTTTAAGGTTTTATATTGTCGATTGAAGACACAGGGCCCTCGCTAATGATACGGGCGACCCTGTGTCCGCGGTGACATTTCGAAAGGCTGTTTTGATTTATGCGATGCCGGGTCCGGCATCACCATCAGTCAAGAAGCAATGGTGATGCTCAGTTTAGAGACCCGGCGTTGTTTTAGTGATTGGGCTTTGATGGACCCATGGTCCCCACATTGAGTACGGGCGGCCATGGGCCCTGGAGTTGGTGGTTGAGATTTGTTTTTTTGTGTTGCGAAATATTTAATGTTTTGATATTTTAGGTTGGTTGTGCGAATTGGGACCGCAGTAGACGTTGATAACACTACTCGACGAACGCTGCTGCCCATACGTCGGTTTCCTTTAGTCGCCTTTTACGACACCCACGGGACGAGATGGGGTGGTGCTATTCTAAGACCCTGGCACCACACGGCGGTCTTGTGAAATTTTGACTGCACCCTCCATACAAAACCTAGAGGAACTCATAACAGAGGACATCGAGCGAATACAAAACTGGTTCTCACTCAATGGCCTAGTCCTTAACCTTGTAAAAACAGAAGTGCACATAAACTTAGGGGGTAGACCTCCTAGGTCATTATCAATTCACATTGACCACATACAAATAGAACAAGTTCAACACACAAAATTCCTGGGGCTAACCCTAGACTGCGCCCTCAAATGGAACCAACAAATAGACAACCTTTGTAAGAAGCTCTCCGGTGCACTTATTGTAATTTGAATTATAGACATACATTTGTTACTATTCTCAATGATGTGACGATAATAATTTATTTTCTGATGTAATATTTTAAGATTCGCTTCTGTCAATATGACATACAAACGATACTTAAATGAGAACTTATCTAAACCAGAACTTATCGTAATCGTATTTCATTCATCGAATCGCGCCGACTATTTCATACAGTCATGTCGTGCGCAAACATTACAGACAAGCCAGCTCCAATATTCGATGGTAATAAACTTGGGACATACACATTTTACAGCAAACTCGTTCGCGTCTTAAGTTACCTTTTCTAAAATGTCTTTGACCCACATGGACTTTACTTAAAAACGTTGATAAGCCCAAATATATATTATAAATAAGAAAATCGACCAATATCATGTCGGGCCATGCTCAGTAGTAGTAGTAGTAGTAAAACTCTTTATTGTACAGAAATGAAAACAAAACAGGAAATAAAACACTCATCATTAGTACAAAGGCGAACGTATCCCTTTAAGGGATCTCTTCCAGTTAACCTTTGAGCAATTGAGGGAGAATTGGAGACGGTAGACATCAGTACTGTACAAAGTGGCAAAAAAAAATAGAAAAGGTATTTATTTCAACCTACAATATACAGTGTGGTCAGTGTGGGGTTTCGTAGTTACCATTCTGTCAGAACAGGTCAAACGGGGGTTATTATTATTATTAAAGTATCATGTACATTATAAGCGTAAAAGGGACTAAGGGAGTACCTACTCGTACCTTCGCAACGCTACGAGTATGTACGTATTTTTTCCCTATTCCTATATTATTCCCTAGGGAGCTTTTCTTTTAAAATAACGAAGTTTATAATTTAATATTTTTGTTCATGTTACAATGTTTTAATTTGATTAAATTAACAGCCATTTTAAACTATTTTTACATATCTAACGAGGGGGGGTCGGGTTTGGGGTCGGCAACGCGCATGTGACTCCTCTGGAGTTGCGGGCGTACATAGGCTACGGAGACTGCTTACCATCAGGCGGGCCGTATGCTTGTTTGCCACCGAGGTAGTATAAAAAAAAATCCTTCGATGCCTAACCTGTCAAGAAATTACAAAATGGCGGACGAATGTTTGATATGTCACCGTATTTAAGAATTATTTCGCTTAAAACTACCCACTAGGCCAAACCCGTCGTCATTTTTACAAAGTGTGGTGGCCTAGCGGTAAGAGCGTGCGACTTGCTATCCGGAGGTCGCGGGTTCAAACCTCGGCTTGTACCAATGAGTTTTTCGGAACTTATGTACGATTATCATTTAATATTTACCAGTCGCTTTTCGGTGAAGGAAAACACCGTGAGGAAACCGGACTAATCCCAACAAGGCCTAGTTTACCCTCTGGGTTGGAAGGTCAGATGGCAGTCGCTTTCGTAAAAACTAGTGTCTACGCCAAATCTTGGGATTAGTTGTCAAGCGGACCCCAGGCTCCCATGAGCCGTGGCAATATGCCAACGATAGGAAGAAAAAAAACTTTGGCCGCGTTGGTGGATTAAATACCCATATGTGCGTCGGCAACAATCACGTCGCAACAGACGTGGCACGTGTAGACTGTTGATATACGAATATAACCATGAGTTACACTTGAGCCTTAATTAACCTGAGTGAACTCTTTGGAGGAGGCCTTCACCTGCGGAGGGGTTCTTGCACTCTAAATACTATTAGTCTAAAAAAAAAAAAAGAAAAGTTTGTGTTATTCATAAATCTAGAGTTAATGTTGAAATAGAAGGCAGTGCGCTCTGTAAACATTCATTAAGCCAGTTTTTCGAGCAACAAGTCTGATGAGTTAGGAAGTCGATTTACTAAGTGCACAGGTTGTTATTTCGGTCTTTTGCGTTTAAATACAAATAATGAATGAATGAAATATTATTATTTTTATAAGCCTATACGGGGTCCCACTGCTGGGCAAAGGGAGGCCCCCTCGATTTCCACTCGTCTCGGTTTTGAGCAATCTCCGGCCAGTCGCTGAGATACGCGTCCAGGTCGTCCCGCCATCTCCGTCTGAGCCTACCCGATCCTCGCCCGTCTTGCGGCATCGATACCGTGGTTATTTTAGCCCACCTCTGAGGGTGCATGCGGCAGACATGGCCGGCCCAGTCCCATTTCAGCTTGGCGGTCTTAGCTCCAACATCAGTAATGCGTGTTTTCGAGCGCAGCGTAGAGTTACGGATTCGGTCAATGAAATAATTTACAGAATATTATCAGCGCGTGAAAATAATGTGAGTGTAATCTCTTTTAGTTTAAAATTGCCAAATTTACAATTAGGTACAGGTACGTAGTACTATTTTTATTCTGTGGTACTTGATATGTTTCAGTATCATATCTAAAACAGATCGAAAAACTAAAACTCGAATTGACTTATTAGTTTCTTAAGCTACCTAACTCCAAACACGCCCTCAATGTTTTGGTCGATACGAAATATAATTGCGTTGATACCAAAGATAATGACCAAATCCGACAGCACAGACATTTCCACACAACTAGAGGTCACGCAACCTTAATAATCCCTAAGGTCCCTGACCTCTGCCGTTAAAAGCACAACAAATCCTTGTCGGACCGAATTTGCCCTTCAAAAGGGGCTTTTAAGGAAACATTATTACGCACTTTGCTCACAGCTTTTTACGCTTATTTTGCTTTTAATAATGATGAAATTAAATTGTCACATCGTTAATTTGGCAGCGGTAAAAATTAAGTTGTTTCAAGTTATAAATAAGATAATTCAGATTTTAACGAGCGTTAGGGAAGAATCCGGACATACAAAATGCTTTTGTATGTCCGGATGTTTTCCCCTAAAGGTTGCAATTCTCGTAAAATTTTGTGAGCAGGTTTGATGATAATATAGAATATTTGTGTCGATTCAGTTCTTAGATATTTTTAATGGCCCGGCCACAAGGCTCGGAAACCGGTTATATTTCCAAACTGCTATCATGTACTTGGCCCAAAACCTTTTATTTCGGTTTCGCTCGAAAACCGATATTTTAACCGGTTTTTATGAGAAGAGTTCTTGTCAAATTAACCGGCTTAGAACAATAGAAACCGGTTCTTTCCTATCGGTGTCTATGTTTACGTAGCACACCATCAGGCCGACCGGCGGTTGCGTCGCTCGTCGAATAAACCGGGTTATTGTAAGTTCTTAAAACGTTCACGTTCTTTTAAAAGTTCGTGGGGGAAACCGGTATTTACCGGTATTGTAAAAACCGGTTCAGAGCCTTGCCCGGCCGTACATTTTTTCAGTTTTATGTTCGTGAAGTCTACAGCGCACTCGTATTTTTAATGTACCTATTTCATTATGTAACAAGCACATAAACTACTACTATACAAAGTTAACCAAGTAGACTTAATCATAAATGTTCCTGAACACACCTCATTAATCTCAAATCATCCTATACATACAATCTGAACCCAATCTAAGCATTCATTTTAATAATTCAACCCTGTTACAGTACGAATCTCATTAACATGTCATATAACTCATACATGTGTTCTCACAGCAATTATACGCATCGCCTTTGATGCGCAATATTTGAGGGATTTCAGCGTAGCGTTTAGATTGTTTAATTAATAATGTTATAAGTCTAGGTAACTGACTTATAACATTTACTTATGTTAAAAATAAACGAAAATAATTTCCTGCAAACAAGGTGACTTGGAAATTATGTACCTAAATTTTCAAATTGCAGAATTTGTAATTGGTTGACGAAATAAGTTAACTTCTTCCTCGCGTTGTCCCGGCATTTTGCCTCGGCTCATGGGAGCCTGGGGTTCGCTTGGTAACTAAGACCGAGAATTCGCGTAGGCGTTTTTACGAAAGCGACTGCCATCTGACCTTCCAACCCAGAGAGTAAACTAGGCCTTATTGGGATAGTCCGGTTTTCTTACGATGTTTTCCTTCACCGAAAAGCGACTGGTAAATATCAAATGATATTTCTTCGTACATGAGTTCCAAAAAACTCATTGGTACGAGCCGGGGTTTCAACTATTTTGAACCCGGGACCACCTGTTTCGTAGGCAGAGTCACTACCGAATCGTACCGACTAGGTTATGAAGCTGTTAAGACAATAATAGCTAAAATAAGTTATTGATTTGGGTGTAAAACTCTCACATCATCATCTCACAATTTGAAATGTGTTTTCGTAATTAACTAATATGTCTCATATTTATAACCTCTGTTTTCGTAATTTCGTTCCGCCGATGATATTGGGTCAAGGGTCAAAAATGAAATGTCACAGACTTCGCTGGTTCGGCCATTTACTGAGGATGGGTGAGGATCGGGGTGTTAAGAGAGCTTATTTGGGACAACCGACTGGTCGCCGTCCAGTGGGTCGGCCCAGATACCGCTGGAGCGACAGTGTACAGGCGGATCTGTGCCAACTCTTCTTCCTCGCGTTGTCCCGGCATTTGCCACGGCTCATGGGAGCCTGGGGTCCGCTTGACAACTAATCCCAAGATTTGGCGTAGGCACTAGTTTTTACGAAAGCGACTGCCATCAGACCTTCCAACCCAGAGGATAAACTAGGCCTTGTTGGGATTAGTCCGGTTTCCTCACGATGTTTTCCTTCACCGAAAAGCGACTGGTAAATATCAAATGATATTTCGTACATAAGTCCCGAAAAACTCATTGGTACGAGCCGGGGTTTGAACCCGCGACCTCCGGATTGCAAGTCGCACGCTCTTACCGCTAGGCCACCAGCGCTTTTTTCAAAGCCGATAACTGGCAGGAAGTGGCACAGGATCGGGACAGGTGGCGTTCTCTCGTTTTGGAGGCCAAGACCCTCTTTGGATCACTGCGCCACAATAGTTAGTTTTTGTAATTTAAAACAAATTCTGGTAAAACAATACTTAAAACTTCATATAGGCAGATATTTGCTCTTTTTCTTACAAAAAATATTTATTCCTAGAGGCTTTTTCTGTGAAATAATTATCGTTAAGTACAAATCATAAAAAGCGCCGACATTATTTTTCTTTCATATGTTTAAATTGGAAAATGGCCCTGTTTTCCTGTTTCTTTGAACAAGTCCCTACTAATATTATTAATGCGAAAGCAAACTCTGTTTGTCCATCTGTTACTTCTTCACGCGGAACCGATTTGCACCCGGGTACATCCTTAAAATACGTCCAAGAGAGGTATGGGCATTGTGAATGTCATCTTGCTTTGTGTGGTAGGGCACAGCACAGCGGATGTCATTCCAGATCTGGAGCAGACCCCAACTCTGGAACCAGTAAACCGCTGCCAAATAACACTAGACCCTACTCATAGTGTTCTGTTCCTATCGGTGAGTAAAGTTTGCCAGAGCTCAACGATAGTGTTAGGGTTGGCAACGCGCATGTAACACCTCTGGAGTTGCAGGCATCCATAGACTACTTACCATCAGGACTGCTTACCATCAGGAGGGCCGTATGCTTGTTTGCCACCGACGTAGTAAAAAATTTTTTAGTTGAAGTTTGATATGGAGATAGTTTTAGGCCCGGGGAAGTACATCTAAGAATGAAATTTTGATAGGTATTTTTAATTTTTAGCTTTAGCTATTTTAAATTTAGTTAGTTTTAGTTTTTTATTCATATTGTAAGTTAAGGATGCTTGTGAGTTTTGATTAAGATTTTATGCAAATAAAGATTTTTTTTTTAATGTCTTATAATAGATCATTCCACACATATGAAGTCGCAGGTATAATTAATAATAATAATTCAGCTTATATACGTCCCACTGCTGGACACAGGCCTCCTCTCATGTGCGAGAGGGCTCGGGCTATAGTCCCCACGCTAGCCCAATGCGGATTGGGGACTTCACATACACCTTTGAATTTCTTTGCAGATGTATGGAGGTTTCCTAACGATGTTTTCCTTCACCGAAAAGCTAGTGGTAAGGGTAAAGCCGCGGACGCTCCGGCTGTGGAATGAGCTCCCTACCGAGGTTTTCCCGAGGGTCTACAGTATGGGGTTCTTCAAAAAAGGAGTGTACAGGTTTTTAAAGGGTCGGCAACGCGCATGTAACACCTCTGGAGCTGCAGGCGTCCATAGGCTGCGGTGACTGCTTACCATCAGGCGGGCCGTATGCTTGTTTGCCACCGTCGTGGTATATAAAAAATCTGCGAAAGATTGCAAACTTCATAAAGAGACAGTACACCCGTAGTTTTATTATCTGTAGGTCACGTGACCAATAAAACTGACCTCCACTGTTTCACATGAACAAGTGTTAAATTTCTAACAACGGCGAAATGTTTGCTCTGTATTAGAAATTTATTTGTTACCACGCTGCTATTATTACGTCAATAGAATGGCTGTTTTTGGCGCGAACATTTATGCTTTTAAACATTGTTTCTTTACATAAAGTAAGTAAGTAAGTAAATATTCTTTATTGTGCACCATACATTTAAAAATAGACAGGAAATGAAAAAACACGTAAAAGTTAGGTAACAACAGGCGGTCTTATCGCTAAGAAGCGATCTCTTCCAGACAACCTTTGGGTAGCAGGAAACAATGAACTTACAACATTGAACGGGTAGTGCCGATATACATATAATTCAACAAAATGAAGACGCAAACAATATAATACATACCTACATACTAATAAAATAAATACATATATACATACATACATTATATATTATACAATCATAAATAAAGGCAAGTTAAGGCAGCGAAAGGTAGTGAGTCTTCAAAAGATTTTTGAAAACGGGAAGGGATTTAGCACGTCTAATGTCTAATGGCAAAGCATTCCACAACCGAACAGCACGAAAAGAAAAAGAGTTGCTATAAAATTTTGATGATGAAGGTGGTAGAGCAAGGAGATGCATCTCCGCACAGCGGACCGAGGAAAGATAGTTGAAACGCTTTTTAAGATATAGAGGGGTGGAGGGGTTGAAAAGAATGTTATAAAGAAGTACAAGAATATGAGAGTTACGGCGATGACGAATAGGGAGCCACTTGAGCTGGGTACGAAATTCAGAGACGTGGTCATATTTGCGTAATCCAAATATGAATCTTATACAGACGTTTTGAAGGCGCTCAAGTTTATTTAGCTGGTCCTCTGTAAGATCAAGAAAGCAAATATCGGCATAATCCAATATAGGGAGAAGAAGAGATTGAGCAAGCGCAATTCTGGTAGCGAGCGGCAAGAAGCTACGAAGCCTGCGAAGTGACCCCAGAGAAGCAAACATCTTCCTACTGATCTCACTAATCTGTGGTACCCAAGACAGTGTGCGATCAAATATAACTCCAAGATTTTTTACCTGGCTCGATAATGGAACCGGGACACCATCAAACACTATGAAAGGTAAGTTAAGAAAGTCAATCCGAGAAATGAGTTGAGAGCTGCCTAAAATTATAGCTTGCGACTTACACGGATTAACTTTCAGCCCATAGCGTTTGCTCCAACTGGAAATGTGTTCCAAGTCCCGATTTATGGAGGCGATACTCTTAGGTAGATCGTTAATTACGCATTGAGAGTAAATTTGGAGGTCGTCGGCATAGAGGTGGTAAGAAGAAGAAATATTAGTAGTAATGGAGTTGATGAAGATGGAAAATAATAGAGGAGACAGCACACCGCCTTGCGGAACGCCGGCCAGGGTGCTGCTCCAAGAAGAAATGGAAGAATCTACCTTTACTCGCTGCCGACGACATTCCAAATAACTACGGAACCAGCCAATTGTCACGGGAGATATGTTAATAGCACGCATTAAACTGAGTAAAACATCGAAATCTACAGTGTTAAATGCATTGCTGAAGTCTAACAACGTCAGTACGGTGAGCTTACGGTTATCCATACCGGCACGAACATCATCGCTAATTTTTACTAAAGCTGTAACCGTACTGTGACCGGAGCGGAAGCCAGATTGTAAAGGATTCATGAGCTCATGCCTGTTTAAAAAGGATGTAAGCTGGTGATGTACAAGGCGCTCAAGGACCTTTGAAAGGAATGGGAGGATAGAAATAGGACGATAGTCGGAAAAAGTGGTAGGATTTGACTTTTTGGGTAAGGGAACAACGTCTGCATCTTTCCAGAGGGAAGGGAAAATACCAGAGGAGATAGAATAATTCAGGATGTGAGTAATGACAGGAACAAGTAAATCGAGTAGAGGGAGAATCATTTTCCGGCTAACACTATCGACTCCAACAGCATTGGATGAGATGGCAAGGACATTCTTTTTTACATCACTGTCAGTCAACTGAGCAAGTAACAAGGGAGGAAAGTCGGGAGTTGGACACCTGGAAAGAGAAGTTAGAGTGTCAGTTTTAATTGGACCAGTAAAAGTAGTAGAAGTTGAGAAGTGCTGGTTAAGTAGGTTTAAGTCAACATTTATATTAATTGGGTTTTGCGTAGACTTTCCAACTCCTAATGTCTTCAAGAACTTCCAGACCTTGGCTGGCTCGCCATTCACAACCGCACTGTGAATGTGACGCCTTTGAGCATCACGGCAAATTGTACTGCAACGGTTGCGGAGAGCATGGTACCTAGCTTTATTTTTCTCAGACGAGTTGACCTTATACTTTGACTTGGCTAAGTTTTTCTTTGCGATAAGAGATCTAATGTCATCAGTAAGCCACGGAGCAGGAACATGCTTAACCTTAACAGGACGTATTGGAGCGTGAACGTCATATAGTTGAATTAGTGCGGAGTTAAATAGCGACACTTTATCATCTACACTAGTGGCCTGCAAGATGGGACTCCAATCTATTAACATGGCATCTTCACGAAGCTTCTCGACACTCATTCTGCCAAAATTGCGTTGCATAAGAACTTTCGCCTTAAGTTTAGGGGGACGAATTTTATAAGACAAGAACAGTAAACTATGGTAAGAAAAGGCATCCGCCGAGAAATGAGAAAAGTCAGCAACATGACCAGGGGAAGAAACCAGGGCAAGATCCAAAAGTGAAGGAGAGCAATTTGGGAAATGGTGCGTAGGACCTGATGGTAGAATAACCATATTACAGGCTTCAACCAGTGCTTTCAGAGAGTTAGAACGATAATCATTTTTTAGCAAGCACGTGTTGAAGTCACCCATGACAATATGATGATTGTAGGATGGCATAAGGTCTTCTAGAAGCTTTTCAAAAGAAGCAAAGTAGTTTACCTGAAGAGAGGGTGAGTAAAAAACACCGAGAAGAATTTTAGAATGGGATAAGCTCAACTCAAGAAATAAATATTCTGCAGAATCAGAAGAGGACGATTGGTGTGACATGTTTAAAATAGAATACGGAATATTGGAGCGTAAATATATAGCAACCCCACCACCGCCTCTAAGAGAGCGATCATTGCGCACGAGACAAAAACCAGGTAAAGAATATGCGGTGGAAGGTAAACATGGCTTAAACCAAGATTCTGAAACTAGAATAGCATCAACCTTGCTCTGCTCAAAAGTCAGTAAAAAGTCATTGTAATGTGCGGGAATACTTTGCGCATTGATGTGAATAATATTAAAATTTTTCGGAAAGTCAGAGAGGTGTTGATCAAGTTGGTCGTGTAGAGGGAGAGGGAGACTATGAAAACTATCATTAGACGAAGCCGAGACAAAATCACTGAGATCGCTTAGATCGCTATTAGTTAAACAAGACATAAAGCGATATTTCAGGAAATAAAAACACACACACACACACACACACACACACACACACACACACACACACACACACACACACACACACACACACAAACACACACAACACACAACACACTTTTAGGTAATTATCATAACAGTATAATAAACAATAGTAATAGTCCAATAGTAAATATATACAGGGTGATTCATGAGACGTGAGCAGGACTAAGCATACACAATCAGTAAATGTTAAAGAACCGTTCATCATCATATTTAAGTAAAACAATCTCGCTGTATTTCTGTTATTTAACTTTTTGGGAAGGACGAACTTGATAATCTACAATCATGGACACCCTACAACACTTAATTAAGAAAGATAAAACCTCTGTAACCGTTATGACAGCAGTTTGATTATGAAGAAAACAAAATGTCACACTTGAGTGAGATACGATTTTTCAAAAGTAACCAGACTCCGATGACATTCAATTTGTCACTTGTTATGGATAAAACAAAGAGGGTGACCATACATGGCGTAAATAAATTAAAACATTTTTTTTGAACAGTAAAAAATAAAACAACGTTAATCTCACAAATACTGGTATGAAACAGTTGCTTATAACTTACTGAATGCTCAAGCTTGATCCTGCTCACCTCTCCTGAATCACCCTGTATAAACATATATAATACAGGTAGATGAAAATGTTGTCACAAACAATAGCTGATATTGTATACGTATATACTTAATTAAGCAAAATGATTATCCAATTTTTAGATTTGTGTACCAACTAACCTTTGCTGCATTTCTAAAAATAGCGGTGGTTCCCTGATCCCTATAAGACCAGGTTTACCTAGTTTAGGGCTCAGGATACTATTCCTAGGCTTTCCAGCAATAGAATGCGTCTAAAAATGTTATACTTTTCTACTGTGTAATAAGTTGCAATTTTGATGCCTAAATAAATCATTTTTCATTTTCATTTTTTCATTTTCAATTGGCTATTGAAGCCATAAATAAACACCATAGAGAATTTCAAATAGAGGTGTATTGTGAAAGAAAACGTTGAAACGACGTAAATTTACTGCCATCTTTCGACACATAATTAAAACTTTTAGAACGCCATTTGACTATGATCGTTATTCTTTCACTGATATAGTGGTGCCATCTTACCGGGCACTACCTAAAGGTTATGGCGCCATCGCTCGAAACGATGCTTCTATACCTTTGGCCTTTTATCTATTAGATGGCGCCACTTTTTGATATTTAAAAAAATTAACTCATATCAGTAAAAGAATAAGGATCAAAGTCAAATGGCGTGCTAAAAGTTTTAATTATTAGTTTTTTTTATTTATTTATTTAGGTAAACAAACAGTCACTACAAGAAACGCTTAAATATAAAGTATGTTAAACACTGTGTACAGTATGTGTGACCAACACCGTTCACCACTTATTAATTAGGTACAATTAGTTAGATTATTCGGAGTATTTTTTTTTTACAAGTTTTACAACACTGGAGCTTAAGGCTCCGGGAGGCATTGACATTGATAAATTCATGCAGAAGATAAAATAATCCTTAACGCTTAACAGTGCATGCAGTGTTATGTTAATATTGAATAGTTACTATTTTTTTCGCTTCATATCAGTAGATGTAACATCATTTAGTTATTGTCTCTAAGTACATCTATTACAAGTTTTTTTATATAATTATGTGTCAAATGATAGCAGTAAATTTACGTGGCTACAAAGCTTTCTTTGACAATACACCTCTATTTCATATTCTCTTTCTAATACATGATATAAAAAACGAAGAAAAGCCTATTTAAAGAAATAATTTTATTTAATGTATAATTGTGGAAATATGACAATAGGTCCTGTTAAACAGCTCTCCAGACTTCTGTTAAAGAGATGTTTATTAAATTGTGTATACATTAATGAATTCTAAATGCGTAATTAATGTTGTTTAAGTTGAACACGAGTTTCAAGGAGAAAGATATTGTTGAGAATAAGCGGCATAATTACTTAACAAATTATTTTCTTTATGTTACTTTTTACCTTGTTAAAATAAATTATGTTACAAATTAGCGCGGTTTTAATAAAGGTGCAATGCCAATCCGTAACATACTGGATCGAGCATAAATATCTACACTCGCTGGTAACAAGCGATACAACAAGAGAAATTCAGTCCAACAGGATTATCATGCACGGGACTAACCTGAGGTTGCAGCAATGGTGGAATCCTCTCGATGTGACTGGTTCTTCTTACGATTAGCACCTTCTCCTCCTTCACACGCCGGCCGGCGCTACAGTTAACAGTCTTAGGCCTTTTGTTACGCGCGATATATCACTAAAAACTTAGGTTTGGTTGCTTAATCCATAAAAAAAACGATTTAAATCTATAGCGGTCGATCCGCACGCCTCGTGCGTTTCGTTAGTTCTCTCTTTCGCCCCCAGAGGCGCTCTGCTGATCCTTAGCATGTCGTCCGATCATTTTCGGGTGATCCTATTGGCTTAAATTTCAATATTGCATCGCTGTGAAGTACGTTTTGACATTGCATCGATAAACGGTTTGAAGCGCGCGGAATATGATTAATTATTTAAAAACTAAACGTTAAGAACGGAACAAATTATAAGTAAAATTATGATATAAATTTGCTTTAAAAAATTTACTTATAATAAATTATAAGTAAAATTATGATATAACTCTGCGAAAGATTGCAAACTTCATAAAGAGACAGAACACCCGCAGTTTTATTATTTGTAGGTCACGTGACCAATAAAACTGACCTCCACTGTTTCACATGAACAAGTGTTAAATTTCTTAAAATTAAAATTATGATATAAAAATTTCATAAAATTTTTATATCATAAATTTACTTATAATTTATTAAAAATAAATAATATAATAATAATAATATAATTTATTAAAAATAAATTATAAGTAAAATAATGATATAAAAAGCATTAGATCTTTTTAAAGACTATCGAAATAGATTTTTTCTTGTACATTTGTGTTTACGAGTTAATCAATCAATCATTTTTGTTTCGTCATCATAGGTGTAATCGTCATCATAGTTTGCATATATAGAACTAACTTAATTTGTATAAGCGACTTTCTTGATGTTTTTGAACGGGTGCTCAATAAGATTAACGAATTAGAGCTACAGTGTGTGATCCTGGGTGATTTTAACGTAAATTGCTTAGGTGAAAGCAATGCGGAGATAAAAAAATGGTCCGATATGTTATGTTCTCAAGGTTTGGAGAATTTAGTAGATTTCCCTACGCGAATTACCGCTACAACAGCGACTTGCTTAGACCACTTGTACTCAAATTTACCGATGGGTTCAGCCACCGTGAAGCCAGTTACTACTAATCTAAGCGACCACCTCGCTATCAAAGGTGAATTAAGATTATTACGTAATAAATCTAACATAAACAACTCCAATATATACACCAGGTCTTTTTCTGTGATGAATCAGGCAAATTTTACGGAGGCTATTCATAGTGTTGATTGGAACTACATACTCGCCAAAAACACGAACGCTATTGAGCTTGCGACTTCCATTATTAATATTATAGTTAATCAGTTCGATATCTGTTTTCCTTTGCGCATGAACACGATAAATAGCAGGCGTAGCTCGTCTTGGATTAGCCCAGATGTTAAATTATTTAAGTCTTTATTATTCGACATGATAGAATTAAGTAATACATTCCCAAATTATGAGCCAATTAATCAAATTGTATATGACATGAAAATCCATTATGATAATCTAATTAAGAGTAATAAATCTAGTCACTACAATAATATAATTCAATCTAGCACTAATACATCTAAAGCCATGTGGAATGTAATAAATAAGGAACGGGGAAAACATAATAGCCCTGTGTTAGATGTGACAGACGTTCTTCTAAAAAATGATGGGACAAAGTTTAGTTGTAAAAAACATGCATTAGATGCCATCAATTATAGATTTCTGGGTGCAGCCGAGGCGTGCGGGGCGCCGCGCGCTGACGTCGCCCGCGCCCTGCGCCAGCTGCGCGGCGCTCGACCCGCCGCGGATTGTTTGTTGACCCTCCGCCCCTTTACAGCGGATGAGGTACACCGACTGGTTGCTTCATGCATTCCACCTAAGGCGTCAAAGGACATTTATGGAGTTAGCATGAAACTGGTAAGGCTAGCGCCAATCCCATTAGCTTTTGCGATGGCAGAACTTTTTAATCGGTGCATAAAAGAGGGCACTTACCCAGATCCGCTCAAAATAAGTAAGGTCGCTCCTATCTTCAAAGGGAGGGGTAGCAGAGGGGATATGGATGGCTATAGACCGGTATCAATCATCCCGGCAATAGCAAAAATATTCGAACATGGCCTAAGTGCCCGCCTCTCGCAGTTCCTAAAAGAGACTAATTGTCTATCTGAGAGACAGTATGCGTACCGCGTGGGCCGATCCACTACATCTCTGTCCCGTGAGCTGGTACGGCGCATAGTAGCTGCCAGAGAGAGTCAGCAGCTGGTCGCCGTCTTGTGCTGTGACCTCTCAAAGGCATTCGACGTAGCCGACCATGCAGTTCTTACAGGTAAGCTCCGCCATTACGGCATTCACGACACATCGTTGTCCTTGTTCACGAGTTTACTCCAGAATAGGACACAAGTTGTGGTAAGTGATGGTGGGAAAGAGAGGTCGGATCCATTGGGAGCACAGATGGGGGTTGCGCAAGGATCGTCAGTTTCAAATCTGCTGTTCTCGCTGCTCTTAAACGACCTGCCAGACGCTATAAAAGCCGGCGAGGTATTAATGTATGCTGATGATGTTGCTGCAATTGTAACTGCTCCAAATGTCGATGGCATCGAGAAGGTATTAAACGAGACAGCGGCGCAGCTTGCCCATTGGTTCAGAACCAATGGCTTGGCTCTTAATTTACGGAAGACGCATTTCATGCAATTTAATTTATCAGGTCGCCAGGCAGCGCCGCTGGCTATAAACATTGATGGAACGCAACTGGATCAAACTACTAGCACAACTTTCCTGGGCTTTGAAATAGACTCGGGCTTGAAGTGGGATAGTCATGTTGACAAACTGTGCGGCAAAGTAGCTAGCGCGTGCTTTGCTTTAAGTCGAGTCGTCAGGTCTGTGACTCCGCAGGTTGCCCGTACATGCTATTTCGCTACAGTCCACTCGCTTTTACAGTACGGAGCGGAACTCTGGGGGCGCTGCGCTGAGTGGGAGAGAGTTTTTCGCCTCCAGAAACGTGCTATACGCATCATCTCACGAGTGCCGCTAGATACTCCAGCGAAGCTACTGTTTAAAAAACTGGGCATACTCACATTACCCGCAGTAGTCATTATGCAAGTAGCTGTGTACGTGCGTGAACACCTTGCGTTCTATAAAACCAACGCAATGGTACACGAGTACAATACGCGAAACGCTAACAAGCTCGTGGGTATTAGCCATAAACTTGTGAAGTCGTCCAAGCTAACACACGTGATGGGCCCCACGGTCTACAACAGGTTGCCAAGCATTATTACTGAGGCCACAAGTCTGCATAGCTTTAAACGGCGTCTAAAACACTGGCTTATTGAGCGCCCGTTTTATAATTATAATGAATTTTTAATGTATAAGGGCAGTTAGTCCTTTTACACATCAATTTAGATATAATTATTAATTTATTAATCATATATTAATTATTCTGTTTTTTATTATTTCTATTTTACTATTATTAGATATTATCATAATTTCAATGAATTTGTGACTTGACTACTTTTTTTTTAATGTATTAATTGAAAATTTTAATGTTATTTTTTGTAATTTTACCGTGATGTAAGGATTAATTTTTCTGTATAGTAATTCGATGTTGACTTGTAAATTGGCTTTATAAAATAAATGACTATGACTATGACTATGACTATAAATATGTTTAGTACAGGTGATGTTTATGTACCTTTCCGTACATCATAGCTGGTATATGAAATCATAAGTATTTAAAAAGCTTATTTTTATTTTTTAAGTATTATTCAAATAATTGCACTCCATGTTGCTCTTTCAACTCAGCGCGCATACACATTGAAAGGTTACATCTGGCTGATGTGATGCGGGCACTTACAAATCTTAAGCCGAAACGGTCGGCCGGACCTGATGGCATCCCCGCGTTTATATTTAGAGATTGTCGTTATGTGTTAGGTGAGCCGCTGCTGCACATTTACAATATTTGTCTAAAAAACGAAATTTTTCCAGATTTGTGGAAAACAACTCGTGTGGTTCCAGTTCCGAAAGGAGGGGGAATTGTAGGGGTTGAGGGATACAGGCCGGTTGCAGTGTTGTCTACACCCGCTAAAGCATTTGAATCAGCGTTGCAGGGTATTATTTACAATCAATTACAGAGTCAGCTGTCCGACGCGCAACACGGTTTTCGATCAGGTTGTAGCACAACCAGCAACTTGCTTAGTTACGTGGCCCAAATTATACCGGAAGTGGACAGTGGGGGGCAGGTCGACGCCGCTTATTTTGATTTTCGTAAAGCGTTTGATGTCGTTGACAATGATATCCTACTAAGAAAACTAGCCGGCGTCGGCTTCACTCCTCATTTACTGAAGTTTTTTGCGAGTTACATGAGCGACAGACTACAGTATGTTGAGTACGCGGGATTCAGGTCAGAGTCTTATTCTGTGAGATCTGGGGTAAGTCAAGGAAGTAACCTTGGCCCTTTGGAATTTATAGTAATGGTCAATGACTTGCCTCAGGTTATCAAGAATTCGGCTTGCCTGCTTTTTGCTGACGATTTAAAGATATTTTTACCCATTAAAAATACTTCGGATTGTGCAAATTTACAAAGTGACATAGATAGTGTGGTTTCATGGAGTAAAGCTAATAAGTTGTATTTTAATACGTCCAAGTGCGTGACTATTACCTTCACTCGAGCGCGAAACCCCATTGTACATGACTACAAAATTAACTCGGAGAATTTAAATAGAGTGACAGAAGTTAAAGACCTGGGAGTTAAATTCACAGCTGATCTAAGGTTTAGGGATCATATCGTCGATATTTGTAAAAAAGCCTATAGAATGCTGGGTTTTGTGCTCCGGCGTTCACATGGTTTTACAAATGTTGGCGCTATTATCGCCTTATACAACGCACTGGTGCGCAGTAGATTTGAATGCAATGCAGCTATCTGGGCTCCGCATGAAACAAAATATAATTTAATGGTGGAGCGTATCCAGAACAAATTTGTTAGATTTTTGTATTGGCGGAAATATAAAGTATACCCTTTCTACCCTTTAATGTATCCAACTTTATTCGTTCTTGGTATGGTAGGATATAACGAGTTACGGGTGCGCAGAGAGCTATGCCTGGCAACATACATTTTTAAACTGCTCAGAGGAAAACTGCACAACAGTCAGGTATTGAGGTATGTGAGCGTGTACGTGCCCGACGGGTATGTGTGGCGCCGGCGTCGGCCGCGATTGCTGGCCGAGCCGCGCGGGCGCACAAATCTGCTCGGTCTGGCGCCGCTGACGCGCGCTGTGCGGACCCTCAACGTAATGGCGGAGAATATTGACATATTCTCATGTTCTCTGAATGAATTCACAAAGTCAGCATTGTATATATTATGTTATAGATTTAATGATGTATTTTAAATTGTATTTTTATATATAAGTAGTTACACTATTGTCTTAGGTTTAGTACCTGTAAAAATAGTTGTAAGTGTGGGAAAAAAAAAAATAAAAAAAAATAAAATGTTTTTGAATTAAATGTCAATGTCCTTCATAAAATTATTTCATTAATTACGTTCGTCGATTAACGTCACGATTCGAACGTTCAACCCGTCACTCATTATATGTAACATTATCTATGAAAAGGGACCTTATTGTCGATGGCGCTTACGCCGCACTACGGCGCGGCGTTGCTTATAATATGGGTGCTTCGTAAATAATGGTGTAAGCGCCACCGACAATAAGGTCCCTTTTCATAGATAATGCCACATATCAACAGTATACATCCATGGGACACTCCCCATACAAAAGTGCCTCTTGTCCTTTACACTTAATAGAGGCGTCATGGGGCGCCAGCGCTGCAGCCTGCCTAAAAACCACTGCTCGTTTCATTCGTTTCATAAACCCACATCCGCCTTTCATTATGTAGCAGTCACATAAACTACTATTACAGTACATATGATGCTACTTTACCGCAATAGTGCGAAAATTAGCATATTACGTTACTGTGTCGAATATTTAAAGGGCCATATGTACTGTAAAACGTTGTACGATACATGTGCGAATAGGTTATTCGCAACTCGTGACGATTTAAAACACTCCCTTCGGTCGTGTTTTAATTTATATTTATTTATCGCCACTTGTTTCGAATTTCCTATTGTTTCGCACTTGTATCGTAATGTACTATTTTATTCTTATGCGTGTACATAAATCTTTGTATAGCCTTGCAACGAGCTTGCTTGACACTGACCGGACACTGACATATATATATTATTTGCTCGCGCGTGAGTAACTTACTTTCTGTGCGTCTCGCTCGAACTGGCATATTAATTCAAGCGAGATGTATTATAGAAAGTCAGTAAGTTACGCAGACGTAGAAGAATTAAAGAGTCTAACTTGTGGTACCCGTACTAATATGTACTGTGACGCTACTGTGAGAATATCTATTTCCTTGAAATGTTATATCAGTTACGAGACGCCAAGTTATAAATGGATCGGATTAGTCTCTTCTGATGAACGAAGATGGTTTCTATGTCTGCTGCTTTGCCCCAGACCAAGATGCCATAAGACATAATACTGTGAAAGTAACTGAAGTAAACTAGGCGAGCTGTTTCCGACATCAGTGAATTGCCTGATCCATATAAAAATAGCTAGATTCAAAACTCCGAAGAAAAAAAAACTATCACACTTAACTTCTACATTTCACTAGGTAAATATATTACATATATACTATTCGCCCAGAACCCTTGAACGCCTCTACAAGAGCTATAAGTATTCAAAGCGACCTTTGTTCTCGCATTACCACTGAAATAGAGCAAATCGAATCGAGTCATATAACGCTTGAAAGCGTCTTGGGGTGATCTTACAGTTGCTTACCGATGAAAGGTGTGTTAAAGATTTTTCAGTAGGTATTAAAAAAAAACTACAAACATTTAACTGAAGCGAAACATACAACATACGACCAACGACCGGTCGGACGGTCTGGCCTAGTGGGTAGTGACCCTGCGTATGAAGCCGATGGTCCCGGGTTCAAATCCTGGCAAGGGCATTTATTCGTGTGATGAGCATGGATATTTGTTCCTGAGTCATGGGTGTTGTGTCTATGTATTTAAGTATTTATAAATATTTATATATTATATATATCATTGGGAGAATGGACGAAGATCGGAACGTAAAAAGAGCGTACCTGGGTCGCCTAGCAGGAGGACGTCCTATCGGACGCCCTAGGTATCGCTGGAGCGACATGGTGGAGGCGGATCTGCGCGAGCTTCGAGTCGACAATTGGCGAGAGGTCGCACAGGACCGATAAAAGTGGCGCTGTCTTGTGTCGGAGGCCAAGTCTCATTTTGGGTCGCTGAGCCAACGGAGTAAGTAAGTATATATATCATTGTCTAAGTACCCTCAACACAAGCCTTTACTGTGAGACATAGTCAATTAGTGTAATAATGTCCTATAATATTTATATTTTATATTTATTTATTTATATTATCCTTTTGATTTTGATATTCAAGACTGTTCAGAAGCTTGTATCTGTGATCGGTGTCAAATGTTTTGAATCGTCCGGTACTAGGGGCCTCTTGAGCCGGGTCCACGCGAGTGTAACGTGTAATGTAATTCATCGAGTAATGTACCAGGAATTCTGCGTGTAGACGGCACTACGAGTTTTACAATTCATTTCATTTATTGCACAGTATTTAACATAATTACAAAATAAGATGTTACAGATATAGTTAAATTCATGACACCCTGTTAGGGCATACAATATTGCTATTGAAACTTACTATCTTACCTAATATCTAATACATTTCGTCATAATATATCTACCGTAATTAGTGTGTATAAAAAATCAAATAATAATAACATTTTAAAAGTAAATATAAGATATAAATAACATTCCATACATTCCGTTTTTAACAATAGTCAAAGTAAATAAATAAAAAAATAAATAAAAAAAAAAACCTTTCATGCAATAATTTAAAATTCGATTTCACAATAAATTTAATATTTTAAATTCTAATTTTGAGTATATGCGCTATTGTATTTCGCCAGCACCAGCACATGTAACGCCCGTGCCTCATCCATCGGCTGTCGGTTTTTAGCGCGAAACACAAAGGCGCTCGCAGTACTGTCCATACGTTAACGCTTTACTATTATACGTAATTTTACATTACACGTTACACCAATCTGGACCCGGCTTTGCTAAGGCTAAGACTGCGTTTTATTTCACAAAAGTTTACCTTTCGTTTTGAATTAGTTCAAGATGCATTTGTATTATTTTATTGCAATTCTAATGTTTGTTGGCTAAAGAAATTCATAAATAAATATATCTTTATTCAAAAACTTTATTTATTTTCTTCAAAATGACTAAGGTGTCCGCCACTATAGGGGACTTTCCCCTAAGTAATAAACAATTCAATTGCTTTAGCTCTCGCAGCCAATATGAATACTTGTGATGCAATAAGCGATGTTCAGAAAAGTTCACTGACGCAATCGAGTTAGATAGGTACCACGACGTCGAGCATTATCGGAGATTCAGGAGAACTGAGGGCCTACCACGAACACCGAAGTTCGCAAATTACGGGCATTTTTCTCTTTTACTCCAATTAAGGCGTGATCAGAATGACAGAGAAAGGTGCCCGCTTGTAAACTTCGGTGTTCACGGTATGACCTCTGATAATCTTCATTTACAACCAAGGACTATTGTGTTCAGTTAAAGAGGTTGTTTTAAATTCGAAGATGGTCCCACTAAAATTTTCTTCTGTTGCTAAAATTAGACATGTTTTCAGGAGTTTTTTCCTACCGAACCAACTTTTACCTAGTAAAGTTTTGGTTGAAGTCTGTTTCCGTCTGATTTTTTCATAGCATTTGCCTTTTTAAATGAGCTAAAATGTTGAGTTAGGTACAGTGAGTTGCGGAATTAAATGGAGAAATTATATGTATTCATTGATAAATAGCCCGATTCAAACTCTGTAATACGTCAAAAATTTCCTAAATATACAATATGGATTAGATATGTCAGTGTTAAAAGTGACCTTTTTGTTTAATGAAACGTCACTTTTGACTCGGATATCGTTCGTATCGTTTCTATGGAAGGTAGAGGTCAGAAATACAATTTCCATGGGCAGAACTGTTGCAAAAGTGTCTACCTATCAGCTATAAATACTACTTCCAAATCTCTCCAGAGTAGTGCTGGAGTAGCTAAGAACGTAAGCGTTATTGACGGAGTGAAGTGCGCTGTCTATGATTTGAATTTTATTTTCAAGTATTCTAGGTATTCTAGCGCCACCTATTTAAGGTTTTGGACGGGCACTTTTTGGTACATGGACATTCTATTCCTTATCTCTACCTTCCGTAATCGTTTCTTTAGCAAATGTTTGACGTATTTTAACGTTCGAATCGCCCCGAAAGCCGCCATGCACTTTTACGGCTCCTGGTACGTAGATGTAGATTTTATTTATTTATATTTTTATGTTAGATTGAATTTTGCAGCTATTTTATTATTTATTTAAACTTTATTGCACAAATTTACAAAAAAGCGTACAAATAGCGGACTTAACGCCTTGAGACATTTTCTACCAGTCAACCATTGGGCTAAACAGAAACAGTTAGTTTGGTCCAGGATTGTGAAGAGTTGATATGGAAATAGACACAATTTGAGACTACTATACGTACGCAAATATACATTTCAACCCTACTGAAAAATCATTACTTGTCTCTTTCTTAATGTGCCGCTGTGTTATATTATGTATGTATGTATATTTAGATATGTATCTAATATTTATTTATTTTAATATAGGTATGTATTGTTATATTTATATGTTTATTTAAATTGTAAATGTACTGTATGTACTGTCTGCTTGATGTATGTGTAATTTTCCTATTCCTCTAATTCATTCGTGCACTACCTGTTCTAAAAACTTACTGTTCTTTATATCCTGCTACCCTAAGGTTGTCTGGAAGAGATCGCTTATAGCGATAAGACCGCCTGTTGCTACCTTTCTTTACATTGTAAATCTGTTTTTTTTTTAAGTTGTCTTCTTTGTGGTGCAATAAAGAATATTTACTTACTTACTTACTTACATTTTTAATATACTCACATATAGATTTTTTTTAGCCTGTTAGAGTATGCCTCAAAAGCCTCCCCTCTTTTTCGCCATTTGGTCCTATCCAATGCACACTTCTGCCTTATTCAGTATATATAAATAAACATACATATATAGTAAGTATTTACCTAGTGTGAGAGATCACGCAGACATTTAATCGCGAATGTTTTAAATAAGTGCTTATACATTCAACTTATACATACCATATTTTCACATACCGTAAGCATATATAACTTGAGAAAAGTTTACCTAACGGAAGCCATTGAAAGAATGGCGTCGTTAAAGGCGTTCCTTTAACGACGTTCTATTCCAATAGGCCAATTCGAACTTACACCTCCCATCAAATGGATACTTGGATAATATTGGAATCATATCAATTAGCTGTCATTCGCGCAGTCGTCTCGCTCGCACTTATGTGGGCACATGTGTGGGCAAGTTTGAGCGAAATGATCACGCGAATGACTGCTAACTGATATGATATACATATGATTAAAATATCGATTTCAGGTGAACGTTCGAATTGGCTTGTAAGAAATTTGGAACGTGACTCGATCTTCAGGCGATTTGGGAACTCATTGCAGGTTAGGTTAGGAGGATACCTGAAAATGGGCGTTTTATCTACCGGCTTTTAAAAAGGAGAGAACTTTAGAGTCAGCTCTACTGTTTAGTGATTATATAAATCTTGATGCTCGACTTCAAAGTCTGGAGCATCGTCGCAAGGTTGCCAGCCTAACGATCTTTTATACGATACATTTCGGAGAGTGTGCTGAGGAATTGCACAACCTTATTCCTCCGTACCCATTTCACCATCGGACTACCAGACTATCGGCACTTCGGCATCCCTTCATGGTAGGTATTCCACAAATACGCACGAAGCGTTTCGCTTCAACATTCCTTATGCGAACTGCCAAGGAGTGGAATGCCCTGCCCAAGTCTGTGTTTCCGTATGAGTACAATCTGAATCTCTTCAAGGCTAGAGTAAATAGGTATCTCATAGGTAAGCGTGCTCCACCGTAGACCGCATCATCACTTACCATCAGGTGTGATCGTGGTCAAACGCCTGCCTATCCTCCATAAAAAAAATCACAAAAATAAAATGAAGTATGTTACTCTTAAGCACAGACTAAAGATACCTTTAGGGCCTGTGTTACAATGTCCAAGTATTGGATAGCTAATTAACAAATAAAATAACTGACAGATAAAACTTGCTTCAAAACTTAGCACTATTATCTATCTACTATTATCAATTTATCCTTAGATATGTAGAATGAGAAAATGAGAAAATATTTATTGTCACAAAAAACCTTATGAACAAAGTACAATAATAACCTTAAATACTAAATACAAATTACTTAGAAATATAGGTAATTCATTGCATTTAATACCTGATGATTGGGCAACGGGCTCCAATCTCAGCATATATTTTTTTTTTTTTAACACTGTTTGCATGATGACCTGGGTCACGGAGCGCCTACACAAAATCAACGCGCAAAACGTCAGAGAGGCCAATCGCCGCTCATATAGAAAATTAAGTCTATTCAAAATTTGCATGTCACTTTTTATTATTCCTGTTACCACAAGAGAGATTACACGTTTTCATTTTATATTATTGGAGTTTTTGCTGCTATAAGTCCGTCAGACCCTTGAACATGGTCCACACGAACCGGAGATAATTAGAGGAACCACAATTTATTGGAGGACCCAAGGGAAATACGTATAAAATACTAATTTATCACTGGGGATATCATCGAACTGCCGAGGCTCTGTTGAGGAAGATCACCAGGACGTCGGAATCCACCAGTGTTAAGTGTGTTAGGTTTTATTAGGGCCAGCACTCTTATAAAGGTAGTATATATAGGTATTAGGATTTATAGTGAACTTCAGGTTAGTGGATATTTTATTAATTATATTGGTAGTTAAGGTCAGTTAAAATTGCAATTCAGGTCGTTGTATTTTTGTAAACGTGATATTAATCTAATCAATTATTTATTATTTTGATGTGCTAGTAAAGTTGTAACACGCAATTAATTGAATTTACATTTATTGTTTAAATAACTCACCTTAATTTGTCAACTTAACCTTTGGCCGTTAACTTGCCGTTATTCGTGTATTCACTTGAGACTAGTCATTAGCTTTAATTTATTTGTATTGTGGATTGATTTTTTAACAGGAATTAGGGATTTAAATAATAATTGCATTTTAAATTGAATAATTTTATATGAATGATAATTTCCGAATGGATGTTCTTTGTTAATAGGTACAATAAGATAATAGTTTAGTATATTTAACATTATTTTACACAAATCTATCAATTATTTACATTTATTTCTGGTTTCGAATTATTTATTATACAATTTTATTGAAAAATCTTACGAACTAGACTATTTTAGCTTATTGACTAAACTGAACACAAAGTGTAATTTTAATTATAAAATTATTTACAATAATCGTGCTTACATCTATTAATTGTTTACATTCAAGGTCTACGTACACCAGCTTCCCAAAAATGGTCGATGAAAAGGATTTAATCCGCAAAAGAGGCAGTTACAAAGGTCAACTAACCCTATTTACTACATACCTAGGCACAGTGAAGGAATCGACATTAAGTCAAGCTGAGGCTAGTCAGTTGCAGATGCGCATAGGTAAGATTGAGGCATTGTATGAGCTTTACGATGATGTACAGACACAGTTAGAGTGCAGCAGTGACAATTTGGACGCACATATCGCAGAGCGAGACGAGTTCCAAAATAATTATTTCTCCGTACTCTCGCGGGCCCAGGATATGCTCAACAATTTTAATAAAAAACGTGACGAATTTGAGTCATGTAGCAATCGTGGGTCGCAAAGTTGTTCAGGTAATCGTAAACTGGTCAAGCTGCCAACTATTCAGTTACCCAAATTTCAAGGCTCATACGAGAACTGGCTAGGTTTCCGAGACACTTTCACAAGTCTGATTCATTCCAACGATGATATTGATAACATTAATAAATTTCATTATTTGAGAGCATCGTTGGAGGGTTCTGCGGCCTTGGTTATTCATTCTATTGAGTTCTCTGGAAGCAATTATGAGGTCGCATGGACACTCCTATGTGAGCGGTATGATAACAAAAGGTTACTACTGCAAAATCATGTATCTGCACTGTTTAACGTCGAGCCGATTACAAAGGAGTCGTCCGTGCAATTAAAACGGCTTGTAGATCATGTAAACAAAAATCTAAGATGTTTAGAATCCCTAGGTGAGCCTGTCAAGCACTGGGACACACTTCTTATTCATATTATTAGTAACAAGTTAGACACTAAGACATATCGTGAGTGGGAGGAACACAAAGGAAGCTTAGATAAAAGTGTACCTATTTCGTTTGATAATTTTATCACTTTCATGCGTAATCGTGCAGACTTAATTGAAACTTTGGAGTTATCGAGCGCCTCGGGCGCCGGTCAGTCGAGTCAGCCGGCTAAAATCGCGTCGAAACATAGGACTTTGCTTTCTACACAAACCACTAAACACTGTGTCACTTCGTCGTCTAAGCCGTGTCCGAAATGTAATGGTGACCACAATTTAAATAGCTGCGGTCAGTTTCTTGCTTTAAGTAATGCCGAGCGGCTTAACTTGTTACCGTCTTATAAGATATGTTTCAATTGTTTTCGAAGCGGCCACTATGCAAACCAATGCAAGAAGGCCGGCTGTAAGTTATGTAAGCGCAAACATAACTCGCTTATTCATGTCGCAGAGCATAACCTAAAAACGGGACCGAGTTCGTGCGAGCGGTCTGGAGCACAGGCAAGAACTGCGCCGGCGCAGGTGGCGGGGAGCGCGACTGTGACTACGTTATCTGCTAGCATGAGCACGGCAGCGTCTCAATCGTGCGCATCTAAGCAAGGTGTCGTGCTACTAGCAACTGCACTAATTAAGGTCTATGGGCATAATAACCGCGAATTTATAGTAAAAGCGGTGTTGGATAATGGTAGCGCGACCAGTATTATGACTGAGAAGATGTGCCGTCAGTTAAATTTACACGCTGATCAGGTAGATAGATCGATTGTAGGAGTAAATAAGTTGAAGACGCCCGTAGGTAAAATATGTCAAGTACCGATGAAATCCTTGGATGATACTTACTCCACTCGTTTAATATGTTCTGTGCTGCCATCTATAACTGAACCCACGCCTTATCATCAGATCGACTCTCGCGATATATCGCGATTAAATATCCCGTCCGATTTGTGCTTGGCTGATCCCAACTTTCACACCCCATCTGAAATTGATATTTTGATCGGGGGTGATCTATTTTGGGGATTGTTGGGGTCACACAAAATTGAGTTAGGTGATGGGCGAACGGTGCTATGCGAGACTAAATTAGGATACATAGTCGCAGGTCCGTTAATTAGCGGTCACGCATCGACGTCGTCGCATGCAATCAAATGTAATTTTGCGAACGTCATTTCTAACACAAGTGCCGATTTGATTAATGATGAGGTTCAAACCCAACTTGCACGGTTTTGGCAACTAGAAGAGGTCTGTCCTAAAGACTCTCAATATTCTCTTGAGGAAAAGTCTTGTGAGAAGCACTTCACTGAAACGGTCACTAGGCTAGAAAATGGACAATTCTGCGTACGGTTACCGTTGAAGGAGGATCCTAGCATTTTAGGGAATTCGTTTAATCGCGCTAGGCAGTGTTTTTTATCACTAGAACGTAGAATCGATTTACGTCCAAATTTCAGGGACATGTATAAGGAGTTTATGGCGGAATACGAGTCACTGAATCACATGACTGAGTGCAAAGAGTCTCAGTTAAAGTATGGAGCATACTATATACCCCATCATGGAATTTTAAGGGAGAGTTCTACTACAAAATTGAGGGTAGTTTTTAATGCCAGCGCTCCCACCAGCTCTGGGGTATCCCTGAATAAGATTCAGATGGTAGGGCCCATTGTACAGGATGACCTTTTGTCTATACTGCTTCGATTCAGACAGCACAAGTACATTATTTCAGCGGATGTAGAGAAAATGTATAGGCAAATAGTAGTTCATCCTGATAACAGGTATCTGCAGCGGATCCTGTGGCGGGATGATTCATCTAAACCTTTAAAGATTTTTGAGTTAAACACGGTTACATATGGAACTGCCAGTGCACCTTTCTTGGCAACACGGTGTTTAAAACAGCTGGGTCTTGAGTGTAAGGATGAGGTCGTTCACGAGGTCATTATTCATGACTTTTACGTCGATGACCTGCTCACTGGCGGGGATGACTTGCAACAAGTGCTTTCTATTAAGAGTCAGGTTACTTCTACTCTAGCATCAGCGGGTATGAATTTGAGAAAATGGAAATCAAATGAACCTCAACTCATGGTGGACTCTGACTCGTCTCAATTGGATTTGAATATTGGCACTGAACCTAGTAAAACCCTGGGACTCAGCTGGAGGCCGGGGTCTGATGAGTTGTGTTTCCCTGTTGGTCAATGTTCCCTTGCCGGCAAAACAAAACGGGATTTGCTATCAGCAGTGGCTCAAATATTCGACCCCACTGGTGTGCTGGCTCCTTGTGTTATCCTCATGAAAATGCTATTGCAGAACTTATGGCTACAGAAACTTTCATGGGATCAGAAGTTAACTCCTGAGATCAGCAAGATTTGGGAGGGTATTGTCCGTGATCTACCTTGTCTCAATGATATCCGTATCCCACGGTTAGTTTTATGTGAATCATACGAGGAAGTCGAATGTCATATTTTCACAGATGCGTCCGAGCGGGCGTATGGCGCTTGCTTATATTTGCGGAGCACTAATAGGAAAGGGGACGTGCTGGTTAGGCTGCTATTAGCCAAAAGCCGCGTGGCTCCCATTAAACCCACGACAATCCCGAGGCTTGAACTTTCCGGTGCGCTAGCTGGAGTTAGGTTATATGAAAAGGTAGTAGATTCATTAAGAATCAGTTTTAAGAGTATAGCGTTTTGGACAGACTCCACAATTGTGTTAGGATGGTTGCGGATGTTGCCTAGCAAGTTACAACCTTTTGTTCGCAACCGTGTAGCGGAGATATTAGAAAAGACGGGGAACTGCACATGGCGGCACGTGCCGACACAGGAAAACCCTGCTGACCACGTTTCTCGTGGGATACCTGCTAGTCTCCTTAAGTCTCTCGATATATGGTGGTCTGGTCCTACCTTTTTACAACAGGATAAATCACTATGGCCGGTAAGTTCGGTAGTAGTGGAAACGCTACCTGAAATTCGATCTGAAGTTGTACTGCACGCAAACGTTACAAACAACCGGGGAGAAGAAAACGGTGACGGCTTAATTGATTTTTCTCGGTTCTCTAATTTATCACGGCTTATTCGAACAGTCTCCTGTGTTGTACGCTTCGCGAGTTTGTGTAGAAAGCAAATTGCCTCAACAGTTTACTTAACTGATAGCGAGCTGAGAACCGCATTAACTATAGCTATCAGAGTCTCACAGACAGAATCATTCTCAGAATACAATATTCTGTTGAGCAGTCAGCCTCTTCCAAAAAAGAGCCCTTTGCTTAAACTTAACGTATTCTTGGATGACAAGAAAATAATACGCGTAGGAGGTCGAATCGATAACTCTAATTTTTCATTCGAGAAAAAACATCCGATTGTGATTCATGCTAAGCACCCATTCACGTAATTATTGTTTGAATCGGAGCATAAGAGGTTAATGCACGCAGGCCCGCAATTGTTATTATCCTCAATTAAGGATGAATACTGGCCAATCGGTGGGACTAACTTAGCGAAAGCTTGTTTCCAGAAATGCCTTAAATGTGTTCGTATGAGAGGCCAAGTTGTAGCACCGTTAATGGGAAACTTACCCGCCTCGCGTCTGATCCCTGGTATGCCATTCAAAACCGTTGGTGTCCATTATGCGGGCCCTCTGACTTCTGCTAGTCGTCAGGGTCGTGGATGTAGACTTGTGAAGGTGTATATTGCCATTTTCGTATGTTTCACCACCAAAGCAGTGCATCTGGAGTTAGTTGGCGATTTGACCAGTGACAGTTACTTGTCAGCATTGCGTCGTTTTGTGTCTCGTAGGGGTCTGCCAACCGACATTTATTCTGACAACGGCACATCATTCGTGGGTGCATACAATGAGCTATCAAAATTCTTAAAAAGCAACTGCGATTCGCTGGCTGAGGCTGCAGCTCACGAAAAAATTAATTTCCATTTCATTCCGGCATATTCTCCACATTCAGGAGGTCTTTGGGAAGCTGGGGTCAAATCGACTAAATTTCATTTAAAAAGAGTGCTGGGAGATTGTAATTTAACGTACGAGTTACTTAACACTGTGCTGGTCCAGATTGAAGCGGTTTTGAACTCTCGGCCACTTACTCCCATGTCGTCGGACGCGCAAGACCTGCTGCCGCTCACTCCAGGGCATTTTCTCATTGGGCGTCCTCTAACCTCGTTGCCGGTCAAGGACATCAGAGAGCATGAATACAATTACCTCAGCCGTTACCAACGCATTGAGCAATTGCGGCAGCATTTCTGGGGCAGATGGAGCAAAGAATACGTCTCGGAGCTTCAAGTCAGGACAAAATGGCGCACTAACAATGAGGTGCTACAGTTGAACACCTTGGTGCTCATTAAGGAGGACAACTTGCCACCCCTGAAGTGGAAACTGGGTCGTATCGTCGCCGTCCATCCTGGAAGCGACGGAGTTACCAGAGTGGCAGATATAAGGACCGCAGGAGGTTTAGTTCGCAGGTCCTTCAGTAAGATTTGTCCGCTCCCAATAACAACAAATGAGTCTGGTTGAAAGACCAGCTTCCAACGCCCGGGGGCATGTTTGCATGATGACCTGGGTCACGGAGCGCCTACACAAAATCAACGCGCAAAACGTCAGAGAGGCCAATCGCCGCTCATATAGAAAATTAAGTCTATTCAAAATTTGCATGTCACTTTTTATTATTCCTGTTACCACAAGAGAGATTACACGTTTTCATTTTATATTATTGGAGTTTTTTCTGCTATAAGTCCGTCAGACCCTTGAACAAACACCACATTGAAACATGTTTACAGGCAATACTACAAAACATTACAAGCCTTAAAATGAAACTTAATTAGGCACAAATTTATGTTTACATGTAGATATAAAAAACTTTTAAAATTATGATGCTAAAAAGGAGCGAACCTCAGCATGTGTTGCAGCAGGCTTACCTACTACAACGCTGGTTTTCAGGCCGACCCTTCGTACAATATGAATTTACTTGCTGCTTGTTGCATATAAGCTTGTAGTATAGTATAGTAAGCTTGAGGTGGCAAGTATTGTTTGGAACCCAGCTGAAATCACATACGCCCTTCTCGTAGAAAAAGTGCAAAAAACATTTCTTAGGTTCTTGTATAAGAAGTTGTATACTTACTATCCATTCTTATATCCGACCAAGTGCTTGTTGGGATCATTAGGTTTTAATTCCCTTGCAGTCAGACGCAATTACAATGTCCTGGTGACAGCATGTGGAGTTTTACGTGCCGAGACAGACTGTCCTGATCTGGTAGGACGAACTGTTAGACTCGCTATTCCATTTGTGCCCAAAAATCTCCTGCGACCGCGAAGTCACAAGCTTTTGGCCGTTCCAATTACACGCACTGTAGCACATAAAAACTCGCCAGCTGTGCGGGCTCTAAGGCTGCTGAACTCCCTTCTGTCATGGGCACCAGATTGTGATATGTTTGCAAGTCGATGGACGGCTGTATATCAGATGTGTCTGCGGTATTGCGAGGTGATGGACGAAAGTTGATTGTGATCTGTTTTTCCTAGTATGTAATCCAATTATATAATCTAAATTGTACAGTGCTTTGGTCTCGACTGTAATGCTGTATATTATTACGTTAAAAAAAATGCCAAGCAGAGGGCCTAGCGCTGCTTTTCAGACTAGATGAAAAGCGTCTCCAAGACTTGAATTCTTATATAAGTAATTAAAACACAAGAAATTAAATCAGACAAGAACCGAATGATTTGTCTCATGTTAATGCTAACGTTTGCTTTATAACCACCTGCTAAGGCAGACGTAGTGGGAATTAGTCGGTAAGTAACCCATAACGCACGTGCAATTGTATGTATATGTATCTATCCTTGTTTATCCATATATATGTATATATTTGTGTACTTATAGTCATAAGGTATAGTGAAACATACTATAGTATTTATTTTGCTTAAAAGTTATGGTTTTTGTTTGTTTAATTCGCACTGCACCCACCTTGAAGTTTCTTTGTTTTTCCTTATGGATGACTGGTAGAGAATGCCTATTGGCATTAAGTCCGCCTGTTGTACTCTTTTTTTATGTGCAATAAAGTTTAAATAATAATAATGCTACTCAAAAGTAAAGTTACATACAATCATATTAATGATGCGGCGGATCGACAATACCAAATTGAACTTATCAAATCCAAAATGAATAACTACACTAATTACTCGTAAGTGGTTGGATAACGTCAAACACACTGTAATCATATATCATTTAGGTCGCTGAACGCAGCTGAAAGTGACACCACGGGCTGAATTCAGAAATTATAGTTTAATACCAATTTAACATAAATGAAAAATATATGTCTAAGCTCAAAATGAATGGCCTTTTACAATCGATCCCTTTTTTTTAACTGGTAATAAAAATTGCTTTAATTAAAATAAATGCCGTTCAAGCTAATTTGGCTGTCAATACTAAAAGTACGAAATGTCTAATATAAAATAAACCCTAAATGCCTCAACAATTTAAGTCTGTGACTATACATACGTTGCCCTTGATTTTATTCGCGTGGATTTTATCTTATCCTCTTCTACTTTCGATGGTTCTCATAAGGTACCGCTTTTCTCGAACTAAAACAAAAAATAATATACATCAGATAAAATTAACAATAAGATAGAAATTAACAATACAAGGTTTTCCAGAGCTCTCTGTCAGAAGCTGTCATTATCCATTTCGGGCCAGCGACTGCCGTAGGCCGCAAAACATAGCAATTGGTTAATAATGTGACCACACGTAACATTTGTGTGTCGCAATATCTTTCTACGAAGTTTCTGTCGGTCTAGCCAAGGTGAAAATCGCGACGATATGCTTTGTGTCTCTATCACTCTTCCATATTAGTGCAACAGTGACAGTTGCATTTCGATCGCTACGGAGCGTAAAAGATTTGCAGATCCCTCACTTTTAAAAAATCGTACCTGATGCAAAATATCAATCTTTTTTTACGAAACGGGGTATAACAAATTGAAAAAAAAAATACTGTAATGTATTTTACCCTTAATTTAACTCTGCAATGAATTATTATTTATTTTATTTTATTACTCTTACATTGAGATTTGAGAGCTAAAATAAAGTCTCGGGAAAACAAGTTGTTTTTGCCCTCGAAATACAATCTAGTATTACTAAAGTAATTTTATTTATCAGACTACGTGAAACAGATACAGATAAATAATATTATTGTATAAAACTATTTGTACGGCTGCGCCATCCATTACTTTAATCTCATTCCACGCCAGCAGGCAAATTCGGCGCGATAGCTCCGGCTCACAGATCACTTATCTATTCGTAGTATTCGTACTCATTGACTTATATAAGTTATACTGTGTGTATTTTTGATATAACCGCAAACTTAAACTAGACGTAGTGTAGTGCTATAAAACAGTTCTGAAAGATATTTTTAGTTTAGTCTTCACTGCCAGAGCATAATTAATTTTACAATTTTTTTCGGGCGGCAATTTATTTCGTACATCATGATCACTTGTAACAGTTGTGACGTCGCGTCATTAATGAGACGTTTAGAGGTAGAACAAATTAGTGATACATTGTTTGCTGAATTTTATTTTAATTATTTTTACATTTTTATAAAACCTATGAAAGTGTGTTAATAACAGCCTAAAATATAAATATAGCCCTTTGATTATGTAGTTGTATCGAAAATACACGCTGTATAAGTTATACTGTGTGTATTTTTGATATAACCACAAACTGAAACGAGACGTAGGTTTTAGTGGTTTGAAATGATTCTGAAAGAAAAAAAACTATTTACGGTTAACCACAACATTATAAGAGTTTTAAGTCTCGCACAACAGTATAATTAATTTTTGAAATGTTTTCGAGTGGCAACGTATTTTATACATTGTGATCACTTGTGATAGTTGTGACGTCGCGTCACTAATGCGACGTTTTGAGTTAAAGATGCGACCAGGCCGCAACTTAAAAAACGGTCACGATACGGAATCGCAGTGACGCGTCGTATGTCGTATGCGTTGCGTACCGTTTTTGACGCATGATCCCCACACCGCTGCTTAAAAAACGGTGACGGTACGGAATCGCAGTGACGTGCTTCACGCGAATGTTTTTTGTTCGCAAAACAGTTGCGTCTTTTACGTCACCGGTGTGGTGTCTGCCATAAGATCTCCGTGTAATTTTTTTTGCGATTTTTACGCAGATCAATTTATGGTGCGTCAGCGTATTTTAAGCAGCGGTGTGGGGAGCATGCGTCAAAAACGGTACGCATACGACGCGTCACTGCGATTCCGTATCGTGACCGTTTTTTGAGCTGCGGTCTGGTCGCACCTTAAAGCAAGTATAACTTTGCTTGGTGAATGGTGAATTTTTTTTACATGGAAAAATAAAAGTCGTCCATTTTTTTTATAAAATCTATGAGTGTGTTCATTAAAGCCTTCACGTGCGTATAAATCAATCCTCGTAGGTACCAACTACCATTACCAGTCGTACCGTACAGTGCGCACGTATGAATAAGGAACCGAAATGGAATCCCTCTTGACTCCTATACCTCTTATTGCTCTATTGAAATTATATAATCGATCGCGCTTTTTGGCGCTAAATGCACTGCTAGTCGTATCATGGTCGCATCATAACAGCAACAAATCAATTTATACAATTTAAACACTATTCCTCAGCCCCCAAATGTACAATATCGTGCGCGAAATGTATTAATGTATGAGAGCGCGAAAGCTTATTCCAGTTGTGTCGTAAATCGTGGACATCTACTCGTATCTTTTACTCCAATTAAGGCGTAATTAAAGTAACAGAAAAAAATGGCCCGCAATTTGCGGACATCGGTGTTTGCGGTAGACCATCTGCGTCCGGACTCTAACGGCGGTGGTCTATGTCTGAGGGCAGAGGTTTTTCATTTATCTGCGTAGACTGAGAGTAAATCACGCAGATAACAGTCAAAAGACGTGAGATCTATAGACAAAAAATAATACTATTACCCCTAGGTATAATAATACTAGTATCCACCACAGAATAGCAATGGCTTTGGTGTTATTGTAGGTACCTTAATTTCGTTATGCCATCCATCTTCTTCGCGTCTGTTCTGGCTTTTTGCCACAACTCATGGGAGCTTGGGGTCCACTTAGCAACTAATCCCAAGAATTGGCGTAGGTACAAGTGGTAGCACAAGTTCCGAGGTCCCAAACAGTCCGAGATATCGTGTCCGTGAGCAGTGTCTATGTGTGCGTTGCTCGAGCGCACGTTGTATGTAGATTGATTTCTGTAACTCTCTGTTTTGTGCTTACGGGGCCTTAAAATCGGTAAAACTTTACAAGCTCTTTCGTCGCTTTTAAGACGCCATCTTATTTTTTCAATGATCAAAAAATCGAAAATAGTCACACGTAGCTATGGGTAATATACATCAAAATTGTGTAAAAATGCGCCGCTTGCCACTTGCGTCCAGCCCGCGGCCTTACATTAGGTCGGTAGACCAGAAGTAGTGAAGCTCTTCCTTTCTCGTTGTATCTGAGCGACGTATGGATACAAATTCGACGGTTCTTGTCCTATGACCGTCTTCCCTGCAATAATTTTATACGCCGGTCTTATCCACATTATATCTATGATAAATTCTGTCTCTACCACAATATGTAAAATACACACAACATCTGTAAACTCACTGGAGTTCGGCATTTATAATAATATGTAGTTCGACGACCGGTTTGGCCTAGTGGATAGTGACCCTGCCTACGAAGCTGATGGTCCCGGGTTCAAATCCTGGTAAGGGCATTTATTCGTGTGATGAGCATGGATATTTGTTCCTGAGTCATGGGTGTTTTCTATGTATTTAAGTATTTATACATATTTATATATTATATATATCGTTGTTTAAGTACCCTCAACACAAGGCTTATTGAGCTTACTGTGGGACTTGGTCAATTTGTGTAATAATGTCCTATAATATTGCTATACCCTTACAGGGTTCATGTGGAACTGTATTAAATAGTTTTAAAGAACTGTACACTAACATGAGTGCAATAAACAATTCTGATTCTGATTCTGATATTTATTTATTTATTTAATATTTATGTAGTATTAGTATTCAAATAAATGCCCTATATGCAGCACCCTGCAATACTGCGCAGCAATGCTTTCAGAACCAGAATGGAACCTTAAATAAATCCAAACAAATGCGTACGTGTCGCTTACTCCTGACAAATGTACAGTCAGCTGTACATTCGCCGATGATGCACGGCGCGTGTTTGTCAAAATTATTCGCGTCGCACCCAAATAGATATATTATCACGTTACATAGGAGATATTCCACTCTAATAAACAAGTTTTTTTTTTTTTTAATTCAATAGGGAAATATTTAAGCGGTTAAGAAATATTCATAATTAAGGAACAAATTTAATCCATACCCATCCCAAAAGTAAACGCCCTGAGATTTAAATCCGGGGCCAACAGCTGGCACGCTCAGCACCTCGACACCAACGAAATACATTAAAATGGTCGTCAAAATAAATCCAAATAAAGGAGGAAAATCGAAGGAGTCGCTTGCTCTTAACAAATTACAGGTGTACATTTGCCGATGATGACTTACCTACGTGATGTTTCCTAAATAAATAGTAATCAATGGAATATTTTGGACTTTCTTGTGTTTTATGATAATGATAAATCTGCAACGTAGCGCTATTATTAAATAAAAAAATACAATTTAAATTAATATGGAAATTAAAAAACACACTAACATACAGTAGGTACTTTCTTATTGAAATTTGATGCAGTATATATTGCTTATGCAGGACTTTATCATTATTAAACGACCCTGTCCATGATATATTATAATCGCTTATTTTATAGTATCTCGCGAAATAAGTTTTTGCTTAACAAGAGTTTTGAATTTAGAGTCTGTAAGCTCGGCGACATTTTTTGGTATCTTGTGATAGAATTTTATACGATTTCCCAAAAATAAAATGCAAAGAGATATTATAAGTGTGAGTGAGAGCAAGATATAAGTACAGTAGAGTTCACAGGAAGATCGTGTGAATTTTTGACAACCGGTTTGGCCTTGTGGGTAGTGACCCTGCCTACGAAGCTGATGGTCCCGGGTTCAATTCCTGGTAAGGGCATTTATTCGTGTGATGAGCATGAATATTTGTTCCTGAGTCATGGGTGTTTTCTATCTATTTAAGTATTTATAAATATTTATATATTATATATATCGTTGTCTAAGTACCCTCAACACAAGCCTTATTGAGCTTACTGTGGGACTTAGTCAATTTGTGTAATAATGTCCTATAATATTGAATTCAACCGGCTAACTACTCACGTGTTTTTAGAGAGTGGTGTATCTGCAACGTACCGTTATTATTAAGTAATCTGTGGAGATCCCACCTAACTCCACCGCTTAGCTTATGGGTGTTTGAATAAGACAGATCGTTTTTGTTGTTTATTTCATTTTTGTGCCAATGTTTGTTTGGTTTGAAAATGTTTTGTTAATGTTTGTTTGTGCCAATATTTTGACATGTGAATGTAAATTGCGGCATTTCGTTCGCCGTATTTTAATTTATTGTTTGGTACCTACAGATGGGCCATTTTTTGTATTGTACGCTACACGGTACTTCTTTATTTAATTCAGAATATAGTAATAATATAATTAAATGACATTAATATCCGTGTACAGTGAGCTGTGAAATTACACGGAAAAATTATGAATGAATGAATTTATTTATTTATTTATATCTATATACAATTTACACAGTATTTCAGTTCGCACCCAAGCGCAGACAAATTTAAATACGCAAAATGGTAAAAATAGTACAGTAATTATAATTTCGTTATGAATGAATTCATTAATAAAGTCGCCATGCACTTTTACGGCTGGCGGCTTATGGTACATTAAAATTGGTCGGAGAGACCTAATAGCATTTATTTTAACTTAATTGTAATTTAATGTTATTTATTTGTAACTTGACATAATTTAATTTCATTGTAATCTAATGTTTATTATTTGTATAATTTATAATTCATTTATTTATAAAGTTGACATTGTATGGGTACTATCTTGTGAGCGTTTTGGGGTCAACTGTGGGCTCACAAGCAAGATTTTATAACAAATAAAATAAAATAGGTCTTGAGACAACTGCTCAAATTCTGTTTGTGTTATATGGTCGTATGATATGTATTTATTTAAATGCAGGCGCATCTTTGAATATTAATAGTAAGTTTTAAAGTAAATATACCCTTTCACATCGACTGCTTTAAACTTGATCCCCTGTTTATCCGACACGACATTTGACGTCCGGGTCGGATACTCGGATTACGGACGGTTTATCCGGAAGGTTTGTTTACGTGCTTGACAGTTACGATTATTTTCAAAAGGTATTCGATAAGTAGGTATTACTAAAAACATGTATCTCGGATAACAAGACCCAAACATTACTAATTACATAATATAATTAAAAATTTATGATTAACTTACACTATTAAAAATAATTAAGTAATTAATTTAAAGCATTGTCAAATTATAAAATCACTAATAATAATAAAATAAAAATGGAATCAAATTATATAGTCCAGTTTTAAAATAATAATAGTTAAAATATTAATTTAATATTGGAACGTGATAATAATAAAAATATATGTTATTTAAAGACAGTACAAGATATTTTTGTGCAGAGTTAGCTAGAAACCAGAGATCTAGAATAAATAATAAATATTATAGGACATTATTACACAAATTGACTAAGTCCCACAGTAAGCTTTTTCATTTTCATTTTCATTTTTCATTCAAGCTCAATAAGGCTTGTGTTGCGAATGAATGAATGCGGCTTACTAATAGTATCTACTTCTTTCTACTTAATTACAGTGCCAATAGTCTTCTACACATGACAGCCCCATAGTTGGTCAATAGTATCTACTTCTTTCTACTTAATTACAGTGCCAATAGTCTTCTACACATGACAGCCCCATAGTTGGCCACTGGGCAAAGTCGCATGCTTCATTTGTAAATTACGATAACTGACACTTAATTATACTTACCTGTTTTTATTGTAATGTAATTTAAATGGCTCTTAGTGAACATCAAATTTTAATTAAAATAACAGTATACATAATATGTACAGTGGTGATACTATAACTAGCTTAAATCTAAAATAGGCCCGCTGGCCCGTGTATCTTATTTATTATTATATTCTAATTAAATTTTATTATTCTAACTTATGTGTGTCCAATTTTAGTGTGATATGAGCGAAAGCTGGAATATTTTTTTTATACTTATTTGTTTTAATATAAGATAATATGAGATAAGAAGAATTTAGTAGCACAAAAAGAACATACATTTTACAAGTGGGCAAAGTTGTTGTTTAACCGCTCGCTACTGACATAAGTTACGCGTATTGGGGCAGTATCCAATATGCATATTGTTTAATTTGAAAGTACTTTGAACATTATTGCGAAGTACCCAGAAACTATCAAAGTAAATATCTGCATCGGACATCGCCCAAAGGAGAACTTTGTGTACAGACATTGGACGAGAAACTAATATACTTACTCTAATATCAAATACAATATAGATACAATCAGTATAAGACGATATACAATTTAGTTCTTTATCGACCAAACAAAATGAGGTTTTAGGGCTTACTACTTGCAAGAATGCTCTTTTCATTGTTATAAGTCCCCTGGTTGTAGTATTTATTGTTGGCACTCAACTTTCTATCAAGAAAGAGTACACATTGTCCCGCAGCGGGACATCGGCAGACAAGCCAATATTCCTTCCTGGCAGGGGCGGGAGAACGACATACGGCCAGAGATGTTCAAAATGGCGTCTGACACAGGAAGGGATAAGTAAATATCTATTAATTTCCGTAATAAAATGGATGACGTGTGCTGCTAACTTACTGCCTGGATTAAGACATTAAATCCGTCACTCATTTCATTTACGCAAGTGACAAATATAGCACCCGTGTCAAGGCCTCAGCTCCAAAGAGAATTTAAAATATAGGTGGAATGTCAAAGGAAACTTTGCGGCCACAGTAAACTTACTGCCATCTTTTGACACATGATTAAAACTTTTAGAACGCCATTTAACTTTGATCCTTATTGTTTCACTGGTCTTAAATTTGTTAAATATAAAAAGTGGCGCCATCTAATAGATCAAAGGCAAAATGTATAGCGGCATCGTTTCGAGCCATGGCGCCACAACCTTTAGCCGATGCCCGTTAAGCGACTTTTTGATATTTAACAAATTTAACACATATCAGTGAAAGAATAAGGATCAAAGTCAAACGGCGTTCTAAAAGTTTTAATCATGTGTCGAAAGATGGCAGTAAATTTACTACGGCTACAAAATTTTCTTTGACAATCCACCACTATTTCAAATTCTCTTTGCTCAGCAGTAAAGTCGCAAAAGTTATGTAGTAGCTACCCGAATGTCACCTTACTGCTCACGTAAATATTATCATTTGCAGGAAACATGTTTTCTTTGAGGTTTCCGTCTTTGTACAATTCCATGAAGTTTTCTTGGACAGCCGAGCATGAAAAGTGAAAAATATCGCCGTCCTTTCCGGACTGTAGATGTACACGAGCCACAGTGAAAACTGAAACGACAGTCACTAAATCCAGAACCCGGGGCAGTCACTCATCAGCACTTAAGTTACACGATCCCCTGGCCATAAAGCCTTTCCGTAAAGGCTTGTGTTGTATGAGTACAAGCCTTATTGAGATTACTGTGGGACTTAGTAAATTTCTGTAATAATGTCCTAAAATATTTGATGATGATGAACTTCTATTTCTACCCACCCACTACCCACTAGGCAAGACCGGTCGGTCGAAGGTCGGTCGTCAAAATCATTGCTTAAAAGTTTTCCTTTTGTTAGTGAAGTAAACTCCAATCCTTTCTTACCTGGGCTAGTCTTTTGACTTCCTCATACGACGTATTTTTAGGGTTCCGTAGCCAAATGGCAAAAAACGGAACCCCTTATAGATTCGTCATGTCCGTCTGTCTGTCCGATTATGTCACCGCCACTTTTTTTTTTTTACTTGGCTAAGTTATTGCATTCTAGGCTTTCCTCTGCCCTTCGTCTTTTCAATCCTGCCTTCCCAGATGTTAAAAATCTGTCGTTCCGTATCAAATGTCCTAACATCATGCTTTTCCTTTTTCTTATGGTATTTAACAAGCATCGCTTTTCTTCTACCATACTAAAACTACTTATTTCGGCTTCCTTTCACTCCAGCTAATGCTGTCTATCCTTCGCCAATATAAAAAAAAATATTATAGGACATTATTACACAAATTGACTAAGTCCTACAGTAAGCTCCAGGGATCGGAAACCGGTATTTTTTGTATGGGAACGAAAACGGTATTTTGTCGTTCTTTGTTAATTACTTCATTTCTAATTAGGCAATCTAATAATACGAAGTCGTTATCTGAAAACACAACTGAGTCCTACATTTAGAGTATAAAATAAACCGAAATATATGGTTATTTCGATGTTTTTGCAGAAAACCGGTTCCGATCCCTGGTAAGCTCAATAAGGCTTGGGTTGAGGGTACTTAGACACCGAAATATATAAATATTTACAAACATCATACACCATCATCATATAAAAAAACACCATCATATCATCATCATATTGTAAAATTATCAAACCTTTTTCTATCCTTTATCTATTTTTTTTAACCGACTTCAATTTCATAGCAGGAGGAGGTTCTGTATTCGGTTGTGGCTTTCTTTTGCAATCTAACTTACCCTCTCATATTGAAACGACATACTTTAATTACATGAAACTTGGTATGAACATTTACGTAACTTATGTATATCTTCGATTGTATGGCTCCAGCTAGGTACGAGTGACTCAACATCTTGGTGCACAAATCAATGACCTCATGTGATCGTGACCCTCAGCGAGGAAACGGGTTTCCTACTTTCCTCGTTTCACTGTCGCCTTATGCAGAGTAGCCCGGACATCAACTACGAACTAGTTTTCTGAATAACAAACAGCCTTCTTTTATTTGCAGGAAACGAGAAGTCCGCAGCGGTCTCAAATTTATTCTTGAGTGCCGATTCTGCTTTTTATTTATTATATAAGGTCAATACGGCTAAGTGTGGCTGTGGGATAAGTGTAAATAACTTTCATACGGGGCCGGTTTACACATTGATTAATGTTTACTGCGAGTTACCACTAAACCACACACATTTGCCACTAAACTCAAGTAGCAAACTAGTGGCAAATTTATGAACTTGCAATACACACTAATCAATGTGTAAAGGCCCTGTTGTGAAGGCCAGCCAGTTATTGTGGGCAAGACCGGCATATTTTATTTATTGTTTACTTTTTAGTGATCTTGCTGCGTAAATAATATGCCTACGTTACTTTAACCGCATACGGATAATAATTTTATAATTAATAGTTTAGCTATAGTCATACATTATTTTAATCACCAATTAAGCAAACACAATAGCATTTTTAGGATTCCGTAGCCAAATGGCCAAAAACGGAACCCTTATAGATTCGTCATGTCCGTCTGTCTGTCCGATTATGTCACCGCCACTTTTCTCCGAAACTATAAGAGCTATACTGTTCAAACTTGTTTTAATTTGACGAGTAGACGGTCTTCCCGTGTAGTTTAAGATAAGTCCGTCTAGAAATGATATCAGCCATATTATGGGAGCATGTATATAAATAAAATAAATAAATAAATAAATCTTTATTTCGTAAAGACATAAGTATGTTACATGAGTAGGTAGGTATTTATGATAGAATTTAACAATACTTATTACTTTAGGTTGCTACATTCATTGCCGTCAACACTATAAATATATTCTTATGCGTAGGTATTAAGTAATAGATTACCATCGCGACATCGAATGTATCAACATGAATTGAATAACCTTATAATTAGGTAACTAATGTTTTATCATTCTTAACAATCTGATTTGTGATTCATCACTTAAGTTGTCATTAACATCCTTTGCACCGAATGCTGACCTTTACCTCCCGTACTAGTTATAAACTGTATCACGGTGAGGTAAGAATCGTCATCCATCTGCATGTGATATGAACAACACAATATGGAAGTTGGAGTGTTACAATTATTCTACAAAAATGTATTAAATACTAAATATTTTATCAGTTATGTTACATTTTACCAGTTAAGTAATTTAACACAAAATTCTACGATGGTTGCTATCAGCTAAACTTAAACGTAAACAAGTAGTATATGCACAAGATGCAGATGAAAAGTGAAAAATGCTCAAACTAATATTGACAAAAAAATGTATTTTACTTATGTATCTATAATATCCACTGTTGTGTGTGTGTGTGTGTGTGTGTGTGTGTGTGTGTGTGTGTGTGTGTGTTGTATATATGAATGAATGTTTCGTTAGCCATTTATTTTATTAACTGTTCCGTGTCTTCATAACTGAGGGTTTTCAAAAATGTATCTAACACCTTTCTACATTCATAATAACTCAGGTAACGTAATTGTACATGTTTACTAACACGATTATATACTTTAGGTGCAAGCACTTTATGAAATTTGCGAGAATATGCAGACTTGCATGTAGGGATAGAATATACAAAATCACATCTGCGACGCATTGGAGAATAGTCAGGCTGTTTTTGATGCTGCATTAATATGAGAGCTCTTATATAAAGTTGCCTTATTGTGAGCACTGATGTATTACTATACAATGTTCTAGTAGGATATCTGAAATTCTTGAATATCATTACTTTCAGAACAGCGCGTTGGGCACGTTCAAGCGTCATTATTCGAGTCCTAGCAGCTCCTCCCCACGCAGTGATGCAGTAAGATGCTATAGATTGGCAAAGTGCATAATATATAGTGGTTAGCAACTTACTGTCGCATACATGTCTGAGGCTTTTAAAAATATAAATAAGCTTCCTTACTCTTGCAGTTATATTTAAGATATGTTTATTCCAGTTAAGGTTTTTATCAAGTTCAATACCTAAGTATCTTATATTGTCCGTGTTTTCGATTTCAATACAAGTGCAGTCTGATAGACTTTGACAGATATGTGCTTTAATCGAAACTATTCCAGGAGGTGGTTGGGTATTATTTCGCATGCTAAATGTAATACACTTAGTTTTTGATGAGTTCAAAGTAAGTAAATTATAATTTAGCCACTTAGTTACATGATCGAGACCCTCTTGGGCTGTTTTCTGAAGTTTAGGCCACGTATCATCTTGAAAGAGCAGAACTGTATCATCGGCGAATGTTACAGTTTGTCCCTTATTAAGTGTAAGAAGGCAGAGTTCATTCAGGTAAATCAGGAAAAGAGTAGGCCCCAGAACACTACCTTGCGGTACACCATAGATGACATTTTCTTCCGCACTGTAGTGTTCACCTACTCTGATTACTTGTTTTCTATTCGTTAAGTAATCACTCAAGAGCAAGAGAGGTTCACCACGTATACCTATCATTTCCAACCTTTTGATAAGGACAGGGACAGAGACTGTATCGAAAGCTTTTTTCATATCAAGAAATATACCTAAAACTTTTTTATTATTATCAATGTGGTCAACAATATAAGACGTTACAAGCCTAATGGCGTCTTCAGTTGATTTATTTGTTCTGAATCCATATTGATTGGCCGCAAGAATGTTATTTTTTTCAAGATATGATTTTAATCTCTTATTTATGAGTTTCTCAATTACTTTAGACACTGTCGGTAATAACGAAATTGGCCTGTAATTGGTAATACAGTCGCTGTCCCCCGACTTAAATATAGGTATAACTACAGACTTTTTCAGGTCATCTGGAAACTTACCCTCCTGAAAACATAGGTTGCAAATAGTAGCTAAAGGTTTACTCAGGATATCTACACTCATTTTTAAGAAAAGCGATGAAATTCCATCCCAACCAGTGGCTGCGCTAGACTTTAAACTAAGAATAGTTTCCTTAACTTCCTGATCATCTGTAGGAATCATAAACATGGAGCCATATGATGTAGTCGGGATTTTCATAGAATGAGCCCGTTCAGTTTCAGAAAGTTTGGATTTGTTAATTATTTCTGTAGCTAAGTCTTTACCGATATTAGTAAAATATTTGTTGGCGTAATTAACTGATTCTAGAGGGCTCGATCTCAAATTGAGTAAATGCATCGTTTTATCTGTATTATCAATCTTGCAAATGTTTTTAATAAGTGCCCACTGTTTTTTTAAATTACGAGTATTCGCATTGATTTGGGACCTAAGGTGGGCTCTTTTTACATTATTCAGAATATTATTACATGTATTACGGTATCTGCGGTAAGTAATTTGATTAATGGCATTGTTAGGATCCTTTTTTAGCTTTAAGTGTAGTCGATCTCTATTTCTCATGCAGCGGACTAGACCTGGGGTAATCCACGGTTTGATGGTGTGTTTACTACGAGATATAGTTCTATAATTAGTATATTTGTTTAATGTATTAGATACAAGAGAGATAAACGTACTGGTAGCCTTGTTAGCATCTTTGTGCATTAACAATTCAGGCCAGTTAATTGATTCGAGTTCCTTAATAGCAGCACTATAGTATGTTTTTTTTATTTTGCGTAAAATAGCTTTAGGTGTCCGATGATTGGAAATAGAGACCATTACACAAGAGTGATCAGTTGTAGTAGTATCGCAGACTATTGTTGATATAGGTAGTCTTGATTTAATAAAACAATGATCAAGGCAATTGTTGAGTCTTGTTGGGAGGGTGTGCGCTGGCAGAAGTCCATTAATTGCAAGCATATCTAAGTAATCGGGTGCACGAGCATCCTGACTATCCGCCTTAACGTCGATATTAATATCTCCCAACACAATAACATTTTTATAACGTTTTAATTTATTCAGAATATTATCCAGCCCATTTATGAACTTATCTGTATTTTTAAAAGAAGGAGGCCTATAAATTGAAACTATAGCATATTCCGAACCAAGTGTAGTAATAAGGCAATTAGCTTCTATAGATTCCGTAGGTTCTAAAGTTATAAAAGGTATATTTTCTTTTAAATAGATAACTATACCATCATTCTGATTGAAATTTTGGTTAGTAGCAATCGGTTTATAGTTTTGTAATTTTGGTAGTATGGAATTTTTGGACAACCAGCATTCCGTCAGTATGATTACTTCATAATCGATATTAAGTCTACTTAGGAGTACTTGCAAATCATCAAAATTTCGATTTATGCTGCGTATGTTTAATGTAAAAAGTTTTAACACATTTTTCGTATTCGGTAAAAGACTTTTGCATTGCTCCGGAATATTCACCACCATTGAGTTACCGATACTGACGCTTTCGTCAATATCGCTTGATAACCTTTCTATTTCAGACATTCGGATACTTTTTACTAAATTATCTGTATAACATTATTTTTCAATGGCGGAATCATATTCCAGGGCGCAATGCGGAACATAGATTTATATGGCATTCTGTGTGTTTGTGTGTTTGTGTGTTGTTTTGTTGTATGTGTTTTGTGCAGGTTAGTAAATATTGAGTATGTGATACGTGTGGATACATTTGTGTTATTTGAAAATAAAATAAAGAAAGTAAGACAAATCAATAGCAAAAAATTTGGCCTGTAAATTCGATAAGTAACATATAGTCAAAATATGTTTCCTGGCGAAGTTATTGAGGCTTCCACTACCTCAGGAGGCGTTGTACTGGCCAGAGCAGTGGGTCCATCCATCCGTTGTGTCAAAGACAACTCAGCGGCAGATGATCCCTTCAAGGCTTCCACTTGTTGAGTAGACTTCAAATGTATTGCGGGAGAACCTTCAGCGTACTTGACAAACACCCGGCCCATCGAAGTCCAACAGTACTGGTAACCATGGTCTTTTCGAAGACCTCGTGCAAGAAAGAATAATTTCCTGGCTGTAGGAGTTAGTGATTCACCGATGAAAATTGGGTGTTTTTTTTCCAGGCAGGTTAAGGCATGTTGTATTGAACTTGTCTTCTTTATGATTAATATTATATATCTTTAGTGCCTTCATAACTGCGGAACTTGTTCTCAAATTTGTATATTCCACTATGATTACTTTATTCTTGCTGGCTTTGATGCGCTTGATTTGCTTGATATGATGTTCAGTAGAAACAGGAATACTTAAGAAGTTGTGAATATTAGTGACTATCTGATCGAGGTTTTCATTTTCGGTTTCTGGCATATTTCTTATTTCTAAGGTAGCAACTCGCTGGTTCCTTTGAAAATCCTCAACTTGTTCTTCTAGTGCACTAATTCTAAGAAGAGCATCATTATGTCCGCTTTCTAGACTATCAACTTTGATTTTTATATCATTGTACAATGCATTTGTTTGAACGAGTAGTTTTTCTATGTTAGAGTTTGTCTTAATGATCTCTCTATTTTGTGCATGTAGTTCGTCAATAGAATTCTGCAACTGATTAGTCTGAGTTTGTTGGGATGACTTAATGTTTTCGATCATCTCCCCTATCTCTTGCTTCAGCGCTAGTAAATCTTGCATGTCTGGATTTGGTTTGCGTTTTCTGTTAGTAACGTTACTAGTTTCAGTACTCTGTAGATTTGGTTGAGACAAAGATTTATTAACCGTAATCTTAGGGGGCATTCTTCGATAATTTATCGGAAAGTTTTGCGTATACTATGCGAGCATACCTTTTTTGTGCAGTAGCTGATAAGCGCGCCGCATGTGGTGAATGCAGATCTCACACCTTATTACATTAGTTTAACTTTAACTTATAACACTAATGTTTTAGAGTCCAATTTCGTTAGTTTGACGCTATCGTAGAATTTATTATTTTATGAGTAAGTAACAGGAGCGTAACACACAACAACTCACTACTAGTGGCGGACGGCGAATGATATATATAATGATATATATGTTCGTAAGTAGTTGTTTTCTTAAAAAGAATGAATCAAGACAATGAAAAGTGTACTTCTTCTTCCTCGCGTTGTCCCGGCATTTTGCCACGGCTCATGGGAGCCTGGGGTCCGCTTGACAACTAATCCCAAGATGTGGCGTAGGCACTAGTTTTTACGAAAGCGACTGCCATCTGACCTTCCAACCCAGAGGATAAACTAGGCCTTGTTGGGATTAGTCCGGTTTCCTCACGATGTTTTCCTTCACCGAAAAGCGACTGGTACATATCAAATGATATTTCGTACATAAATTCCGAAAAACTCATTGGTACGAGCCGGGGTTTGAACCCGCGACCTCCGGATTGCAAGTCGCACGCTCTTACCGCTAGGCCACCAGCGCTTAACAATGAAAAGTGTACTATGACTGGTTTATATAGGGTGTGACATTGGAAATAAACACCATTTTCCTTATTCAAAAGCAAGTCAGGTGTTTCCTGTAACACGAGCAAATAACTAAACTATATATTGATGTGCTCCTAAAGCGATATAATATAACTTTTGATTAACAACTTTTAAAAATTATGAAATAATTAGATTTTATCTTTTTCATACAAATTCAATATTATTTTCAATGTACGCTGACATCAGTGTGTTTGACGTTGCTTGTCACGCTTTAAACGCAACAAAATTCACAATACATTGTGTCTTAGAATTAACTTCAATGTGTAATAAAAATGGAAACATAAGTTATTATTAAAAGTTGCTGAACAAATGTTGGTGAGAGTGAGGAGTACAGCCTACAGTTTAATTTATTGCTCCTGTTACAGGAAACACCCGGTATATTTCGTAAATAGGGTGTTAAATCTTTTTATTACACGTACATACCTTATGTATGTATTTAAGTATTTATATATATTATATATATCGTTGTCTAAGTACCCTCAATACAAGCCTTATTGAGCTTACTGTGGGACTTAGTCAATTTGTGTAATAATGTCCTATAATATTTATTTATTTATTTATTTATTATTATACCTAGAAAGGTATTTGGATGTCCTACATTAAATATTAATTTAAAATATATTTTGATCATTTTTGGGTACCGTATCCAAAAGGTAAAACGGGACCCTATTACAATGTACTAAGAAGCCGCTGCCCGTCCGTCTATCTGTCTGAGAAACAGAAAGCTGTCCTTTTATCACCAGGCTGTATCTCATGAACCGTGATAGTAAGACAGTAGAAAATTTCGCAGGTAATGTATTTCTGTTGCCGCTATAGCAAAAAATACTAAAAAGTATGGAGCCCTCGATGGAAGAGTCCGACTCGCACTTGTCCGGTTTTTTTTTGTAATTTACTGACATCACAATTTAGGAAACTCACACTTCTTCTTCTTCTTCACTGGCTCAGTGACCCAAACAGGATCTTGGCCTCTGACACAAGAGAGCGCCACTCTGCCCTATCCTGCGCCACTTCACGCCAGTTGGGTATTCCGAGGGCGAACAGGTCTTTTAGGAAACTCACACATCATGCGCAAAATCAAGGGGATTTATCTATACTTTATAAATTCGTAATAGTTATTCATATTGCAACAGTTTGTAAATTCTGCTTTAAGGAAAGTGAATAAAAATATGACGTACTTGCCTGGTACATAATAGATGGACTTTCCAACTTAATAACAACTTAATAAACAAATTAGATCTATGAATTTATTTTATTTATTTTAAGTATAAATAAACATGTACATTTTTAATAAATATTTGATCAAAAACATATTATTATATTATTAAAACTTAAAATTTACACAAACAAACCGCTCCCTACCGTCCCGGGTGCAAAGGCGCCCATGATACTAGGAACGACTCGGAGCGGGGACCCTCCCCCTTTTGCCTGAGACGACGGCCTAGTTCGCGAATAAAACGTTTTGCGTCCGCTCCCCAGCAACCCGCCGTTATTCTATGAATTATATTCATTAGTATTATATATGGAATAATATTTACAACATCAATAAATTGCTCTGATAATTAGATTAAGATAATTATATGTAATACTGTCTTACTATTCATAAGTACTTGTTGCTAGGCATACATGAATAAAGTATTAAAAAAAAAATGTGAAAAGATAAGTGATAAATGGTGGAACGTATAATTAATTACAAAGATAAGCCAATTTCTAATAGTTTAAACACAGAATATAGATAGATGGTTCTTAACATTACGAGTATAATGCATCTCGCTCGCACTTATAAGTGCTCATTAGATTTTTGATAAGACTACTGTAACGTATCTCCCTAGGGATTGTCCTCTAGGAAAGTTGGCAGGGATAAAAGAAGTACTATCAGCGACGTTAACAAAAAGTATTTTATTATTAAGAAAAAAGAACTAAAGTTTTATAAAGGTTTTTTTTTTAGGACCGGCCGCGAGTACAGTCGTTAAGGAAAAAATGTGAAGGCTCGGTTATACATGCACATTACCTACTACAATTTAATATTGAATAAATTATTCCATTGCAAATATATATTATTTAGAGTTGGGAAGATAATATAATTAAAACTTTAAATTATTTTATTGACAATAACAATATACATAATGGATATATACAGATGATTACTATAACTAGCTTATATCTAAAATAGGCCCTTGAGGCATTGTACCAAGGATGCTGGCGGCATTTCCTCGTTGTATCGCAATACTGATACGTTGTGCGAGGAAGCCGCCAGCTCTTCGGTCACCAGTTACGTCAAAACTTGTACTTAATTAAAATATGTACGTTATACGTATACGTACAACGTTATACTACTCAAGGTCGTATCAAAATAAGATAAGAATCTTATCAAATTCTTAAAACATAATTGGGTTTTTGAGAAAATTGAGGAACATAATTTTGCTTTCAGGTTTTGTTTTGTTGGGATTGGGATTATTATAAATTACCGGAGAATGGCTTGGTGAGGAAGTTCTGTGGATAAATTATTACGCCACTATTGTTTATGGGTATGCATTAGCCCTGATGCAAACTAGAATACTCGGTTGATGGAAAAAGAGGAAGGTACCGCAGTCTTCTCGGGTCAGAGGTGTAGGGCTAGAGCCGGCGTAGCTTAATGCGACGTTCATAAGCGCATTGCATGCGTTCTTGGAAAAAAAAACTATTTTTATCCGGATCCCTTTGTTTGACATAATTATTGAAAGTCATACTGTAATGATAGTCACATTATCATTAGTCATAAGTCTAAAACCGTTAACTTTTCAGGAATTTCCTTTGGTTATCTCATAGATAGTTTAGGTTAGGTTAGGTTTGGAAAGTTACGCGTTTCTGAGAAAAACCAAATTACGACTAACGAAAAGCGGACAAACAATACATTAGGACTTAAAACTTTATGGGAAACAATAGGGACCCATTTTTATCTGTATATAGCCAGGTCTAACCAGGTCACTATGAATCAAAGTCCATGATGCCTTAAAAGTCTCAAGAGATCGAATGGCCTGGAAATCTGCCATACGGAATCATGTGACCCTCAGCACTGATGTGAACCAAGCAAGGAAGAGGAGGATTAATAAAAAGCCATAAATAAGAGAGAAGTTTTGTGAAGATCATTCGACCTATTGTGTTTCGACCAGAGATGGGTATTAATCGATTAACTTTTAAATCGACTAATTAATTATTATTTTTACGGATAATTCAAAATTCAAAAAATTATTCTGCAAGTAGGCCTCAAGGGCTCTTTTACAAGTCAATACAACATTTATAGATTTTATAGTAACATTATATAGTGATATGAAAAATACATAACAACATGTATAAATACAACAGCCAATACCTGGGTAAACATTACATTATAATAATCTTAAAATAAATAATTACTACAATACAATAGAGATGTATAGTCTCTATGGTTAAAAACACATTAAATCTGAGACAAAGACAGTCTGAGATAAAGGATGACATTCGCTACAAGGGTCTGGGTTCGGGCTGAGGCATCCGTCATTTCGTTTTCTATGATGGGTGATCGATGATCATATGATGCTTGCTATAGAAAACGAAGAGACCAGACACCTCGGCCTGGACCCAGACCGTTCTAGCGTGAGTCATCCTTAAACAGAATTGAGTGCTGTTTATGGGGTTTGTGATTGTGACACACCTATGATCAGACGGCCTACCGCGAATCACGTTCGACCTATTGCCTCTTTGTCGCACTTGTAAATGTGTACGTAAGTGTGACAGGGAGGCAACATGTTGAACGTGACTCGCGGTAGGCCCTCAGGTTCTGGTTCTCAAGTAGATTTTAACTCACTAGGTGCCAGTGTTACAATTTTCGTTTTTTTTACATACTTTATTTGTAGGTACAGTCAGCTGCAGATACAATTGACCCCCCTGCATAGAAATTTGATTGCAGTGGGGGTCAACTATATATGCAGCTGACTGCACAGTCGCTATAAGATATATCGGAGCCGCCAAGGTGCTAAACAAATATCTGAACACGCCGGTATTTTCAAGGCGTTACACTGCGTGTTCAGATATTTTAGAGCACCTCGGCTGCTCCGATATATCTGACGGCGACTGTAAATAATATTATTATGCATATATAATAAGTAGTAAGTGGGTGGGTACGAGTATAATCTGATTTAATAATGTGCCATTGGAATGTTTCCGATATTGCGAATTTTCCACCATTAACAATTTCGGAAACTTATCACATTTAGGTAGGTCTACAGGGATCGAAATTTTGCATTTTCAAAATTAAAGTTTCCTTAATTTCCTATGAAATTGTCCTGTGATTTCCAACTTGTTTGAAACTTTCCGCAAAAAGCACACCTGAGGGCCTACCGCTAACACCGAAGATCAGAAATTGCGGGCATCTTTCCTTGTCCATCTAATTACGCCTTAATTAGGATGACAGAGAGAGATACCCGCAATTTGCGAACTTCGGTAATCGCAGTAGGCCCTCTGTAATTTGTCTTAAGCTTAACTCACCTTAAACCCACGTCTTTTACGACCGTTCAAATAAAAATCTCCGTACAAATTTCACCCAAGTCTATAAAAGTGAAATATGAATTCCTTGCCCGTTATTAACAATGTGTTATCATGGTTTACAGCCTCGTAAACCTTCAGATAACATTACCGGCCCCCATTATTCCCGGCCCGCATGCTTTTAAGAATTTAGGAGGAAAAAACATCAAATCGGGTTTCATCATTGTGCTTTTCAACTTCGCTAAGTGAGCATTGAGCTACGCTGTTTTGTTTAATTTTTATATTTTTAACAGAATTCGTTCGAAAAACATATTTTTCGAACAAAACTTGTAGTCACTATAGTAAATAAGTACCCCTATAATGGAACAGGCACAAGTAATGGTATGGTATAGACAAATCCTGTGAACCCAGTATTTATTTACCATCAGTTTTTAAACGCACGGCCCGATTCGAAGAATGAAATACGATAACGATAAGTTCTGGTTTAGATAAGTTCTCATTTAGATATCGTTTGTACGTCGTATAATAGGGATCGTGCGCGTTGGAGGGACTGCCATCTTGTGGCCTGAATCGGAACCATAGACATGCACATATACACGTAACGTGTTTTCTTGTATATAGTAGGTTCTGCCATCTTGTGGGCTACATCGGAACAAAAAACATCACATTTACGCCTCGCGCCAAAAATCTGACGGCTCCTGTGCTGCCTCCTACAGTTCATGCACGCTCCCTATTGACAGAAGCAGCTCGATTTGGGCAACCAATGTCACTTTGACGTTAGAAATATCGTAGATAGATTTTATTGGGATCATATCGGAACCGAAATAAACGTCAATTTTGACATGTCGTTTAGTTATCGATCTTTTAAAGATCATTCCAAAATCTAAAACGTGTCTTAATCATTCTTCGAATCGGTCCGGCAGGCAACATTTAATACCATAAGCAAGAGTCAAAGAGCTACTTAAGTTTAATTTATTAATAGAAATGTGTTAATTTGAAAATTAATGGCGTCATACATCCCATAACTGGAGCAATTAAACATAGTTTCATTAAATACATAGTAAATATATGAAGTTACATATTGTTAATAGTTTTAAGATCTCTTTGTAAACCCACTATTGACAAATAAATAATAAATCAATCAAAAAACATAAAGGACGAATAGGACATTCAACTTTTAATGCATAAAGTGGTATAAATTTAACAAATGTCGGCGAAATATCAAAAATACTCCAAATTTTCTCTTAAATGTCCCATGATTGGTGTCGTTAACATAGTATACGAGAATAGCATCAATAATTGAGTTTATCAATATAAGAACAACTTACCATTCATTAAATTTTGCCCCCTAAAATCCGATGTCTGGATATACCTACACGCTGAGGGTGTTCCAGATTCGATCGCGCCACTACGTGCATTTCAACTCTTTTGTTGTGCGCGTGCCGCGACCACTGCAGGGGACCATCGCGTGCGCCGACTTCTGGCCGAAGGGTATCGTGTTTCGGAGGTTCCGGGGCAAACTGCCGAATCCGACACAAGAGCAGCCGATTCAACGGAGCCACGCCGTGACGCCGTTTTGTCGCCTAAATAGTGTTTAGTTGTAATTTTATAAAATGTATATGTATGTTAGTCTGTAAGGTATTTGTAATATGGGCCTTGTTGCCTGAATCAAATTTTAAATAATAATAATAATAATAAACATATTAATCGTGTAAGAAGACGACTGAAGACTTAGGGACTTATTTGTTATAATTTATCTTTATATTTTTAATTATATCTTGTTACTGATTTTTTTATACTGAAACATAAAATGGATGCTACAACCAACCTCGACAAAGACTTCTGTCTTCATTTAGGCAAGTAAATCAAATAAATAAATTGAAAAAAAAAACTACAATTGTAGTTTTAATAAATTGTCAAGTTCAATCTCACAATTCTAGGACATTTTTTAAATCTATTTTACTGTAATAACTAGCTTGCTAGACAAGTACTTCTGTCTTCGTTTAGGCAAATAAATCAAATATTACATTCAAATAAATAAAAAAAAATCATTCGTAGTTTAAAAATCTTTTCAAACTAAATCTCACATTTACACATTTTTTTAAATTTATTTTCCTTTTACGCATTTGGTGCAGCAAATCCACCAGTCTGATAGAACTTGGAGAAACCTTAATTATTATTTTTTTCGCCTACCCTGCGTCTGACAGCCGTCACGCCATATTACATAGGATAACTTTAGGGTCCCGTAGTTAATCTCGGATGCTTACTAATATAATGAAAAACATTTAACGGAATTTGTTTACCCAACATAGATATTGCGGTTACGACCGGCAAATATACGAGTACTACATCGCGCGAAGGTTAGTTCGTCGAAGAAGCCATGGCATATGGTGCTAAATTTTTTCATGTAGGTAGCCATTAGGAGAGTTTGTGAAGTTCAATTCAATTAAATAGATACATTGTAGAACTGTGTCTGAAAGACAGGCACTGCTGTTATTATCACGCATCACGCTGTCATTTATAGTATTTTATGCAAACGTTGCATAAGAAGGGTTAAAAAGACGAGTGGCATGGATACAATGTGGGCCAAAGCCGCAGGCACCTACTTATACAACGTTGCATACAATACTTTTTTGCCTTACTTATACCTACAACGTTGCATACAAAACTTTTTTGACTTAGGTACTTATACAACGTTGCATACAATACTTTTATGACCTACTTATACAACTTTGCATACAATACTTTTTTGACTTACTTATACAACGTTGCATACAATACTTATACAACATTGCATACAATAATTTTATGACCTACTTATACAACTTTGCATACAATACTTTTTTAACCTACTTATACAACTTTGCATACAATACATTTTCTACGACTACTGACTTATAAATAAAATGTAAAAATTGTATTGTATTGTATTATGACGACATCTGTAGCTGATTATGAGTTTGTGTTCATCTGACGAAGCCTGCGTTGCGGATAAACAATTATAAATGCATTTTTTTTTTATAAGAGCGGGATAAGTCAAGATGACATTGTCTATGGTGAACTTTTGTTATTAATTGACTTTCACTGTGTGTGAAAAATAGTTTTTGTAAGATGGCAGCACTGCACTTAGTTTGAAAACTGTATAATTATTTATTTTGTAAGATTGGTAGACTTTAATCGCCATATCGTTTTAGCGATTTTGAAGCACAAGTGCTGTTATAAGGAATAGGTAATGTAGACTTTTCTTCAGATCTATTATGTAAGTCCTTATAATCGTGTTCATGAATTTATAAATACCAGATAAGAGTAGAGGAGTAGAAAAAATAAATAATATGGCCATAATTTCCGTTTTAATAACCCCAATTACCTACGGTAGCTTTTTTAATATTTTCTTTCATAAGCCCCGACTCCCGCTTGTCCCAAACCGGTCCTTATAAACCCGCTAGGATTTGGTGGAAACAAAATATACCGTTTCCAGGCTTTGATTGATCGAAATATTATTTCCCCACGTTGCAGATTCAAGATATTGCGATATTAAATCGTAAGTCTTCTGGGTGTTTGTTTATAAATGGATGATAATATAATTATGATACTGTTTGTTATGATACCACAACGAGTGTGATTAACACTGAAGAAGGTATTTACATGGGACAAGAGAAACACTTGTAGGGAAAATAGGAAGTTAGAGATACATAAATAGTTATTTGTGTCCCAAGGGAGGAAAAGTAGCCTCCGGCTCAGGTGGCAAACACGCGGGATGGAATATCCTACGTTTCTTCCCGCGGTGCGCATACTATTTTTCTGCTCGACGGAGGCGGAAAGTAGCAACTTCGTTTAGCGCAGCGGGAGCAAAGTTGACACTTTCCGCCGACTTTTTGGGTGGCATCGTCCAATAGCATCGTAGCATAGTAATCTAAATTGTATTTTTTCTTATTTAATGCATGTTAATTATAAGATGTAATGTTTTGAAAAGATGTGTCCCGCCGAGATTCTTGCCGGTCCATATTGGGATAGCCTACTCCAATTGAGGGGGGATTTAAATCTTCTCGGGTCAGAGGTGTAGGGTTAGAGGCGGTGTAGCTTTATTTGACGTTCATAAGCGCATTGTAATATGCCTACTTGAATAATAAACTATCTTTTTCTTTATCTTTAGATTTTATCAGACGATTTGAAATAATTTGCCTCGCCTTTTTGGACTGCTAAGGAATGGAATGCGCTCCCGCCATCTGTATTATTCCCTGACATATATGACCTCGATCTCTTTAACCATTTCACGGGCAAGACTAAAAAATCCTCAATTCTCATCGCCAATCTATAGGAAATGAGAAAAGAATACAAAAAGATGATGTTATAGGGTTTGACGACCGGTTTGGCCTAGTGGGTAGTGACCCTGCCTACGAAGCTGATGGTCCCGGGTTCAAATCCTGGTAAGGGCATGTATTCGTGTGATGAGCATGGATATTTGTTCTTGAGTCATGGGTGTTTTCTATGTATTTAAGTATTTATAAATATTTATATATTATATATATCGTTGTCTAAGTACCCTCAACACAAGCCTTATTGAGCTTACTGTGGGACATAGTCAATTTGTGTAATAATGTTTAGTTTAGTTTAGTTTAGTTTCTTTATTGGTAAAAAAAATTTTTTACAGGTCACAGTTATACATAATTCTATATAAAAATTAACAATGAAAGTTTACGGTTCCTTAATAGTTATTACAATATGTTTTTTTTTTTTTTTTTAATTATCTCCTTCATAAAATCATCGACAGAATAACATGCTTGGTCTAGTAGTAAACATTTCAGTTTTTTAGCGAATAACGAGTCGCTTTCTGTCAATTTAATGTCATTAGGAATTTTGTTGTATATTTTGGGCCCAATAACACTGAGTGACTTTCGGACCTTCGCGAGTCGTTGAATAGGAGCGACTAGTACGGGCAATCTGCGGCTATTTACATCGCGGGTACAGGTTTTTATGTATGTGTTAAGGTTTGTTCTAACGTATTTGCAAGCTTCTAATATATAAACGGCGGGTAGTGTTAGTATCTTATGGGTCTTAAATAGTTCCTTGGCGGGGTGATCGAATAATCGAATCGGGGTGGCCTATAATATTTATATTTATATTTATATTATTTATAGGGTAGTCTTTTTTGACACCTTTACTCTATAGAGCATGGTGTGATCAATTGCCGGTCAAATTATAATATATACTTAAAAAAGATTTATTTCAAACAAAAAAATTACAAGCTTTTATTTAGTTTCACCTGGCCCGTTGTCTGTCGGTCTGTAATCAAATCTTGCAATTTAAGTTTTAATCCACTTCCTGGTTTCCAATTGAGCTAAAATTTTGCATGCATAATGTAAGTCGGGTGATAATGCAATATATTATGGTATGGTGAGATAGTAGGTGAAATAACGCAACCTAATTGTGTTTAGGGTTTTTAGAATTAGCTCGATGAATATTAGTCGCCTGTCTAAAAAAAGTACAGTTAGAGATAAAAACTTGTAACAAAAATGAAATTTATGCCAAAAACTTATTTATAAGAAAAATATCACTGACTGTACTTTTTTAACAAGGTTTTATTGAAACAAAAAATATTACTGAAACATTTCAGTTGTCGGATGTCAGCTTGTCAACATCTCCAGCATCTCCTGAGGATGGCTCGTAGAGAAGCGAAACACGTGTCGAGTTTTTACTTTTGGTGGTGGGTTGTTATACTCGTATATATTTGCGTAAGTATTTTTACGATTGACGAGCCACGTTATCTTTTCGCGGATTAGCAAAGTAATATTTTTTGTTTTAATCAGTATGTAGGCTTGAGTCGGTCAGGACCGAAGAACTAAAAGGAATGAAATCCCACCACCGACCGAAAGGAACTAGTTCCTCTTAGGCGCTCTTAATCGGTCTCGGTCCTTTAGTTCAGTAGTCGGTACGTCGGTACCTAGTAACAAATCGGTCGGGAGCGAATGATCGGAATGAGTCAAGGTCAAGAAAGTCGCTCGCTCACGCTCTCGCTCTGTTTATTTGATTCATAGATTTAAAAAGCATAGATGACTAGTCCGCACATCCTTAGTGAAGCCACTTCAGGGGCGACATTATGTCGCACTCGTTCGAACGGCCCTCGTAGTACTCAAGGTCGAGTCGGTTTGTATACACCTCCCGGTTGTAAATTAAAAAATACAGGAATGATGGCTATTTGTGCGTTGAATGGGTGTCACGATTCATCACTAAATAAAAACAAATCACCTGATATTACATTCCACGCGTAAGCATCGAGTTTAATATGATATTTTTACGTAATTGTGAATACTAAAATCCAAACCTTCGTCAGCCGCCATTGCTTATAAATGTTGCCAGTTAAATGAATCGTTTTTCCTCCACATGAGGCATGACGTTGACATTCTAAAATAAGTACGCTTACTTTAAGTTCCTTGTATTATTAAAGGAAATTACTTATATTTCACGTTATTTTATTTCAAAATATGTTTTTTTTAATAATATTTCAGTTTAATTTTTATTTCATGTAATGATCGATTTAGAAATCCGACACTATAGCGCCAATACTGAACAGAGTCAGCTTGTAAGGTACCTCATTGTTTGTACAATTGTAAAATGTATTAAAATATAATATTTTTTTCATATTTGTAAAATAAAAATAAAATAGTAAAAGCTTATTTATTTAAACCTTATTGCCAAAAAACAGGCGTAGCTCTCCCAGCGATTTCGTCGCGTTGCTATTTTTATTGAATTTGTATGCCAATATGCACGACATAGTGATACCAAAATATTTATGTAACATCTTGTAATCTACCTATGTTGTACAACTAAAATCTTTGAATCTTTCAAGTACATGCGGTCCACGTCCGGACCAATTTTGGTGTCTAGCAGTGGTTGCCGCGCCCCGCTATAGAGCGGGTAATTATTGATATATTTTTATTAGGGTTCCGTACCCAAAGGGTAATACGGGACCCTATTATTAAGACTCCGCTGTCCGTTCGTCCGTCTGTATCTCATGAACCGTGATAGCTAGACAGTTGAAATTTTCACAGATGATGTATTACTGTTGCTGCTATAACAACAAATAGTAAAAAGTACGGAACCCTCGGTGGGCAAGTCCGGTTTTATAGACTAATTTGATAGATTAGATTAGATTAGATTAGATGATTTATTTCATGAAAGACAATTACATAATAAATTTGCATTGATGTCAAAAATATAAGAATTTCTATCATGATCGTCAAAATAAAATAATAAAAATGAAAATAATAACAATACTAATGAAATAAAATTATAGCTCCAATAAGGATTGTCAATACAATTAGAATAAATAAGAGAAACAGTAAGTAGGTAAATACTTACAAAAATCCAAAATATAAATGTACAATGTCAAAACTTACGAAAATACGAGAACAATAAAAATAAAAACGATAAATTAATAAAAGAACACAAATAATATCTCCCAATAAGAATCGTCAACACACAACAATATAAAAACAATGAAATAATATCTCCCAATAAGAATCGTCAACACACAACAATATAAAAACAATGAAATAATATCTCCCAATAAGGATCATCTGTATGATAAAGAAAACAATGTCAATAAATAAAAACAATAAGAATAAACACAATTTCTGAATCAAAATGTCAATTCCATGAACTCATTTACTGAGTACAGAGGGTTTTCCAACAAAAGGTTTCTCAATTTACGTCTGAATATTTCGTCGCATTGCTCGTTTCTTATCTCGGCAGGTAGGTGCTCGAAATAAGTAGGTCCGATTATTCGTGGGTTCCTTTTTGAAAGCACCAAGCGACGAGGAACTGTTCTGAGACGACCTGTGTTACGCAGTTGTTTTCCCGGACAATTTTATATATTCCCGGATAGATTTCGTATTAAGTAAATGACCTATGTATTTGACATTTCCTGCAGTAATGCGGTCGACCGCAGCAATATTGCAATCACACTCAATTTTTGAGGGTTCAATGTATAATAATGGAACCCTAAAAAGCTTTTTGTTACAAAATTATAAATCTACACACTTCCAAATTATTGATAACCAAGTATAAGAATGTTGTTAAAATACCCCTACTCTGACGGGAATAAATAAATACTGGCAACCCGTTTTTGTATACTTGTGTGCGTTTCTGAGCGTAAGACACGAGCGTCGCACGCACACGTCGATCGTGTTTCGGCTTCACTTTTGGCTGAGTAGCCGCATGGCGACAATCAGTCTCGGTGTATTATGTCTGTGATTTGATTGATATTTGCTTCTGAACTAAAGGAACTAAAAGAGCGAACTAGTCCTTTGACCGATTGACCGAGATCGGGGCGCTCTTTTTAAAGACCGAGCGGGCACAACTCTATATATATATATATATATATATATATATATCTTTTTTTTTTTTATTACTATTAGTATGGATTTCCGGAAAGTAACGTCCGATTTTATTCATAACAAGCTTTCATAACTGACTGTACTTTTCTTTCAACGGGCAACTAATAGGTACTCGTCGAGACCATTCAGACAAACCCAAACACATTTAGGTTGCGTTGTTTTATCACAGAGTTTCCTTGGCCACCTCCTGTTTCCATCATCAGAACCGCTCGATGGTACCATAATGGTGCATTGTCACTGTGACGTTTACACAATATTGCATTGTTACAGTGGTTTGCTAACTACCTACAAGTCGATACTGGGTTGGGAAGTGTCATGGCGGATGGCTGGTCGCAAGCACACGATCACAATCTGTATTTCATCTACCACCTTGTCATACACTACCCTTACTCAACCTCCCGAACACCAGTACCAAGTCGAATTCCCACTCACCTCTCTACCGAGCTCTAAAGCTTATTAACGGCATATTGACCCAGGACGATTCATTGGACCTATTTTCGACTCCTGAACCGAGATTCTTAGCCACAGCCGGGCGCTGCCTCGAGGCTATAGTCGCCCCGAGCACCATTAGCACTAATTAGATAATATGTACTTATATTTAAATTCTGACTAACTGTTTTTGGTAGTAATTTATTATAGTTATGTTATAATTCAATTCTTATATTCCTCTGTGTCATGTCTGGTGTATACTGTAAGTGGCATTATAAAAATAAAATAAAATAATATACAACGGAGTCAAGACGTCACAGTCACCCGACTAACTATAAAAAATTTCAGCTTCATTGAAAGTCCGGAAGTGGGTCAAATTTAACTTACAATATTTGACCCGTACATAACAAACATAGTTACATACATACTTTTTTTTACCACGACGGTGGCAAACAAGCATACGGCCCGCCTGATGGTAACCGCAGCCTATGGACGCCTGCTACTCCAGAGGTGTTATATTATGCGCGTTGCCGACCATTTAAAAATCCGTACTCCTTTTTTGAAGAACCTCATACTGTAGACCCTCGGGAAACCTCGGCAGGTAGCTCACTTACAGATACATGTTAAATAAAAGCTTGTAAAAATACCAGTTGGCTATCGAAGCTATACGAACATTTAATATATAATTAAAGCAGCTTAGCTTAGCATTATGGCAGCTTCCTCGCTCAAATAATTAGTCTTGCGATACAGCGAGGAAATGCTGCTAGCATCTACGGCACCATGCCGCAGGGGGATAGTTTTATTTTATTTTAAGTCTAGTTTTATTTATTTTAGATCTAGGTTTTAAGTTTTGTAGTTTAGTTTTTAGTATATTTACGAAATAAATTTATTAAATATCAAAAAATAAATTTATTGAAGAATAAAGATTCACATTCTCTGTGAAGTCACTCCATTCCATTGTAATTGTCTCATGATTTCTGTAATTATTACTGTAAGGCTTAATCCAGAAACCCGTAAACTGAATTAATTCATCTTAATTAATCCGCTAAATACCACAGTGACGGTTTTATTACGCAATTCAATTTAACATTCAATTTTCATCCGACAACTCCATCCATATTTATTTCATACTAATTAGCAAGGAAATGTTTTGCAAGTTATTTATATCAATTTGTTAGTATACGTATGTATTTTTGTTCGTCATAGCCTCAGGGCACGTAATATGCACCATAAACATTTTGTTTATATACAGTGTTGGCAAAAAAAATCCAGAAAATGTACGGTGCTCATTACGAAACATTGTTCATAAACCTGTTTACTAAATAAAAATGCTTATAGTGAATAGGTATGTGGCTTGAAACTTGAATGATTTGACCGAAGAATATACGTGAATATTTACTATTACGTTAAAATTTTTTCTTCAAAAATATATTTTAGTTTTTCGTTGACTTGCATGACATTTAAATGTACTGTCAACAGTGTCAACCAACTTGATTCCTAGGCTACTAGAGAACCATGTCATAATGACTTCTACGACAGTGCTTATTGAGTGATGCATGTCATGTATAGAGTAGTTAAAGCGACAAGGTTCTATAGTGGCCTAGGATTCAAATTGGTTGACTGTACATCTGGTCTCCTGCGATACAGGCCTAGCATAGCGCAGGGACTGCTGGAACCTCTGTTGGCAACCTAGTTATGCACCAACTCCTAAAAACAAGTGCTGTATAATTTTATTAATTTTTCTGTATTTTTTTTTGTGCAATAAACATATTTTTATATTTACCTCCAATGATTGTAGTTATAATTTTAAATTACATTTTGTAAACACGTGTAAGTAAGAAGAGATTTCTAAAAATTACATATCATCGTAAGGTCACCCTTGTAATAAATTCTCACCCACCCCCTGTCTGTAATAAGCGGTAGACCGTACTTACGCTCAACTTGTTAAACTTTTTAATTTTACATTTAACCTTAACCCTCTCAGCCCTCAAAAGTTTTCGGATCTGGTATAACAATAACCTTTAAGATTATCGCACCGTTCCCAAGTTAGGGCTATTAATTATAACTCCAAACTAAATCGAAGAACTCGGATCTATTCCGCTAATTAAAAAAAAAAAAAAAAAAAAAAAAAAATTGTAAATCATCTATGTCGATTTTACTATAATGCTTTCTATAGTAAAATGGGTGGGTTGCGTGGTGGGGCAAACGCATAGGTATCGGGTGTGGCCTTTAACAGGAGCAAATAATTTATATTATCCACGATATGATCTGACCGGACCGGTACAGACCGGTACGTTCGTTTCGTCCGTGCAATTTTATTTAAACTTAGTGTTAAGTATGTTCGTCATGTTTTTTTTATGTTTCTTTCCTTTTGTCTGTTACCTTCCGTGATTATTTCGCACTCGATAGTCTAATCGGAAGATCAGCGCTGGAAGTCGCCAGCAACATGCTGAGATGAGGCCATTTCTAGACACTTTACTCAGACTATGTTCTCTTTTATGTATGTCTATTACTGTTTGTGTGTTTATGAATAAAACAAATTCTAATCTATTCTATATTTTACTCCCCAAAAGATAAATCTTTTCTTTAACAACTTTATGAAATTATAAATCCTTTAGACTTCCTATATTTCATACAAAATAAATATTGTCTTCAATGTACGCTAACATCATTGTGAAGCCGTTGCTTGTAAGTTGTAACGCTTTAAACATAACAATACATTGCGCTTTAGAATAAACTTTAAAGTATACTAAATATCAAAACACGAGTTATTTTTAAATGTTGATCAGTTTGAGGAGCATTTTTAACCGACTTCAAAAAAGGAGGAGGTTCTCGATTCGACTGTTTTTTTTTTAAATATATGTTACTTGATATCTCCGAGAATCGTGAACCGATTTTAAAATTTTTTGAGATGATGATGAAATTTTCAAAACCCTGAGATGGTCCCGTTGGCACCAAGTCGGGGTCTGATGATGGGATCTTGGAGAAATCGAGGGAATTCTTCAAATGTTATTGATACATGTATGGCGCTTTTGGTAATATTTGAAGTCGGTTTTATTTATTGTTAAAAAGTTTTATAATTTATTGCTCCTATTACAGGCCATGCTCGGTATATATTCCCTCAAAAATATTCTCCCTTATATCATGTTTTCCAGTTTATTTCGGATCGGCTTGACTCCTTGGCGCTGCGTAGACATGTGGCCTCGCTCTGCATTTTCTATCGCATGTACAACGGGGAGTGCTCCGAGGAAATGTTCGGATTAATCCCTGCCGCTTCTTTTCGCCATCGCCCTACGCGACAACATTTCCATCCTCACCACTTAGATGGTTGGCAGTCCTCAACTGTGCGTTTTTCCAGGAACTTTCTGCCTCGCACTGCTAAACTGTGGAATGAACTGTCGCCTGCGGTATTTCCGGACCGATACGACCTTCAAACCTTCAAGAAAAGAGCGTACTCCCATCTTAAAGGCCGGCAACGCACTTACAACCCCTCTGGTGTTGCAGGTGTCCATGGGCGGCGGTAATCGCTTACCATCAGGTGATCCGTCTGCTCGTTTGCCTCCTCTACCATTAAAAAAAAAATGTATACCACTCTGTACCGTCGTAATCAAGTGCAAAGGCACTTGGAGCTAGAAACCTTAAACTGTTCCTTTGTGACGGCAGTGAAGCGATGTTAGTCTGGCGCAAAAAGAAAAGAACTGGCAAGCACAGACTATGCTCAGCAGAGGCACTTAACTAGGTAGGTATTTTTTTATTTATTTAGGTACAGTCAGCATCAATAGTAGCGGTTGAAACAACGCGCCAAAAGTATCTGTCATCCCGGATAACTTTTCCAAATATAGATAGATCTCTATTTACTGTGTATTAAGCTGTTAGAGAATGGTAGATACTTTTGCCACCTTGTTTGATCCGCTACTTTTGATGCTGACTGTACTTTTTGTTTTTTAAATCATTTATTTCTTGTTAAAATAGAAACAGAATTTTAATTTTTATTAATCGTATCGTAACTACCGTGATTTAAACGTTAAAAAAAATAAGAGATGCTTCGTTTTCTATTTATAAGTATTCAAGAATATCATTATTATTCTTGCGTATATTTATTTTTCTTTTTAAGTGAATAAAGAAATATTTATTTACAATAACAATATACATAATGGATATATACAGATGATTACTATAACTAGGTAGCTTATATCTAAAATAGGCCCTTGCGGCATTGTACCAAGGATGCCGGCGGCATTTCCTCGTTGTATCGCAATACTGATACGTTGTGCGAGGAAGACGCCAGTTCTTTTTAAGAAAGTTTTTTTTTTATACTACGTCGGTGGCAAACAAGCACACGGCCCGCCTGATGGTAAGCAGTCTCCGTAGCCTATGTACGCCTGCAACTCCAGAGGAGCTACATGCGCGTTGCCGACCCTAAACCCGCCCCCCCTCGTTGAGCTCTGGCAACCTTACTCACCGGCAGGAACACAACACTATGAGTAGGGTCTAGTGTTATTTGGCTGCTGTTTTCTGTAAGGTGGAGGTACTTCCCCAGTTGGACACTGCTCTAGATCTGGAATGACATCCACTGGCTGTGCCCTACCACACAAAGCGAGATGACATTCACAATGCCCATATCTCTCTTATGGACGTAGTTTAAGGACGTACCCGGGTCCGTCCGGTTGTATATAACATGATTATAAAAGTAAAATTCAAAAACTTTACTTGTTTTTGTACTGATTTTCAGGCCAATCACAAAAATCATAAGTCAATGCTTTCTATGGAACAGCAGATAATTATGATAATGTTCTATATGTATTTAGGTATTCATAGAGCCCACTTTGAAAACCGAAACGCGAAATTTTGATCTCTTGCGGATTCGACCAATAGAGATGCAGATTAACACCCTTATTCATAAACGTCTACTAAAGTTGACAAGCCGCTAATAATCGTTTGTCCCTTTCCATCATACCAATCAGGGATCGGAAACCGGTATTTTTTGTATGGGAACGAAAACGGTATTTTTTCGTTCTTTGTTAATTACTTCATTTCTAATTAGGCAATCTAATAATACGAAGTCGTTATCTGAAAACACAACTGAGTCCTACGTTTGGAGTATAAAATAAGCCGAAATATAAAATATTTCGAAGTTACCAATACCAATAAGTCGGAAAGGAACAAACGATTATTAGCGGCTTTTCAACTTTAGTAGACGTTTATGAATAAGGGGAAAGAAATTTTGATTCTCGTTTTTCAGGTTACGGTCTCAGGACAATTTGATTTATTTAAGTACTCATTCGTGAGGCCTTGTGTACAAAAAAACTCATTAAACTTTCGTTAAGTAGGAAGGTTCCCAATTCCAAATCGCCAGTTGAACTCAGGAAATAATAAGATTTTGAATCTTGACGCCGAAGTGTCCCGGCTGCTCGGTAGAGCTACGGCCAAGTTCTTCAAACAAGTTAGGTCGTTATTTACTTTTAAGTTTTAAGCGTCCCTCTAATTGTCTTCGAGACTGCGGCGCCTCTTCCAAGTTGTCAGTTTGTTGTGCTGTCGATAGGTATTGTAGGTAGGTGGTGTAGGTATATAACTATGTAAGTAATAATTTTTTTTTAAGTAATATGTATGTATACATATATACATACATATTACATAAAAAAAATCCCAGACAATACATATGTCTTAATGTTGTAGACTTAAATTTTAAAGGGACTACTATTTAGTTTTAATTTAGTTTTTTTGCACCTCCTAATTAGTTACCTAACCTAAAGGTTGTCTGGAAGAGATCGCTCTGTAGCGATACGGGCGCCTGTTGTTTACCTCTATCTTCTTGTATGATATGTGTTTCCATGTACATTTATTCTGAGGTTGTGCAATAAAGAGGATTTGCATTGTATTGTATTACATACAGCTATACGTGGACATCCAGGACATCTGCTCCGAGACAGTCATCTTCATACTTGTAGCGATAGAAATTTGATAGCCAAGCATTCCGTTTACAGTGATTACTCTATGCAACTGGGTAAAAAGTCACCCACTTGTTCCTACCGTACCGTAGATATATTGTCATGGAAATACACTAATTACTTGTCTGTCGAAAATAGGGTCTTTCTATTCTAAGACTGTCTACCACTAAAGTTGACAAAACATTTTGGGAAATCATTGAGATGAAGCGACGTTTAAGCTTGTGAGAAGAAAATTTTTCTGGCGTCAGTTTTACAGATCAAAATGTATGTCAAATTCCCCATGAACATTGACAAGAAATTAAGTTTGAGTCGGTTCAACTGATTGGATATTTTCTTAAATCAATGTACTTAAATAATTTAAAATTTTTGAGTCTTTATTAAAGCTACGAGTATTTTAAGAATGTCATAATACCTAAGTAAATTAACTGACATACTTATTTGTGTACCATATTAACTGACATATTTGAGTACCAAATTATCTGACATATTAGTGTACCAAATTAACATACATATTTGTATACCAAATTTAATGGTCCAGTAGTTTCAAAGCAAATAGGTTGTGACAGACGGACATACCGACAGACAGACGAGAGTAATCCCATAAAGATTCTGTTTTATTCTTTTGAGGTACTGAACCTTAACTAGCTAGATTGCAAAGAGATATCAAAAGCCTAGTGTTTCTCTAGCTAGGCTAGACACACACAGAGACAAATGACGGCGTCCGGAGAGACGTGACGTGAATATATGATTCAACTGAGATATGAATATGAGAAATCGTTGAAACGGTGCACAATTCAGATGTGTGAGTTTTAACGTTACTTAAAGTTTCTAAAGAAAAATAATTAAGTAGATTTATGTAACTTGGTTATCTGCTCTTGTGTCAGTTTGAAAAGAGCACTTTTTAGGGTTCCGTACCCAAAAGGCAAAACTGGACCCTATTACTAAATCTTCTTCTTCTCTTCTTCCTCGCGTTGTCCCGGCATTTTGCCACGGCTCATGGGAGCCTGGGGTCCGCTTGACAACTAATCCCAAGATGTGGCGTAGGCACTAGTTTTTACGAAAGCGACTGCCATCTGACCTTCCAACCCAGAGGATAAACTAGGCCTTGTTGGGATTAGTCCGGTTTCCTCACGATGTTTTCCTTCACCGAAAAGCGACTGGTAAATATCAAATGATATTGCGTACATAAATTCCGAAAAACTCATTGGTACGAGCCGGGGTTTGAACCCGCGACCTCCGGATTGCAAGTCGCACGCTCTTACCGCTAGGCCACCAGCGCTTTTTTAAACCCTATTACTAAATAAAAATAAATAAAAAAAAAACATTTATTCTGGTAAAAAAAACCCTGCTTTTACAATTTTGTTTTCTTCTGCCAAACTGTAAGACACAGTTTGTTGGCAGAGGGAACTCCCTTAAATACAGATGGGTTAGCTTATTGCCTAGTTAATTAATAAGTAAGTACGGTACATCTTATAGCTTATTGTGGTGGTAATTTAAGTAAGAAAATATTCTTTATTGTACCAACAATTATACATTTTACATACCGTAAAACTACCCAACTATAGTCCAATACTGCAACTATGGTCCACAAGTTCAAAAGGAAATTAAGTATCTATACCAATGTTCCTTGTGGTTTACTCCTAGTTTTACCTTCCATTTATAAACATACTTTGCCTTAGAACTACAAAAATATAGTAAAATACACACCTGAACGAGAAAAATTGAGTTTATTTGTGGACCATAGCTGGGTGGTTTTACGGTACATGTAAAACTACAAATAAATTTTAAAGGAAAATAGAACCGGGTAACAACAGGCGGTCTTATCGCTAAAAAGCGATCTCTTCCATAGAATTTAATTTTGTTTAATAGAAACGTTTTCAATTTACATTTAAACATCCTAAATGATTTTCATTCCCTTATATCATACTAAGACTTCGCTGTTAGTCCGTCTGTCCGTTAGTTTGTCAGTCTGTCACCAGGCTGTATCTCATGAACCATGATAGCTAGACAGTGGAAATTTTCACAGATAATGTGTTCCTGTTGTCGCCTTAACAACAAATACTAAAAGTACCGAACCCTCGGTGGGCGAGTCCGACTCGCACTTGTTCAGTTTTTAATGACTACTTACTAACAAGCACTCGTAGGAGTCGTAGGTAATTATTTATTATTTATTATTAACATAAAATATTATAAACTAACCCGTTATTATTGTTTCATTTAAAATAAAGGATTATCAAAAATACGTAACCAAAATTCGCCTTCAGTACATAACTTCGCCTTAACGAGCATTAACGGCCGTATTACGTTTTTGGTCGAAGAAATGTCACTTTGACACTGACAGATCGGTATCGTATCGCTGTGAAATTTTATTAGTTTTGTTCGAATATGCTCGTTAATCATATTTTTTCGTAGAGTTCAACATTTACGATTTGGAATAAGTTAGGTATAGTATAATTTGCATGATAAAAAAATGATTAGGCGGAGTAAAGAACGGTTATATATTATTTTTTACACTACATATGGTGCAACTTTACCGCACTAGTGCGAAAATTAGCATATTACGTTACTATGTCGAACATTTAAAGGGCCATCAGTACTGTAAAACGTTGTACGATACATGTGCGAATAGGTAATTCGCAACTCGTGTCGAGTTAAAACACTCCTTTCGGTCGTGTTTTAATTTATCGCCACTCGTTTCGTATTTCCTATTTTTCGCACTTGTATCGTTCAAAATTCAAAAATGTATTCTGCAAGGGCTCTTTTACAAGTCAATACAACATTTATAGTGACATCATATAGTGACATGAAAAATACATAACAACATTTATAAATACAACAGCCAATACCTGGGTAAACATTACATTATAATAATCTTAAAATAAATAATTACTACAATACAATAGAGATGTATAGTCTCTATGGTTAAAAACACATTAAATCTAGAAATGTAAAAGGTTCCCAATGTCAGAGTACTAATACTCGTAATGTACTATTTTAAGTATCTACGCATTAAACCGATTTGCAAGACCAAAGTTTGCAAGTATGTGGCCGTTATGTCACTGTAATCTTCAAATGTCCCGATCAAACAGTGCATCCTTCCAATATTTACAGGTCTATCTTTGATATTTGCCGTACCGTCGTCCAACGAGCCGTCGCGTCGGCACAGCAAATACCGACTTTTGGAGATGTTTACAGAGCACCAAAGAGGGAGGATACTCGAGTGTCGTTCCAATACCTATCAGTAGCCGAGAGAGCTCGATTCTAACCGGCTTGTTTAAATATATTATTATTATATTATAGCACATTATTACACAAATTGACTAAGTCCCACAGTAAGCTCAATAAGGCTTGTGTTGAGGGTACTTAGACAACGATATATATAATATATAAATATTTATAAATACTTAAATACATAGAAAACACCCATGACTCAGGAACAAATATCCATGTTCATCACACGAATACATGCCCTTACCAGGATTTGAACCCGGGACCATCAGCTTCGTAGGCAGGGTCACTACGCACTAGGCCAAACCGGTCGTCGGTGTTTAGATATGGGACAACTCAGGTCCTATATATTATGAGATAGTTTTGTTTTTTATACCGTCAGCATTCTTTTAACGTCGATAGGACTAAAATGCAATTTGACAAGGATTTTTTTCTCTTTTTTTTAATAAATAAATATAATAGGACATTATTTTATATACTGACTAAGCCCCATAGCAAGCTCAAGAAAGCTTGTGTTGTGGGACAACGTTATATATACTATCAATATAAATACTTAAATATATAGAAAACACCCAAGACTCAGGAACAAATATCCGTGCTCTTCACACTTATAAATGCTTTACCGGGATTTGAACCCTGAACTACTGGCTTCATAGGCAGGGTCACTACCCACTAAGCCAGAACAGTCGTCAAAATATAAGTTATAATAGGAAGTAACAGAGTGGTTTTGTCTCATGTACTTATATGTAACTTCATTTAAATTCCGTTAAATGATAAAGTACTATGCGACTTGGATGCATTCTACCCAAAATGGTGGGAGAATGCCGACGACAGTCTCGAGTGGAGAAAACGAGGGGAAGCCTTTGCCCAGCAGCGGAACACTATAGGCTAACAAAAAAAAAGTGAGAAAATTATTTTAGATCACCGACGAAATTCGACTACACTTTCGTCGAAGATTGAAAACGATTTTTTCTAACTCACATAAAGGATCCTGTTTCGCCTGTAATAATATTTGCAGGGGCCGAGCAAAGTGTCGTCCTAATGACATTATTATTGATGGACTGATAGAATTGGGTCACTTTATCTACGCGTCCTTTCAATCATATTGAAGCACCCTTCTATTCGAGTGTTGAATGAATGCGTGTATACTTTATCGCTATTATGTAACAATAAATCCGCTGAAGAAAGTTTTACAAGATTATTTTTTATTACCAAACCCCGTTATCAATGGTACAATTAATTAAAAAGAAGGATTGGTAATACTGTTTCCCATGTGGAACCTTAACTTCACTGTTGGTGCCTTAACTTCGCCTGAAAAATATTAAAATTGTATATTAACCAAAAATAGATATCCATTGTTTCACATAATTTGCAAAAGTTGTAGCAATCACCACCACTATATTACAGTACAAAACACGGCCAAAATAAAAGGCCAGCTGAGAAACGCGGAACAAGGTATGACAGCACACTTAACGTAACTTGAAGAACTTATTTTCTCTTCACTATAATATTGGTAAATACATATATGTTACCGTTTTAACCCCGTTTTCAGTCAAAACACGTTTTCCCTAGTTTAGTTTCCGTATCGCCTCAGCGGAAACGCGTTTTTAGTTTTCCGTAAGTTCTCGGTGAAAATTAGTTTTGACTGTTTTTTTTAGTCAAGTGCCTTGGTGCATTTTGACTAGACGTTACATATCACAAAAAAGTTTGTGTTATATGTATTTCGAGTTATAGAATTACTCAATTCACTAGCACGGCTTCGCGCGCTGTTTGGTCGCGGTTAACTTAACACACTTCTCCTCTATTCGCTCGTCGTCGCGCCTATTTTTTGACTCCAGTAACATACTGCGAAAACTAGTTTTTACTAAAGCACTTTGCGAAAACTAGTTTTGACTTAAAAATACTACTTGAAACTCTTCAGCAATGGGTTTTGGAAAACTATTTATAACTTCACTGTGAAAAGTTGAAAATGCGTTTTTACCAAGGCATTACGGAAACTAGTTTTAATCAGAGAAAACGTGTTTTCACTAAAAATGGGTTTTACGGTAACATTTTTTCTCATATATAAACCCACCCCTATCAACGCGCGACAATCACAAATAAACTTTTTTCATAATAAAATTCAATTCCCGCATGTCGTGATGCGGCGGCCCAAAACCCGGCTTGGGGCGGGATTCGGGACTTTTATTTAATCTCGTAACATCGCCGCTTTTGTGGCATTTTGATCTGGCGCTTGATTTATATAAAAACTGGTCGTCTACCAGTTGAGATTGGCTCTACTGGTACTCACTGGATCGTACAACGTGATTGGTGTTTCTTCACATTTTCCTTCATTACCCTTTCGTAATGTTCAATTTGAGTTATTTCAAGTGATACCTCACTTGACCTAGTAACTAGACTTTGAAATTTTGCTCCCCCTTTATATATTGGGCATTTTAAATAACACTTTCAATGTGTCTGGGTTAGCGTTGTTCATAACTATACTAAAATATGATATCGATCGCATGCGTGCGTTCGATACGGTTTCGTATGATATATTATGGGATAAGATGGAAAAGAGCACGAGCATTCCGAGGGAGGAGATTAACCTGTTTCGGTATTGGTACGGGCATCAAACCAACCAGGTGAGATGGGTGGGCGCGCACTCGGACGTGTAGGTTTGAGTGCGGGGTGAGACAGGGTGGACTTACCTCACCGCACTTATTCAATCTGTACATGGATGAGCTGATTGTTGCCGCATAAGCGTTTTGGCATCCTTAGCTGTAAGTTTATGCATATGAATGAAATAAACAAATATTGAAACATTTATTTTAGAGTCTGTATGTAAAATTGCTCCTTTTTGAAGTGAACGAAACTTCGGTCGGTACGTCACCAGCTGTCAGCAAAGCACGTCGAATTGAACCATAAACCCTTGGGACGAGGGCCAACGAGAATACAGAGCAGGCTGCCAGCTATTTTACAATACTATCCAAACGGTTCACCTTAGGCTAGCCACTCTAACACGGCTTTATACACCTCTATACACGGTGTTTTTGTTCAATTCCGGGAATATGGCTGAGCACATTCTAGGAAACTAATTGGTATTGTGTATATATATATTGTTGCTTATGTATATTAAATCTCAGATAAGCTTTTGTGTTAATTTTGTTAACACTCTCAGCGCCATGGAACAAACTATGTTTTCTTCAACGGCAGGCCATGTGGGTATTCCGGCCGCCCCAAAAAAATCGAGCCCAGAAGGCCGCTGTGATATTTAGTAACTTTGCCAGCAGGCCAAGTAGGCCGCCTGCGGCCCACATTGATTCTGATGTGGTCGACCAGTTCGATTTTTAACAACTTTACCAGCAGGCCACGTGGGCCGCCGGTATGCGAGTAATGATAAAGATGTTGCAATATGCGTAATCTCTATTGCTACTAAATTATCCGGTATGGGTATAGGTACTTTATCCTTAATTTTTCTATTTTCTAGTATGAAGTATCAACTGTATTATTTTGAAAAAAAATATATATTGTGGACCTTTATATAAGCAATAACGTAACGAAGAACTGTGTACATTTATTAATGATTTCTTTAAGAAATAATAATAATAATTCAGCCTATATACGTCCCACTGCTCGGCACAGGCCTCCTCTCATGCGCAAGAGGGCTCGGGCTAATAGTCCTCACGCTAGCCAATGCGGATTGGGGACTTCACATACACCTTTGAATTTCTTCGCAGATGTAGGTATGCAGGTTTCCTCACGATGTTTCCCTTCACCGAAAAGCTATTGGTAAATATCAAATGACATTTCGTACATAAGTTCCGAAAAACTCATTAGTACGAGCCAAGATTTGAAGATTTGAACCCGCGACCTCCGGATTGCAAGTCGGACGTCATATCCACTCGGCTACCACCGCTTACTCAAATAATAAAAATAAAATAAAATATTATTTAAAGAATATAGAGATTACCGTACCAAAATTTACGTAAATCGCATCGGCCAGTGTGGGATTTTTTATAATTTACGAGTATAAAAAGTTTAAAAAACTCATAGCTCAGAATAACAGAGATAGGAAGCTAAAACTTACAAGAAATAATACTTGTCATGAGAGTTCTCAATAAAAAAAAATACTGTAAGCATTTCGTGGAAGCAGCTCGCTTTTCCATGAAAACACGACTGCGCTCTTTAGAGCGTAACTACGTTTGGGGAACCTAGCTTGCTGTGGACTCTTAAACCCTTGGATTTCTGTTGGATTAGGGAAAGGAAGCCTAGCTTAAGTATTTAAAAATGGAGCAGCCGAGCCTTTCGCTACATTATGGTTGTTTTCCAATAAATTCTCCTTCTTTTTTTCCTGAGTCGTGGATTTTCTATGTATTTAAATGTGTATAAATATTTATACATTATATATATCGTTGTCTAAGTACCCTCAACACAAGCCTTATTGAGCTTACCGTGGAACTTAGTCAATTTGTATAATAATGTCCTATAAATAGGAAGCTCCCTAAAATCTTGTAGTATGTTATCTAACCTACATAACGTAATATAATTATGTAGAAAGATTGTACATAAATAAATAAATATTATAGGAACATTCTTACACAAATTGACCAAGTCCCACGGTAAGCCAAGAAGGCTTGTGTTGTGGGTACTCAGACAACGATATATGTAAGTATGTACATACATATGAATAAATTATTTATATAAATACTTAAATACATAGAAAACATCCATGACTCAGGAACAAATATCTGTGCTCATCACACAAATAAATGCCCTTACCGGGATTCGATCCCAGGATCATCGGATTCATACTATAGGAGGGACGCTACCTACTAGGCCAAATCGGCCGTCGTACAACAATTGAGTATTTTATTTAGTTCACTAATATTTTTATATGACTAGCTTCTGCCCGGACTTCAAATTATCCATGATTTTTTCTATCCAAATCGGTTCAGCAGATTAAGCGTGAAGAGGTTGTTAACTCGCTTAGCTTATACTGCTGAACCGATTTACGGGATCGCGGGCTGTGTTGACAGACAGACAAAGTTAACTAAACTTTCACCACACCAACGCAACAAAAATACTAACTGTAAAATAAAAATAAAAACCAAACTAAATCAATTTAAAAGCATAATTTAAAAGTGAATTCTACCAACCAACATAAGGAAACAACTCAAAACTTGCATTTAATTACTTTGCCACACATGTGGATAAAATGCAACTTTCTCGTCCGTTTTTGAACAATAAAGAGAGCCACCAGCTGGTGTGGTAAAATTTTACTTTCACATTTATTGGTAATTAGTAGGAATACCATGTCGTCTCAGATTGAGCAGTAAAAGGAAATAATTACGTCCTGATATGAATCTTAGTTATTCGAAATAAATAATTAATAATAAATAAATTAATTAATTAATATTATAGGACATTATTACACAAATTGACTAAGTCCCACAGTAACCTCAACCAGACTTGTTTTGAGGGTACTTAGACAACGATATATATAATATTAATGAATGATCGAATGAAAATAGACATGAATCGAACTCATTTCAAAATTCAAAATTCAAAAATGTATTCTGCAAGTAGGCCTCAAGGGCTATTTTACAAGTCAATACAACATTTATAGTAACATCATATAGTGACATGAAAAATACATAACAACATTTATAAATACAACAGCCAATACCTGGGTAAACATTACATTATAATAATCTTAAAATAAATAATTACTACAATACAATAGAGATGTATAGTCTCTATGGTTAAAAACATTAAATCTGGAGATGTAAAAGGTCCCCAATGTCAGAGTACTAATACTAATAAAATTTGGAGGTGTAAAGTCTCTCCAAGTGTCAAAATAAAATGTATACTAAATAAATAAACCGCGTCTGGACTGTTAAACTAGCAGACTGTTAAACTAGAAATCATGAATATCATTCCAATAAGCTTCACTACATTACAACCAATAGTTATATGTCTCAGATACACTCTCACAATATCATGGTAATATATTATCTTTCCCCATATATCCCTAATATTATTGGTGTAATCCTTCGATTTTCCCCATAAAGGAAGGCCGTAGGAATAAATAACATTTATCGCCGCATAATACTGATAAATCTTTTCAATGCACGCCTTCTATTGGGCCTATTTCTTGATAATCCTTACAATGGCGAAAATGAAGCTGGTTTGTTCATGTTACGTACTAGTCATAAATATACGACCGGTCTGGCCTAGCGGGTAGTGACACTGCCTACGAAGCCGAAGGTCCTGGGTTCGAATCCCGGTAAGGGCATTTATTTGTGTGATGAGCAAAGATTTGTTCCTGAGTCGTGGCTGTTTTCTATGTATTTTATATATTATATATATCTTTGTCTGGGTCACAACACAAGTCTTCTTGGCTTACCGTGGGACTAGTCAATTTGTGTAAGAATGTCCCTGTAACATTTATTTATATGCAAAAAAAATATTAACACATTTTACAAATACAAATACAAATACAAATTGTTTATTTGACAAATATAAGTTTAAACAGTGTTACATGTTATACTGACCTCCACACTAGGCATAGCCTGTCTCGTAGAGGAAATAATAAGATTAACATATTGTAAGCATTAGCGGCTAGTAGCAACAGTAAGTACTTATTCTAAAGGTAATACATATAATTAATTTAAGTAGCAATTAAAAACAGATAAGACTTATGACCTAGGTAAGTAACATGCTAAGAAAAATGAAGTTGTATTATAGCACAAGCGTGTGTGTGTGTGTGTGTGTGTGCGTGTGTGTGTTAGTGTGTGTGTGTGTGTGTGTGTGTGTATTTAGGTCTCGTTAGGATGTCGTCTTTAATAGATTTTCGGTGTCTACATAAGATAGGCTTATCATGTTTTTCAGTAGAAGCTTCCTTGTCTTGAAAACGGAGTGCTCTTTAAACTCGTATAGCCCTACTAGACGATTGTAAATACGGGGGAACAAAAATACTGGGAAATGGTGTGCAAATTTGGTATTAACTGCTGTGGTTGGGATTTTAAAGATACGGTTTTTTAGTAGATTGTTGTAGTTGGATGAGCTGAGAACCGCTTTATGTACGTGCAATGCTACCCTCGCTAAGTATAGTTTCCGGACGCTGAGCACCTGTGTGATTTTTTGAGAAATATTCCCACATTTTGTTTATTTTTCATCTAGTTACCTAGTAGCAGTAATTTAGTAGTAGGTGTACCTTAGCACCTTAGGTACTTAACACCAAAACGCAAAGGACAACGAAAGGTACAAAAGTAGCTTTTGCTTCTTCTAATAAGTAGGCAAGTGAATCAACTTTTTCCTGCCACGCGTTGCCATGGTTACGTTCTCCTGTGTCACTATTAATAATATTAAAATCCGGCTTTTAAGGTATACAATCTAACCAAATATGCATTTTGTGATAGTTATAAGCCCTTCATAATAGGTCCAACTTCCAAGCTTCCCAACTTCTACTAGTTGATGATGTTACAACAGTTCCTCTAACAACCTGGGCTTATGTTGTTCCGGGAAGAATACCCCGTTTCTTCCCGGAGGGAGAATAAGAAATATTCATCAAGAAATATTTGATCCACCCTAACAAACTAGGTACCGCACAGCGCACCATTTTGGCTGTTAAATAACGCCTTAGTTTAAAAACTTAGAAACTATCCGCATAGGATTTGAACTAACTTATTCAACCAAATCCTTATAATATTACCCTAGATCATAATTCAAGGAATAAAGGTCGTTATGCTAATGAGAATTGGTTCCGTATTGCGTTATTGTCATTTCTGGGTGCTTGCCAACGCAGCGTTACTTACGGCCATTTTATCCTTAACCAATAAAACCGACTAATATTATTATTTCATGAGAAACGCAGCAAGTATTTCCTTTACTATATTCGAATATAACATTTATATTTATTTTATGTGAAAATGTACTAATTTTTACTTATAAATTGGTTATTTCCATAATAGGTACAACATGTATAGTAAAAAGGGGTATTCGGGAGAATTTATTTATTGTAGAAAAACAATTTTTTACGTCAAAATTAAATCGAAATGTTCTACTGTAGAACACATCACACCACTCTCGCTCTCTACTTACCCACCGCCACCGCTCCATTTGCCGTTCCGCTCACCGCTCCGCTCACCGCTTACCGCTTGCTGTGCGATTGTCGCGAGTCAACACGCCACGCAAACTTCAACTGTAATTAACTACATTAATTCACAAACTGTTCTCTCTCGTCTACAAGACCTTCCCTATTATAATTAGACCTTTAAATCAAAAATACCAAAGTGCATTAGAAGACCAAGCTTGTACTGGTATGTTGTGTTACAACCAGTTATCTTAATTGTCATCGTAATTAGAAAATTTTGGGAAAACGAGTTTACTTTGGGACGTTGGACGGTTAAGCAAATTTAATATTCGGTAACATATTTCACTGTCAAAATGAGATTCATTAATAGTGATATTTTCTTGATTTATCTTTTATCTCAGGTACGATTTTTTACAATATGGATTTGTTTTATTTATACCCATATATCCATATATTACAAAAATATGTAAAAAGAATCATTTAAGAAACCTCAATATCATTATTAAAGACCTATCCTATAGATACCCCACACGTATGGGTTTGATGAAAAAAGATTTTTTGAGTTTCAGTTCTAAGTATGGGGAACCCCCAAAAGTTATTGTTTTTTTTTTTCTATTTTCGTGTAAAAATCTTAATGCGGTTCATAGAATACATCTACTTACCAAGTTTGAACAGTATAGCTCTTATAGTTTCGGAAAAAAGTGGCTGTGACATAATCGGACAGACATGACGAATCTATAAGGGTTCCGTTTTTTGCCATTTGGCTACGAAACCCTAATATGTAGGCAAAAAATATATATTTTTCAAGAGAAGGGTTTGAGGGCGTTTTATGCCTAGGTACATATATAAAACGTATTTCATTATTTTTTCACCTAGAGTCAGTTCGAAAAGAGAAAAGTCGTGGAATGTATTGGGCCCCATACATTCCACGACTCTTCTCTTTCCGCACATTCTAATATTCTTTAGGTCATTCTAATTTATCCATAGAGAATATACAATATTTAACGTGACTCATACGATACGAGTAAATAACCTTATCAAATTATAAATAATATAGACAACGATTAGATTACTTTAGTACCAACAAATCAGTACAATGGATTGGTTTTTTGTTTTACTTTTTGTACTTATTGGATTTCTATTCCTGTATGTAAGTACCTATACATTTTTGAGTGCATTATTTGATGATACCGCTAAGAGAGGCAGGCAGGCAGGAGATTTATTTTATTTTTTTATTTTACTTTATTGGGTACACTTAACAGAAATCGTACAATAACATGAAACATACAATTGCATATCAATGCTTGGAATCAAGCATGAGATTCAAATCAAGTGTACACAGCATGCTTTACAAATAAATAAATAATAAATATTATAGGACATTATTACACAAATTGACCAAGTCCCACAGTAAGCTCAATAAGGCTTGTGTTGAGGGTACTTAGACAACGATATATATAATATATAAATATTTATAAATACTTAAATACATAGAAAACACCCATGACTCAGGAACAAATATCCATGCTCATCACACGAATAAATGCCCTTACCAGGATTTGAACCCGGGACCATCGGCTTCGTAGGCAGGGTCACTACCCACTAGGCCAGACCGGTCGTCAGCTTTTGCTTTCTAAAAACGCAAGCTTACTTTTACAAGTAAGCACAAATGTTAAAAAATAATGTAACACTGTATGAACACATAAAATAACTATCTTTTTTTATATACTACGTCGGTGGCAAACAAGCATACGGCCCGCCTGATGGTAAACAGTCTCCATAGCCTATGTACGCCTGCAACTCCAGAGGAGTTACATGCGCGTTGCCGACCGTAACCCCGCCCCCCTCGTTGAGCTCTGGCAACCTTACTCACCGACAGGAACACAACACTATGAGTAGGGTCTAGTGTTATTTGGCTGCTGTTTTCTGTAAGGCGGAGGTACTTCCCCAGTTGGGCTCTGCTCTAGATCTGGAATGACATCCACTGGCTGTGCCCTACCACACAAAGCGAGATGAAACTTTATACTTTACATTATTAAGATTTAACATCGCAAATGAGAGATTACCGGCCAATTGTTTTTTGCCCTGGGCTTTTTATTTTGGTTTGGAAACGACTTCAAAAACGAAGTAATTACCAGGATAGTTATTAATTTACTTATTTTCTTCCTAGCGTTGTCCCGGCATATTGCCACGGCTCAAGGGAGCCTGGGGTCCGCTTTGACAACTAATCCCAAGATTTGGCGTAGGCACTAGTTTTTACGAAAGCGACTGCCATCTGACCTTCCAACCCAAAGGGTAAAACTAGGCCTTGTTGGGATTAGTCCGGTTTCCTCACGATGTTTTCCTTCACCGAAAAGCGACTGGTAAATATCAAATAACATTTCGTACATAAGTTCCGAAAAACTCATTGGTACGAGCCGGGGTTTGAACCCGCGACCTCCGGATTGCAAGTCGCACGCTCTTACCGCTAGGCCACCAGCGCTTTTTTTATAGTTATTAATTTATTATTAGGTATTAATTACTTTTTGTCAAAAAATTGCTTTACGACGGGATAGGGACGGGACAAAGATACGGGTGGGGTATATGAAAATTATTTTGTACTCTTCAGTGGGTTTCCCTTTAAAAATATATATATTTCAGGTACTTATTCAAGTCTGCAGTAGCAAAGATCCCAAACGGACAATCGAGCTCGTATCCCAATCCCACGCCACACGTATGAGAAGACCCTCGCCTTCCAGAATAACCCGACCGCAACCAAATGTTTTCCACATTGACATTGACCCTAGAGGAACTGATAATGGAGTGTATGTTGTCCCTCTGCCAGAAAAAGGTGGAAATGATGATGGAAAACGAGTAGGTTGAGATGATTGCGTTTCTCTAGAAACTATCTGCCTCGCACAGCTAAACTATGGTATGAACTGTCGCCTGCGGTATTTCCAGATCAATACGAGCTTTTTCTTCTTCCTTCCCTTATTCCAAGCTTTATCTGGGGTTGGGCTTCTTGTACGGCAGCGCCAGGACGCTATCCTGGGTTATCATATGAGTTAGGTTCTGGGCTTTCATCTCCCTCTTGATATTGGACCACCATGTGTCGGGAGGTCTTCCTCTTCCGAGGGATTTTGTGTGGACATTTAGGACGGATTACCGACCGGACGGAGGACCGATACCGCCTTGAATGAAACCTTTAAAAAAGAGCGCACTTGTAACCACCCAGTGTTGCAGGTGTCCATGGGTGACAATAATCGCCTGCTTCTTTGCCTCCTATGTGAACAAAAGGTCAGATCGCGAGTATTGAAGAATAAGATGACAGACGATTTAATAACATTCAAGTTAACGATGTATTGAGGGTAGTGACCCTGCCTATGAAGCTGATGGTCCCGGGTTCAAATCCTGGTAAGAGCATATATTTGTGTGATGAACACGGATATTTGTTTCTGAGTCATGGGTGTTTTCTATGTATTTAAGTATTTATAATTATATATTATATATATCGTTGTCTAGGTACCTACAACACAAGCCTTATTGAGCTTACTGTGGGACTTAGTCAATTTGTGTAACAATGTCCTATAATATTTATTTATTTATTTATTAAGAATAATATTAAGAATGACGATTATGATTTAAAGACAAAAGATTGTAAAACGGTAAAGAAGATAATGATAATAATGCCGATATAAAAATATAGTATTGATAAGATAAGGATGGTTAAATGCAAAGGCCTCAATAAAATTTAGGTCATTAATTTAAAACTGAAACATGAAAATATCTACTTATATTAATAACGGAACCATGACATGTAACTTTGTGTTAACAATAAAAAAAATATAAAAAATGAATGCACCTTTGCCTTTTTCTATCGTGTGTAAATATTTAATTTTATATATAGGTACTTATTTAGGTATTTTAGTTATATATAGGTTTACTTTGAGTGTTACTTATTGAAAATAAATTAAATTATTTAACCCATCAACCATTTATTAATAAACAAGAGTGTTAATCATGACTGTATTGGTTATTTTATTTTAATTATTTTTTTATAAAATTACCTCGTTGCAGCTTTGACGTATACTGCAATAAAACATATATACATCATTGTCGTTTTTTATATAATGAAAGGTTTTGGTTTTTATAATTAAATTACAGTTTGCTAATTTACGATCTAGATAATTTATTTTATTAATGTTATTGTAGTGTGTGCTACGCCTCACCCACACACTAGCATAGCCTTAACATATATAAGGTACGTGTTATTTAAGCCATTATACGTTTTACCTCGAACCTAGTTGTTTGATTCAACGCCCAACATCACATTATATTGAATTTTTGTAATTGTATATTTAAATTAACTTGACAACATCACGGTACGTGGGTATAACATGTATCCGTAATAGTTCCATTAATCATTTTCATTACGTATTTTTTATCTACTCACATATCATAAACCCTTTAGATTTAAATAAGAACTGTTAAGTACCCTTTTCTGAAGCCACTCAGCAAGAAAGCAGGTGTTTTAGCTCCACTATTTTCTTTGACAGGTAATCGAGCATTCTGTTGAGGCAACAAGCTATAACCGCTCTCGGCTTCCTACGGTCTGAGTGCCACAGAAGAGATAGACAGCTAGAGCTAAAGTTAAAAGGTCACAGAATATCTGCTTCTTTCCATCCTGTTACCTCCTGCTAGGGTGTAGGGCTCGAACCAATTTTCTTCCGCTGACTCCAGACCTGGGCAGCTTGGGTAACCTCCCAACACTCCAATCCCCAATACACCCAACTCTTGCTTCACGGAACGGCGCCAAGTAAATTTAGAGCGACCATGTTTCCGTTTTCAGGGCATCTTCCAGGTCAGGGCCACTTCGGATAGGTGGATGTCAGGCTTCCTGAGGATATGCCCAATCTAATGCCATCAGCATGATTTCTGCTTGGAAGCCTGGGCTTTAACTCCTTGGAAGTGAGGCGTAATTATGCTCTCGTGACCGGGGCGTGCCGAATAATACGTGGGGATTCGGACTGTCCACAGCTGGTCTCGCAACTTTTACGCCTTCTAGTGCCCCCTCTGTTTCAATCAAAGACGAATTTTAGGCCACGTAAGCGCGACTTACTGGCAGTTCCTAAAGCGCGCACTGTGGCGTACAGGAACTCACCATTAGTTCGCGCCTTACAATACCTAAACGCACTTGTCAAATCAGGTCCTGACTGTGATGTTTTTGCCAGTAGTTGGAAGATACTATGTGACGAATGTAAGAGGTTATGTGAGACGATGGCTGATCACGCGTCTTCGGTTAGTATTTAAGTTTATTTGTTATTGTATAACGCAACTTTACGTTAACGTTTTTGGATAGTAATTATATTGTATGCATTCCACAGTGCCTTAGTGTCTCACTGTAATACTGTGTAATCTGTTTGACTAAAAAAAAATGATGGCATTGGACCAGGACATTGAAAATCACCGCACACTTACGACATAAGTAGTAGACCTATAAAGTTCATATCTATTCATATTATATATTGATTAATTATTTATTTTTATTTATATATATATATGAATGAATTATTTTATGGTTAATTTTCTATCTATGTATATTTGTATCAATGTGTATTCAAAACATGCATTTCATTAATTTCAGTGATTGTACACTTTTGTTTGTGTTTGTCATTCATTCACCGTTACTTCTGTTTTACTCATTTCTTCAAAGGTCAACTGGAAGAGATCCCATACAGGGATAAGTTCGCCTTTGTTGTATTTTATTTACTCTGTAACTGTGTTTTTCGTGTTTTTATTTCTATGTACAATAAAGTATACACATACATACATACATACCTATAAAGTTCTCAAACAGTGATCCTTCTTCGAATACTTGCGTCTGCATCCTTTCGGAAACGCTTGGGAATCGAATTTTAAAGCTCGTTTTATGGAAATTGCCGGAAAAAATGCCGAGGAAGGGAAGTGGGAATTTACTAGGAATTTTTCATTGCAAACCGTTTATTGATTAAATTGGGAAATGCCAGCTTGTTGCCTTACGCCTGTGGCTATAAAAAGGACTTACTTGTCGCGATTAGAGATGTTTGCATGTATATTTGTGCAGGCGCTCAAAGCCACATATAGTCTCCAGACCGGGGAAGGCCGGTGAAAGCATATTTTAGATTACTACATTAGAAGGTTCGATTCGCGTTTCGAAAAATCTGGATTCATGTTTGGGATTGACAGATTGAAACTTTATGAACTTTGGATGACGTAAAAATGAAGTCGTTTTGCAAATTTACACACAGATGATGTGATTACGAATATTTAATATATATATATATATATTTTTTTACTTTGTACTGTCTTCGTAAGCATAATAAAATATCATGGTGTCCATTTATTGTTTATCTGCAAAAAAAAACATTTTTGGTACAAGCTTTTATCGCTTCCATTGTTCGTAGACAAGAAGCGAACCATCAACGCTCCGTACCGAACGAAACGCAACTGACTCTGTCGCACTAATATGAAAGAGTGATAGAAAGAGATATCACGCTCCGTCGTGAACGATTGGACTGTACTTTTCTTTCCACAGGCAACTAATACTCATCGAGACAACTCTAACAACCCGGAACACTATTAGTTTGCGTTGTTTTATCAATAGAGTTCCCATGGCCACCTCCTGTCTCCATCTGATCAGCTTCATGTCATCAGAATATTCCATTGTCATCCGATTTACATATGTATACAAATTTTCAGCTCGATCCGAAATCGGGAAGTTAGTCAAATTTTGCTTCCAAGATTTGACATAAAGCAGGCAATTTAAATAAAAGCCTGTAAGTAATAAGTTTTTGGCAAAAATTTCATTTTTGGTACAAGCTTTTATCTGACTGTACTTTTTTTTACATAGGCAACTAATACTCATCGAGACAATTCTAAAAACCCCAAACAATTGCGGTTGCGTTGTTTTATCACAGAATTCCTATGGCTACCTCCTGTCTCCATCATCAGATCAGCTTGATGGTAATTGGTACCATAATATTGCATTGTCACCCGACTTAGATATGTAGGTATACAAATTTTCAGCTTGATCGGAAACCGGGAAGTGGGTTAAATTTAACTTGCAAGATTTGTTAAAAGAAAAGCTTGTAAAAATACGCCGTGACCACCCTTTTCAGAGACCTTACAAACTTCTGTCAGACCGTCATAAAGAAAGATATAAATTGACAGCATTTCGTGAAAATAGTAATAAAACTATGGAAGGTGGAGATAAGGAATGAAATCTCCATTTACCAAAAAGTGTCATCAAAAAAACTTAAATAGGTGGCGCTACGATACCTAGAATACTTGAAAAAAAAACAATCATAGACAGCTCACTTCACTCCGTCAAAAACGCCTAGGTTCTTAGCTACTCTAGCGCAACTCTGGAGAAATTTGGAACTATTATTTATAGCTGACAGCTGAACACTTTTGCAACAGTTCTACCATAAGAGATTTCACTCCTTGTAATTCTACCCTGCATAAATAAAACCTATAACAAACAAATGCAATTACCATTCCAGAATTTTTTTCTTTAATTCAAATATAAATAAGTATTGCAGATACTTGGGAAAGAAAAAATATTGCTTTATAACTGGATTAGTAGCTATCGAAAATTCACCCGCTGGGTGTTTGGGCACAATTTAATTTACGTGATTGAGGGCCAATCCCAAAGGTTTTGAGGTCAGGAAAGAAGCGAACACTTATCTGATTAATTTATTATTACGAATACACAATAAAAACAAAAAAGCTGCGAACATAAAGGCACATTTATCACAATTTTGACTTAAAACTAACACGCTTTGAAAGAGACACGTGTGATTTTATCGGATATTTCAAATTCTGTGCTAATATGGTAAAACAATTACCAGTTACAACCTTGCAATTATTTTAAAATATCCAAAACTAAGTTAAATACATCAGTTTTGTATTTAGAAATACAGTAGGCACTAGGTAATCCTGCACCTGAATTATTTCCCCTATGCGATATTGTTGGAACTGCTGGATTATTGGATTTGTATCTTAAACAAAAGCTTTATGTAGAAGACAAATTCTAGGTATCTAATGTAACCCTTCTTTAATCCGGCGTTCGGTTGTGTTAACTGCCGGGGTGTAAAACGGGTCACTCGAGTCACTGAATTGCCAGATTGCTGGGCGTGCCGGACTGGCGGACGCCGGAATACCGAGCGCCTACTGTATACGAGTACGTTAAAAATATTGAGATTGCTGATCACTACTTCGAAGACAGATAAAAATGTTGCCCATGGACGGATCTTTATTTAAAAAATTCTGTATAATTCTATAAAATAAATGTAACATGATGACCAAATGCAAAACGTATTGTTTAAATGCTGGCTCTCCTCAATAAGATTTCATTTGCTCTCCATTACATTATATTTCACATGACTTAGGTACTTTTGCTTGGTAGACTAAAAACGACTAATTTTACTGTATAAGTTTATCGAAAAATGTCTGATTGGATCTGTAACTATCAGCCATCATTCCTTTTAGTTACGCAATAGAGTCCAATCAAAAATATGAAGAAAGGAAGAACATCTTGTTCGGCTGCCTTTACATTGAGTCGGTGTCGGAGATAAGAGGAGTCGTGCGGGAATCAACCAATAGATTACAACCAATGCTATTAGTTGCTTCTCTCAAGTTTCCTCTCATCTCCGCAGTTGCTTCCTCATTGACGACTTGTTGCATGAGTACAAGAAAGGAAATATGTAAAAATTGTGTTCTAACGATAGGGTTGCCATACATCTTCATTGACATGTCAGGATTATTGGTCCTTTGTCAGGATTACGGGGGGACTTGAAACTAGACAAAAGTTTGTAGTTGGTAAAGGAAAGGAAAGTTTTGTTGCAGGAGTGCAGCTACACCTTATGGTGGCGAGTTATGAGACTAGAAGCCCACGAAAGGTGTTGGAATAAGGGATTTAATGATCTCTTTTTAAGGTGGGTCAAGATTCCAATCCACTCTGTCAAGCTTGTATTTGCGTCTTCGATCAAATAAATAAAAAAGTCGAGTGCTATTGCATGTCTTTGTAGCTGTAGATTATAATTATCATGAGAATAATTTAAAAATAAATTTCATCTCATACAAAAATTTACACTCCGTCACAATTTTTGGGGACAAACACAAAACGAAAATAATTTTGACCCAGGTATACTTTTTCGTGCTAATGGTAGCGGTAAATTGTGGATGATGTTGGGGAGGCTTTTTAGAGAACTTACCGTCTTGGCAATACCAGGATTTAAGAGTGAAGTCCGGATTTTTGTCAAGTTATTACATATTTTTACTTGGCAACCCTAACTAGGGATAAACATCTGTTGTTACCATAGCGCTCTTCGTGAACGCTATATTACGGTATTTGTTAGTCTATGTTCCAATTTAACAATAGTCAGCAAAGCATCTTGCTACATTCTTAAGACTGCAAAGGCGTCTGTTCTGCCAGCAGCGCCTTTGGCGGGGCGGAGGGAGCGGAGGGTGGAAGCAGCGCAGCGTTGGTCGCCCCTGGTGCCCCTGGTTTCTCACGCTTGCGGAGCAGGCCGCGCTTGGCAGCCAGCAGGAGGAGGATGGCCGAGGATATCGAGAAGGATACCACCTGGAATTGTAGAAGAAACAGTTTTTCAAATTAGACTTCAAGTTAGGCATGTACAATTAATACTCTTATGAATAAAAAATGTTATATCATGAAAATCTTAAATAACATTTATATATCTTAAATAATCATAGTCAAAGTCATGGAGCTGGGCGGGACATGTTGCCAGGCAGAGTGATGGCATGTGGGCCAAAATGCTAACGGAATGGTGGCCGCTTTCAGACGAAAGGAGTGCCTGGCGTCCGTTGGCTCGTTGGGTGGACGACATTCGGAAGACTGCGGGTCACTTCTGGATGAGATTGGCTCGGGACCGGGATAAGTGGCGTACTAGAAGAGAGGCCTATGCTCAGCAGTGGGCGATAAAAGGCTGATATGATGATGATGATGAGTCAAAGTCAAATCTTTATTGCGTATCACAAATCACATTAGATGGAACAGAAGGTGTAGAAGTACAGTGCCCTGAAAGGGCACAGCAATTTAAGAGGACTAAATCTACATTAAATAATGAGAAACTAATAACCTAAACAATGCAATTAAATACATGAGTTCTAGCATAATACTAATGGTAGTATTAACATCAAACATGAGTATCCTCTTCAAAGTATTCACTTAGGGAATAATAGCATTTATTTATTAGAAATATTTTTAATAGTTATTAATTACTTTAATCATAGGTATTATTTATTCTAAGATTATTATAATGTACATACTATGTAATTAATAAGACACTTTATTGTACAAAAACAAACATAAAACAGGAAAGAACACACATCATTTGTATAAAGGCGATTTGTACAAATCTCTTCCAGTTAACCTTTGAGCAATCTTTGTTTATATATAATCTTTGTATATAATAAGTGTTGATATGTATTTTTCGTGTCACTTAGGATATAATATTATTGTAAATGTTGTATTAACTTGGCAAAGAACCTTTGAGGCCTACTTGCAGACTAAAATTTTGTTTTTTTTTTCGTCCAAAGTATCGTAGAAAAATAATTCTAAGTTTTTCGAAAAACATATCGCTATTCTGCCGATCCCATTTCCATCTGCTTTTAGGTCATAAAAATCTATCACACAAATATTCTTTATTTATCACCAAAACAAACAAGATAATTTAGAAGGTACATAACTAATACAATTCGTACAATCTGTTGTAAAAACATACCGTCTTATCTCTATTGATATATTCCAGTCAACTTTGTAGATTTTTTTGAAGTACGAGTAATAAAAAAGCGGTCAAGTGCGGGTCCGACTCGCCCATGAAGGGTTCGACTTAGGAAGTGTCTCTCGCGTAAACTATTCAGTTTAGAAAAAAAATATATTAGACACCTATCATTTTTGAAGACCTATCCATAGATACTCCACACGTATGGGTACGATGTTTTTTTTTTTTTTTAATTTTATGACGTATTAAAAAAAACTACTTTAGCTAGATCTCGTTCAAACCAATTTTCGGTGGAAGTTTGCATGGTAATGTAGGGTCAAGGAATTTAATTTCCTACCCATTTCGTACCTTGTCTCAGTGACAAACAACATGAAACTCGCCAGAGACCTCATACTATTGTCACTATGACAAGGTACGAAATGGGAAATTAAATTATTTGACTGTACATCATATATTTTTTTTAGTTGTATCCTTATCTTATTTTAGAAGTTACAGGGGGGGGGGGGGCACATTTTACCACTTTGGAAGTGTCTCTAGCGCAAACTATTCAGTGTGACATAAGGACGAACAGACAGACAGACATGACAAATCCATAAGGGTTCCGTTTTTTGCCATTTGTCAACGGAACCCTAAAAATCCTTTAAAAATCACGTGAGCCCAATGAGCATGATATTATATTGGCCGTGTTATATTATAATTTATAACAGATACTATCAGTACCAACCGTTTACCTACCGGTACTAACAATTATTAATGTATGTCAGCGATAAAATCCCAAGGCTTTGTAAACAATAGCAACGGTCGACGTCGATAAAAAAATGATATTTGAACGCTTGAAATTCGAATGATGTCATCATATCCAGTCTTGCATTATAAATAGACCATTCCAGAGTTAACCAATACCTAACCAAATATAGCTTTCTGCAAATAACGTTGATAGAATGGATACTGAGAGTGGTCTGAGTCTGAGAGATGCAACAGATACCAGATACTAATTAAATATAGACTAGAAACTTATTTATTATATCAGTTAGAAGTTGTATATGTAAATATCTTATTACTCCTTCATACACTGCGTTTTAGTTCACAAAGAACTCCAACAAAATGCACAAAACCTTTCATACATTTGTTTGGGTACAAAGAACCATTCATACAAAATATTAAAAAAACTGTACTCACAGCTGACACTCCGAATGTGGCAATCACTTCAAACGTCAAGAACATGTTCACAAAAAAATTAATAGATCAAGCCAAAAAAAACGTAAACACACCGAGACGCGTGCGCAGCGAAACTAACTGCGAAATGATCATAATCCCGTTTTCCAACTTTTAAAAACACACGAGGTTTATCAAGCGAAAAACGACACTGTGCCACACTGTGTTTGAGTTGACTCATTGTTAAAACGTCTATACTGGACAAACTTACATTTGCAGTTGAAATAGGCGCTGCTATCGCAAATTACAGCGAATTGATTAGTTATGAATTTGACCACCCGCATTTACAAGCTGGTTGCTTTGACGTTTCGCTCGGAACGGCAACGTTGTCAGAATGGCAATGACGATAACAGGTTATGTCGTCACTTTTTGTTTGCTATGGTGGAATGAACCTTATTTAAAATGGTATAGAGTTTATTTTAATACGAATATCGTTTATAAGAGGCCAAGAATTAATGACGACTTTGTATCATAATCTATGTCAAATGAAATATCTAAAGGGCGACTTTTAAGCTTCTAAGCGGATGGTGTGCAGAGCTATAATCGAAGTTCGTAAATTGCGGGCATCTTTCTCTTTTACTTCAATAAAGTCGTAAGTAATTAAAGTAACAGAGAAAGATGCCCGCAATTTGTGAACTTCGATGTTTGCGGCAGGCCCTCAGTTATCAAAAATAAGTTAAAGTGTTTAGGTGCACCATTCTCTATTGTTTTTGTTTTACTGGCACATACAAAAAAAAAAAGTTAAAATGGCTGCTACTTATATAGGTACTACCAATTTAATGACAGCTATGGTGGTTAGAGGTACCTCTACTCTCCATAATGACAACTTATCGAGACAATTCTAAGATAGAATTTCTATCAAACGCAAACACAGGTTGCGTTGTTTTATCACAGAGTTCTTAAGGCCACCTCCGTCGGCTCCGTCCGAATCATCAAACCAGCTTTGCATTATCATCCAAGTTACATAAGTATGTGAAATGTTAGCTCCATTGAATAATGGGGATTGGGGCTAATTCAGCTTGCAAGATTTGATTAAATAAGTACGTACATACAGACAACGGGACAAGTGAAACTACATAAAAAATAAAACTTTCAACACTTTTTTTCGGGGTTAGCCCTATTAGTATTTTAAATTGCTTATCGATAGCGTAAGTAGTTCCAGAGATATTTATCGATATGACAGATAAATGACGGACAGAGTCGCATCAAAGGTTTAACCTTTTTGGTACGGAACCCTGAAAAGCTTGTTAAACCACGATGCGTAGTACTTTTGAGGATAATGGATAATTTGCGACGTACAATAGCCCTGTCCGAAATATCCCTATCAAAAAAATATGCTCATCAAAAGACAATGTGGAATGGCGCTGTGTACACATTTTTTCTTATTATTAAATTTCCAGCATGTACTTTGTAACTACCACGCTAAGTAAATGAAAGTAGATTTCGAATATTTCTTAGGGACTAAGGAGAAAATAAAATAGTCTTCTGGGAAATGAATATTTAAATTCGTGTTCTTTTATCCGTCACTAAAATTAAATCACGTTGCCCGGACTAAAATATTTTCAGGTGAGGGCTAAAATGGTGAATTAAGTTATACAGTTGGTTTCTCGTTTTATAAGTTTTATTTCAAATTGTTTTTAACTGCCATTCTAAATTTTTGGAAGTGAAAACTTCTTTAGCGGCCCTGTGCACTTTTTGTAATGGGGAAAATATGTTAAACTCGCGACAGGTCACGTGACCGACAGATTCGTCAGATTGAAAACTCGTTAGACGGACACGTGACCTGATCGAAAAACTGTTACCATGTCATTGAAGCCAGTAGTCGTTGAAATTATGGATGGAAGTTGATTTTTCTGAGAGATAAACTTTTTAATGTTAAATAATTGTAATAGTTCTGTACCCTTAGTGTAAATTTATTCGATGGCGTAACGTGACGTACGCGTTTGTGTTAAGTCTCATTTTGTATGGGATTTTGAGTCCAAAACGTTCCGCGTGGCGTGTTGTTAATGAGACTGACGCAAACGCGCGTATGTTACGTTACAAAATCGAATAAATTTACACTAGGGGCTCTGAAGTGTTAAATTTTTAATGTAATAAAAATTTTCATGTTTGTGTACCTACGATAGCGCAATAAATGAATATTGTATAAATGATAGTACTTTTATACTGATAATAAAAGCAATTCGTGCAAAATTATTCCTTAACCATTGCAAAATATCAAAAATGCACAACGTTAATATTCAAGTGCCAGTGCCGGAGTGCAAGCCGTTCTTTTTTTTAGGGATATTAATGCAATCAACTGTAGCGAAAGATAGGTCATGTCACGGTTTTTATTATAAAACAAAAATCATTTCACATTCTGGCAATTCTAGAATATTAGTTAGTGTTGCGAGCGTGGTAGTAAGACCTCGCGAGACGCGCAGTGGTCGCAATTCCCCTCCAGGTCTCGGCGTTGATGTGGTCGATGTACTGCGGTGGCACGCGGAAGTCCTGCCCGTAGCCTGGCAGCTCCAGGGTGTAGGAGAATGGGACTCCAGCGTACTGCAAAATATAGAAAATCGCTGTAAAGTCCAGGACCTAGATTTGAACCTTGGGGTACACCTATATTGTGAAAATTAAATGTAAGCCTAATAATGTATTACCTTTCAAAGAGACTCAGGGACGCAACTGGGGACCGGAGAGCTGGCAGTTATAAGTTTTCGCTCAACGCATCGGTCTGGCAGTTCAGCGGGGTAACGCAGCCAGCATCTTTGGGACCTTGCCGTAGGGGCCTTTTTCAGGTTTAGTGCAGTTTTGTTTTTGTATGGTCTGTATTTAGATTAATTGTAATTTATAGTTGTTTTTATTTATTGATTTTGACATGTTTTTGTACCTTATGTATGTTGCAAGTAATAATATAAATTTCAGTGCCAAGAAAAGTAGGTACTTTGAAGTAGACCTAGACTGAGACATTAAAGTCTAAGTATTGAAATTGCTATAAAATGCAGGACATTGGTGTAGATTTAAGTATACTATGCATCTAAGACTTTTAGACTTATAGGAAGTTATTAATAAGTAAATATATGTTTATAAATCAGTAAATATATGTTTATATACTAACCTGTCCATAATCCTGAGCACTTCCAGACGTAGGGTAAAGAATTAACGCACTATTTCCAACCCTATAAAACGTAGCTTCTGGCAGTTTAACAGCATCCATCTCAGCTCCCATAGTCGCACCAACATGGTGGATATGTGCCACATTCGAAGGCAAATCTCCTGATCCAAATCCATACAGCACCCAGTTCCCATGGCTATGAATGTTCATGTACAGTTGGATTCTGTCTACATATTCTTGAAGGATATCTCTAACGATTTGGGTTTCTGGTTCGGAGAAGGCTAAGTGGCCAGGATAGACGTCGCTGCAGGGGTTGGAGGAAACGCCGACGGTATTAAAAGAGACGTTGAAATTACGGTTGGCGTCAACACCGTAGCAAGTTTCGCTGACTTCGGGATAGTAGGAGCGAGTGCGGCGCCAGAGACGAGCCTGAGGGATGGAGAAGAATATACAATATGACTACAGCTCGTAACAGTATTTGCACAGGTGAACACACATATTTTTTTACAAAATTAGATAAAAGAAATATAGCAAAAGAGTATTTGAATAAATAAATATTATAGGGACATTTTTAAACAAATCGACTAAGTCCCACGGTAAGCTCAAGAAGGCTTGTGTTGTGAGTACTCAGACAACGATATATATAATATACAAATACTTAAATACATAGAAAACATCCATGACTCAGAAACAAATATCTGTGCTCATCACACAAATAAAAGCCCGTACCGGGATTCGAATCCAGGACCATCGACTTCATAGGCATGGTCCATGGTCACTACCCACTAGGCCATACCGGTTGTCAAGTGAAGTAGATAGTAGTTACTGGCTCATAACAAAGTTGAGCTTCTTAGGAGAGCTGGCGAGCGCGAGTCGGACTCGCCCATGAAGGGTTCCGTACCATTTATGACGTATTAGACAAAAACTACTTACTACGATTTTTCATGGTAATGTACATCATATATTTTTTTTAGTTTTATCATTCTCTTATTTTAGAAGTTACAGGGGGAGGAGGGGGACACACATTTTACCACTTTGGAATCGCGCAAATTATTCAGTTTTTTTTCTATTTTTGTGTGAAAATCTTAATGCGTTCCATAGAATACTTCTATTTACCAACCAACAGTATAATTTTTACAGTTTCGGAAAAAAGTGGCTGTGACATAAACGGACAGACAGACATGACGAATCGATAAGGGTTCCGTTTTTTGCCAATTAGCTAATTAACTACATCCAAAAAGTTCCAAGAAAGGAAAAAAGTTATTATACCTCTTAAATAGTTCAGTTTCTTAGATACTGACTCACTACGCACCGACTAAACGTATGATCTGTAAAGGTAACTTTGAGACATTATTCAAAGAGTTCCACTGAGGAAGGTTTTTTATTATTTAATACCCAATACCATAGGTGACAAATTTTTGCTACTTATCATTATTGACATTAGACGATCGAGAATAGAATACTCACAACAGTATGCGTGTGTTCATAGCCGTCAGGATTAACGAGCGGATGAATGATCCAGTCAACATTCTCCAGTAGGTCTCTGTCCTGCTCCTGAAGATCCTCGACCAGGCGGTGGATGCTGTACAGCGCCACTGGGGTGGTCACCCATTCTCGAGCGTGGATCATGGCGTCCATGTAGTAGATTGGCTTGGAGGTGTCCGTGAAGTTGGTGGTTGAGATCTAGTCAAAATAACATTAGCAGAAATGGAACAAGCAATCGATTAATATTTGTGTCGTAGTCCTTTAAGGTCAAAGGGTCAGATTTCTAAAGTTATAAGAAACAGCCAAAATTAAACGCAAAAAAATATAATACTTAAAAACATCCAGCAAACCTTTATACGTAATCTGGTCAGCTTTTCAGTATATTCAAAATTTGAAGGTTTCATATTAATTGTTAAATTGACGTGGAAATTCTACAAAGTAGCGTGCCTCTATTAAGACATATTTACAAATTCATATAAATTTGTCTAAATTCACGATGTATCAACAAATAATTAGAAGATGTACCTTAAGATACTTGATAGCACGACCTTCCCAGCTGGTCCCAGCGTTGACTAGAGTCACAATATCAGGATACGCCGCTGCGATTCTTTCCAAATACGCATCTATCTGTAAATAAACGAAAATAATTTCAAAATTCATTGTAACGTCCAGAGTATGGACCATACCCCAAACAGATACAAAACAGCATGCTTTTAGATTCATCTTCTAGGTACACGTATGCTCCATCCTAGACCACGTTGGCACTTACTATCAGGTGAGATTGAGGTCAAATGTTGACCCATCAAAGCAAAATGCTGTGCTGCTTGCTGCGCCTCTGAACGGGTTCCAGCAGGCGTTCTACATAACATTAAAGCTCTCCACGGGGCATCTACGTATTGGATCTATATCCCCACGCAAGCCTATCAAAAGACCAGAATTTATAAGCCCGTGAAATCCAAGGAGATAGAAATAATATTCTGATACTTAACTTTCTTTAATTTTTACATATAATTGAAATGCTGTGTAGTAGTGTGCAATATATTTCACAAACCTCAGCATACCGAGGGTATGATTCGAAAACCATCCTATTGGTTCTGGTCCGCTGATAACGCGATATCTCGGCGTCGTGCTCTTCGAAAGCCCTGTAATAAATTATATTGACATGTACTTATTGTATTGGCCTTAAGTCTATGTCAAAGACCATGCCGTGTGAAACGGACCCTGCTGAAGATGTAGAGAGTATATTGGTATTTATGTATTAAATTGTAGAATCGTTCTTTCGTTGCTAATGGAAAGACGATCCAGAGATTCTTAAAAATGTATATTTGTTCTCACTTGGAGAACATCTGATCAATCACTAGTTTACTTGGGGTAGAATGTCCACCTTGCGACATCTTCCATGCGCAAATGCTTCAAATAACTATTGCTTCAGAGAGACCATCAGCGGAGCTTCACTCAGTTTTATGGTTGCTGTCAAACATCCATGCGAGGGATTTTTGGTCAAACCCTTTACTAGTATTAGTATTACCTGAGGACCTACCGTCAACATCGAGAAATCTAAATTCGCTATCTGCAGATATTATATTCTCTGTCACTAATATGCAAGATAACGTTTTCCTATTTTTTGATGTTGGCGTTTGGCCACTTGAGTACCTACTCTACTTACTTAGCTACATCTTCTAAATGCAAATAATGTTCTACGCCATTCTTCTCCAATTCTTTAAGGAACTGTTCCTTGTTCTGAGGAGACACCATCACCAGAGCGTCGCTCAGGGCTACGGCACCATGTTGCCAGACGTCCACGTCCAGGGAAACCTCCAGGTCGTGGAGGAGCTGGGCGTGGGACGGGTTCGTGAGCTTGACTCCGTGGACTGTGAAGCTGTAACACATTTATTTATATTTATTATCATATATCATATAATGTTTATCATTATTTCCTTAATAAGAGATTCATTTACTTATAACTTTCTCTTAAAAAAGCTTAAGGTCAATATTGAGAAGACCATCTATCACGTAAGACCGTCTACAAACACTTTAGAGCAGAAGGAGCTAAGCTCTTCCTCTCTGACTGTGTCTGAGCGAAATAAATATAACTAAGCAACGAAGCAAAAATAAACAGTAATAAAAGCATTACGTACCCGGAGTAGATGTCATGTTTCCCAGCATTAGCAAAGGAAACGATAATAGCACTCAAAATGAAAAATCCTCGTAAGACCGCCATTTTCATGGCAAGCCACATAAGAATGTGCCATATCTTTAGTCTTAACGAATTAGTTTAATCTTAAACTTGCTTTGATAATATGATAATAAATGACATATCTGATATTATCATTATCGTCAAATAATTATATGTATTACACTGCATGTTTCAATCAAAAGATCGACGTAAACTCAAAGATATTAGTGATAAAATTTACAAACAGAAGTTTTAATACATTAAGTCCGCACTTATACGCACTATCTTGTATTATCCAATAAATATTAAATAAATAAACAAGTAGGTACCAAAAAAACTTGTAAATGTTAATAGCCTAAACAGTAGAAAATATACAAAGAACAAATAGACCCGTATCAATGAACTACCGGCAAGTACAACACATCTAAAATTGGTTTCGTTTATATATTGCAGAATTAGAGAATAAATTTAATATTTATAAGTAACAAAATAAATAAAATAAGTATATGTTAATAAATGGAAATACTAGAGTCAGACCAAGATAAGTTGGCAGTGATTTTGATAGGCCAGCCTGTGCAAGGGTTAAGTAAACGTCATAATGTCATAGAAGATTGACGTTTTAAATAACACTGGCATTGTCTGTGCTGCCAAAATCGCTGCCAAATTATCTTGGTCTGTCTATATGTTTTGATTACTTTAGTCCATACTCATTTCTGTAGTTTGATCTACATTCGTAGTTACGCAATGAACGTGACTATAAACACGTTGAAATGGACGTCCTTGGACGTCCTTTAAAAACCCATGATTAATAAAACTCCAGCGAACCATGCATAGTACCCCTAAGTTCAGTTTGCATTGTTTTCAGAATTTCCTGTTACTTGAGACGAGAGTCCACTTAAACAGCCACAATGTTTTCTAACGTCTCGAGGTAAAGTTCAATATCCACTGAAGTTTACCTGAAGATATCACCTTACAGCTTTGTGTAGTTTTGTATGTGTACACGCAAGTTGATCCAATGTTATGACACATCAATGAACGGACCAAGCGAATCAACTTGCACCTTTTAAATTCGCTTTACTTGACTCGAGCAAACCAATTTAAAGTGAGTTCTCATTACGCATAGTTCAAATGTGATGTAGGCATATATTATAAACTAGTTCAGAAGAGGAATTAGCTAGCTAAACGGTAAAGAAAATAGCAAGAAACCGTGTTTGTGGTTTTAAGAGTCAATGCTCACAAGCATCACTGAGTTCTGTCGGAAAACATACTCTGGCCAATTCGTCCCAGTTCGTTTGAGTAGAGGCGATTACGATCGTCTTTTATTAAATTTTATTGTGTTTGATCATATTGAAACGAACTTTGCTGCTTGAGCGTTAGAACTGATATTTGACTGATGGCTGATCATATTGAAAATACTCAAGCTTGAGTTCTTTTAGTTGTTGTTAGTGAAGAAAGTATAACCTGTAGAGTTATTTGATTTGTTTGTGATTGTGAAATTATATTATAAATTGTAGATAGACAGTGTTAAAGAAGATCGACGTGAAATGCAAGTTATAGGGATAATCTTTTTCGCATGCTTGGCCTTCGTAAGTATTTTCTCTTTGCTCGTGAATAACCGGTTATAAGGTGAAAAACTTGATTGTTATGTTATATCGAGTAGTTTAGCCATTTCTTCGTGTGAAATTAAAATATGTAAAGGTTAATGTAGGTGTGTGTATAATGATAACTACTTAAAAATTCATTAAACCAATTATGCTATGAAAGTAGGTAATTCAGAGAGTATAAATAGAAGTTTAAAACACGAAATAAAATTAATAATCACAAAGTATGTATAAAAAGCTATTAACACAGCATTTTGTGATTCACAATTCTATAAATTATAGACGATTATATTGTTCTTATACATAAGTATCTTAGCAAAAAAGAACAAACAGTTTTAACTAATATTGGTATAGGTAGTCAGTTATTGAAACGAGGAAACACTTATAATTTTTAACATAGATACTTTGTATTTATTTTCAATATTGATTACGATGATTTAACAATGTGTAAATACAACTGAGTATAATTATTGAACAAAAGATAGATAGATAGATAGAATACTCGTTATTGGCACACCTCGGTAAAAATATACAAGAAAAATAAACAATTGATTAAATTTAGAGGCAGACAACAGGCGGTCTTATCGCTAAAAAGCGATCTCTTCCAGACAACCTTTGGGTAGCGGAAATAGAGAAGTTAATCGAAAAAGTAGGTGTTGCTAAACCGTTATGAAGCCTACATTCACACACACAACTACAGTGAATAAACATACACATATAAGGACTACAAATAGACATACATATAAATATATATAAAATTAACCGAAACATAGCTAAATATGACAGCAGCAAATCAGCCACAGAGTAAAAATAACTATGTACTATATAAAAAGTGATTTATAGTTGCAAAGAAACAAACAAACATATATGCCTTGACATAATCCTTCCCCAAATAAGTTTACAATGAATGTCAGTCCAAGGGCTGATGCTCATTAATTCCACGGTTCCCCGCCAATCCTATATATCTTCGCCGTTTTTGTTAATTAAAATCAATAATGAACTCTTATTTTATTGTTTCAGGCCATAGCTATTCTAATATTAATCACATGCTGTTTCTGCAAAGTCAGCAGCGGCAAAAACGATCCTAAAATGTTCAAAGCATCAATAAAAACACCAGAGAAAACACATCCGATGACACAAATCACACACAACAAATCAGCCAATGACGAAAAGCCAAGCGCGAATGTAATTTTATTTATAAACAAGAAAAATAAATACTCAGATGAAAAAAGAAATTATCAAAGTCCCAGTGGTGGGCCTGGAAGGAACCATTACCAAAGTACCGGTGACGGGCTTGGGATTGGTCATTTTAATGATGGTTTCTGCAGTCAAAGTGGTTGGGGTCATCACAGTAATGATCAAGGATTTGATGATTGTGGACATACTGATGTTGGAGGGCATGGAGGGGATGACGGTGGTGGCGGGGGTGGAGATGTTTAAGTCATTCATGTGAAAACCCAATGTATTATTCATAGTGACATAAGCAATTACTTTTAAATTAGTCTAGGTAAGTAGGTACCTAATGCCAATATATACGAGAATACCTAAGGGTCAAAAACATTCGGGAAAACCGGTGTGTTTTCTTATCTGCATACATCACAAAAACTAACGATTAAGATATATTTTTCTAAGAATCAGAAGCAGGTTTTAACATGCCGGTAAAGTACGAAAATTAAGCTTTGAAGACCGTTTATTTTATGAATTTTATGATGCCTACGGGAAAGTAGCATAACTTACGGCCCGATCCGAACTTTAAGATAATACGTCATAATTATATTAGGTCTAGGTACTATCTAGATACAATAGGGCCTGGATCGGATATGTCAGTGTCATAAATGACTTTAAACAAAAACATCACTTTAGACACTGACATATCCGATCCATATCGTATCTAATATTTGACGTATCTTAAAGTTCGAATCGGACCGTTTAACTTGTACTAAAAAAGTTTTAGAGCCAGACCAAGATAAGTTGGCAGCAAGTTCGATAGCCCAGCCTGTGCAAGTGTTAAGTAAACGTCATATTTTCATAGAAGCTTGATGTTCAAAATAACACTTGCACTGTCTAGGCTGCCAAAATCGCTGCTAAATTATCTTGGTCTGACTCTAGACCCCTATTGCTCTTGCATTGAAAGGCCGTTGGCAATGATACTTCTTTAGTTTTATGATACAGGAGGCAAACGAGCAGACTGATCACCTGATGGTAAGCGACTACCGCCGCCCATGGACACCTGCAACACCAGAGGGGTTGTAATAATAATAATAAAATGCTTTATTGCACACTACAAAAAAAATGGTGCACAGTATGTAAAGATATAAATATGTAGGTAACAACAGGCGGACTTATCGCTAAACAGCGGTCTCTTCCAGACAGTTGTAAGTGCGTTGTCGGCGTTTAAAATGGGAGTACGCTATTTTCTTGAAGGTTTGCAGGTCGTATCACGGTCGTAGGTACTTGTCAGAATACCTTTGTTTTTAACCCCGTTATTTACAGTTTCATTTATATTAACAAATAAACACTGATTGATTGATTGACATTTTGACAAAATCAAATATAGCTTGAATAACAAATAATGTATTTGTTTAGAATACATTAATGTAATTAACTGCAAAAGCCGGCGCGGCGGCAGAGGCGGCCGAAAAATTAAAAAAGATCAAATATAGGGGTCTCGGCCCCGAATACGATTTCGTACCTTTTGGCGTTGAGATCCTTGGCCCGTGGGGTCCGAATGCATCTACACTATTCAAGGAATTATCCAAAAAAAATAGCAGACGCTACCGGTGATCGTAGAGCTGGCAGCTTCCTCGCACAGAGAATAAGTATTGCGATACAACGAGGAAATGCTGCCAGCATCTACGGCACCATGCCCCAGGGGGATAGTTTTTAATTATTTAAGATTAGTTTTATTTATTTTTAGATTTAGATTTTAAGTTTTATATGTATTATGTTGTGTTTTTAAATAAATTTTAATAGGATTAATTTAGGTACTTACCCACTGCAAATTACTTTTTTAAATACACTGTCAACTGTCACCAAATTAAAATTAAAACTAATGAGAATTTAAACCATGTTATTTAAGATATTACCAATGTCAAGATATTACTAAAGCTATTATAATTAAGTATAATAGTGACCGAAGTAAATACTCGAATTAATATTTCCATAGAAAGTAATTTAGCATTTTAGTATTTTTGGTAGCGATAAGGCCGCCTGTTGTTTACCTCTATCTTCATGTTTTTTATGTGTTTCCATGTACATTTTTTCAGAGGTTGTGCAATAAAGAGGCTTTGTATTGTATTGTATTGTAATTTAATTTGTTTTTATAATATTATATGTATAGGTATCAATATGTTAGTTTATTTTATAATGTTTATTATATTGTTTAGAATATTTCAATAGCGTTATATAAAATATCATAAAATTTACAAAGTGTTTTATTTGTTTCTGATTTTACCAACCTCTCCGCTTGTTTTTTTATATTTAGGTAAAGATTAAATATCATAATGGGTCATTTCATCTGATTTCGACGAATGGGGCGGGCTTGGTTATTTTTTTTTAATAAAAAACATTGAGAAATGAGAATTATCCTTATGGTGCCAGGAAAGATAAGCCACCACCATTTTTTTTTTTGAGATGGCGGCACAACCTTGATGAATGACAGAGACTGGTGGGACACTTCCGGGGATTGGGACACGTGGAAGAATAAGTGGGAGGCCTCTGGCTATGGGCTCATATAATAATATGGTCCCGAGATATGGAAAGACATACAAATAATCATTTAAGAGCAGTGTCCATTCGAAGGAAAAATTGTTTATTATACTAGCGACAGTAGCGGCCCGCCCCGGCTTCGCGCGGGTTACACAAAACCTTAACAATTTGTACACCTAAACCTTCCCCAAGAATCACTCTTTTTTTTTTTTTTTTTTTTTTTTTTTTTTTTTTTTTTTTTTTTTTTTTTTTTTTTTTTTTTTTTTTTTTTTTTTTTATATAGGTGAAAACCGCATAAAAATCCGTCCAGTAGTTTTTTAGTTTATCGCAAACATACATACACAAGACAAATACGGCGGGGGACTTTGTTTTATAAAGTGTAGTGATGTAAGATGTGGCTTTTGATTAGTAAGGACAGTCAAGGTATTAAATATCGACACGGACAAAATGCCAAAAATATGTATATACGACCTTATTGGCCGTACATAGGGTGTACATATTTTTGTGACTTAGGCCGTGTTGATATTTTATACATACCTCGACTGTACATCAGTTACGTAAATTGTTTAATTAGTGATATTATTAACTCGTTTCGTTTGCACCTCTTTAACTGATTGTGTTATACTGTCGTTATCATTAAGGCACAATTAATTAATTGAATAAATGGAGCAAGTATAATTGCACTAGAATTAATGTATAAGTACACATTAGCCAAGTTTATCAGTATAATCACAAACAGCGACAGACTTGTCGCTATTTCAAATCATAAATAGGAAGTCTTCTTCAAAACGTCTACAGTGAAAGTGGGTGACATCGCGTTATTTTAACAAACGTTTTATTACATGAAGAAAAAAAAGTAAGCACAACAATATGTCACCAAAAGTATGGTTGAGCTTTGAAAAGCAGACGAGAGATGGGACATTGATGAAGCTGAGGATACAGGACTTGCCGCTGGAGAGGATCGGGGTAGCCACGGAGCTCATGGTGAAGTACTTCGCCAGGGATGAGCCTTATCGAAAAGCGACAGGTAAATCTCAGAGAGTCATCAAAGGGAGAGTAAAATATGTTACTTTTACAAGCTTATAATCAATTTCACCGGTCCTGTTGCCTGTATATCTGTTATCAAATCTTGGTGCAAGCTAAATTAGCCCACAGCCATTCGACCCAATTCCAATTTAAATAATTGGATTGAGCTGAATCTTCACATTCTTATTTATATTATAGTATTTTGAGTGACATATTGACAATGCAATATTAACGAATATGTTTTTACTTATTAGTAATATTAATTACAACTTACGTAGGTATTAAAATTCAGACAAAAACATTTTGAAAAATTGTTGTCAAAAATTCATATTTCATTGGAAACGTGAGGTTAACGTTCGTTTAAAATATTCGACAAAAATATAATGACATTATATTACTCGATGGCTTCTCAGGTCATAGGTGTGTAGACTGTAACTTATTAACCGGTGGGATTTTTTGATATTCTTAAAAAGCGCATTATACCTATGCCCCATTTGAAACAAAAAAACTTGTCTACATCTTATGTAGGTACCTAACTAATGTAAATGTAATTATTATTTAAGGTTTTCCTAATAACCCAGAAGCATTAGAAGAATACAGAGTTTACATAAACAAAATATTCCGTGAAGCTGCCAGTCGCAACGTGATGTGCTGCGCTGATACTGATGATGATAACCAGGATATCATCGGGATTTCCTCGGTGGCTGTAGCTACCGAATCGTATTGGGATATGGTAATATTCCTTATGGTACAGTATATTAGCGCATCCAAGATGTTCAGAAATATTCCGTGACCCTGCCAGACGTTATTTGATGTGCTGCGTAGACACTGAAGAGGATAACCAGAAGATCATTGGGAGCACATCGGTGGCAGTAGCTACTGAGTCATACTGGGATATGGTAGTATACACTCTGTTGAACACAGAGCTTCTTGTAATTTAAGGCAACCGACCGGAGGAGGTGTAGCAATTTTTTATGTATTTCACAAATATCTTCTATGTTACGGTGCCATTCCACAGAAAGGTCTACTTTGTCGGGTACTTGACGAGTATGCTGGCAGCTAACTAAATCATTTGCAGAAATCTGTATTATATAACGTTGAAATTAAAGCTATTTAAGTTATCCATAGTTTCAAGGCACGAGGGTTAAACAAACTTTGCCCCCGAGTGAAACACAAAAATTTTCACCACACCAACGCGAGGAAAATATTAACTATGAAATACCAAAAAAAAAAAAACCAAATCAAATCCAAATGAACGTAATTAAATATTTATCATCCAAAGTCATCATTTAAAAGTCAATTCTACCAGCTAACATAAGGAAACGACTCAAAAGTTGCATCTGATTACTTTGCCCCACATGTGGATAAAATGCAACTTTCTCATTAGTTTTTGAACAATCAAGAGGGCCTTTGCCAGTTGGTGGGGTGAAAAAGTATTTTATCATTATCATGCCTAATCGGCTTCTTAGCTTTATCTGAAGTGTTAAAAATATACCGTCACGTAGGTACTCGACACTTTTCTGGAATGCCCTTACTGCCAAATGATATCACTGTTGAAGGTTAAAAGTTGTAGTTTCTTATAAGGTCATCTACCAACTTCTCGCCTATATCGAAAGCTTATAGTACCTAGGCGTCGATAATCCACAGCAAAAGGAAAATGCTGCCCTATCCCAATAATTCACGCACGCTCCCTTGAACGTACGATGTTGATACCCAAATCGAAATCTTAGACAAGACAAGACAAAGCATTTATTGCAATCATATTAAGTACACAAAATTACATAATATGTACCCTGCAAGGGCGCAGCAGTCTTATAACTAAATAACAATCTAGTACAAAGATTTAGAGACAATTATTTGAGATCACAGGCAGTGCTTAAGAGCTAAGTTACCTACTCATAGCATAGGTATTAATTTAACGTTCCATTATCAAAAAACTCCTGCAGCGTATAGAAAGATTTGTCTTTTAGATGTGTGTTAAGTGCTTTATTGAATAATTTTGAATTTTCTATTTCTTTTATTGACTGCGGAATTAAGTTTATTAAAGATTTTTATGCACATCATGTGTGGTCCGGAGTGAAATATTTTTAAGGTAGAAGTGGGCAAGGAAAGGAAGTTATTTTGGCGGAGATTTAATGGTTTTGCATGACGGTCTTTTGCTTGTAGGAAGAAAGAGCTGTGTAATTTGACAAAAGTGCAAACTTCAAAAATATATAAGGAGGTAAGTGTTAATATTTTCAGGTTTTTAAAATGTGGCCGACAACTTTCCCTTGGTTTTATGTTCGCTAAAATTCGGATGCATTTTTTTTGTAGAATAAATAAGTTATTGGCATTCGTACTATTACCCCAAAGGAGTATGCCATAGCGGAGTATGGAATGGGCGTAGGCATAATAGGCGGAAGTGGCAGTTTTTAAGTCTGTTGTTTTTTTAATTCTAATAAGGCATATGAAAATCTGGATAGTTTATTGCTTACTTTCTGTATGTGGTCTTTCCAATTAATGTTTGTGTCGATGGTTAATCCTAACAAGGGAAATGTATCGGTTTGTTCCAGTTTAATGTTGTTGTATGAGAAATCTATATTTAACGGTTGTCTTTGGTGTGGTCTGAATTGCATTAATTTTGTTTTGCTGAAATTCAATTGTAGATTATGTTCGGTTAGCCAAGAATCTATTTCAGTCAGGATATGGGTGAGGCTAGAATTAAGATTATTATTATATATGCACGGAAATACTACTGAGATATCATCTGCAAATAAAATACTAGGTGTACTCGTATTGATGGAGTAGGGCAAATCGTTGATGTATATAAGGAACAGTAAATCTAAACTAGACATTCATTGACACTTCGCGCAACTTATACTGACACTTAGACAAAGGGCTTCTGCCCTCACAGTTCTCGCACGTTCACAATGAGCCTCATGATATTATTCAAAAACCAAATACAATGTCTCCAGAACAATGGCAGCAGGTTTATGTGAAGACTAGGAAAGCAAATATTTCTTTAAGTAATAAAGAACACATTATTCACAGACTGCTGGCAAAGGAACGGAAGAAGCTAAGAAGATCAACGCAATCTTCTACGACGTGTCCCATAAGTTCGATATCTTAAAGGAGTTCAACCTCTCCTCTTACTACTCCGGGAAATCTTTGGTGGTCGTGCCGGAGTACAGGGGTTACGGGATTGCGGAGAAGTTTCTGACAGTGAGGTACAATTATTTTAGTATCTTTCCTCACAGACCGGTGGCGGGGGTGGCAAAGAAACAGGGATATTACCGCGAAAATCGCAGTTGATGAATTGCGGAAATTTTTCTTTATCATTCTAATTACGGCTTAGTGAAAGTAAAAGAGGAAAATCCCCGCAATTTGCGAATTTCGGTTTTTGCGGTAGCCCCCGTCCCACTCGTTCAATCTCTTGAAGGAGTTCAACCTCTCCTTTTACTACTTCGGGAAATTCTTGATGGTCGTGTCGGAGTACAGGGGTTACGGGATTGCAGAGAAGTTTCTGACAGTCCGGTAATTTATGTGTTTCGTACAAACCTAATGGTGCTCAGGGCCGGATTTAGGGGAGGGCAACCGGCGCTGCAGCCCCGGGGCCTCCACAAAAGAGGGGCCCCAGATTAGAGACTTCGGAAATATTACCTTTTTTTTGGAAAATAATTTGGGGCCAGGGAGCCTCCACTCCTTTATTGCCCAAGGCCTCCAGACCTCTAAATCCGGCATTGATGGTGCTCCTATGCTGGCTGTAATATATTTCGACGTGTTTTAACAAATTAAAACTTTATTTTATTCTCCAGTCTTGGATAGTATGGCACAATTTGTTTTAAAACAGATATAAATTAATGGAGCGTTAAACTAAAGGCAGCTCTTACCTATTTGCTTCTCAAAGCCAAATCTATTACTTAATAAATAAATAAAATGTTATTTATTCAGGTATCAACACATTAAATTACAACTTCTAATTAATACCTCCTTCAACGAACACTAATAATTTATTGAATGCCGCTCATAATATATTTGTTTTACAGGCGACTAATGTGTGGAGCCCACGGCATACCCATGACCGCCGCATGGATGTCCACCTTCGCGACGCAGATCGCCGCAGCAAAAGACGGCTGGCAGACCCTCTGTGAGCTGGACTATGGAGATATTGCTCGGAGGCATGGTGTTAGCTTTGAGGGGGTACCCCCCACTAATAAATACATGGCGGCTTGGCCTCTTTATGAATCAAATAGGCTTGATAATTAAACTTCTTGTAAAGATTTTTTTAGTCTTAGTTACAAGTTATACGGGCTTAGGACGACTTCGTCCAAAATTCTATTCCTTTTTAAATCGTCCACAATGCCATGTCGCTACCATTGAATTCCTAAAAAAATAAAATAAAAATAATTAAATTAAAATTAATATTTAAATAAAAATAAAATAAAATCCGAAGTCGTCGACATTCTTATGTCGTCAATTTCTTATCTTGTTCATATTCCTCCTTCCTTCCATAGGTCGCGGGTTCAAACCCCGATTCGTACCAATGAGTTTTTCGGAACTTATGTACGAAGTATCATTTGATATTCACCAGTCGCTTTTCGGTGAAGGAAAACATCGTGAGGAAACCGGGCTAATCCCAATAAGTTTACCCTCTGGGTTGAAAGGTCACCTGGCAGTCACTTTCGTAAAAACTAATGCCTACCCAATCCTCGGGATTAGTTTCCAAGCGGACCCCAGGCTCCCATAAACCGTGGCGAAATGCCTGGACAACGCGAGGAAGAAAAAGAAGAAGAAGATTCCTGCATGTTCCACCGTGCTAACTCGTCACCTTCGGATATCTTCTATAGAAGAGTGCTAACGCGATATAGGAATTGTGGTATTGTGGTCGATATAGGAATCGTAACGAGTTAGCACCGTGGACTATATAAAAATGTGGACGAAACAGGACAGTGGACCTTATGGCAATAAGGATAACTTAAGAAGGTGACCAAATAGAACTGTAGATAAGGTGCCCTGAAATGAGCCGTAATACGTTTAGTGAAGTAGAATGTTATCGGCTGCAGCCACCAACTGTTAGCTTATGTATAGCGATTTGATAAATAATATGATTTTACAATGTACGTTTAATTACAGTATTATTTGCCTCTAAAGTTATTTTCCTTTTATTCAAATCTCTGCAACGTATAAAGCGCCTTGGTAATAAAGTAAGCAATCTATCATCATTTAACTTTGCTGCTCATTTTATGGTAGGCGCTTACATTATGAACGAAAGTTCAGACATTTGAAGCTAATCTTTCGTTTTATTTGCGTTCAAAGCACGTTTAAACTGCGGTTTATAGCTTAGAATATGGTGTAAAGGACTTTGGGATCTGGTGGAAAACTTTATTTGATGATATAAACCGTTTTATTATCTGATAAACTCCAGATGTTGAACTTAGTTCTTAAGTCGTTAGCGCGAGACATAACGTTTGAATTAAATATACTTATTATTGAGTAATTAATGATTAGAGTCGATAAGATTATCCATATCCTGTTGACAGAATAACTCGAACATAGGTAACTATGTTCGAATAAACAGAAAAGTGAAATAAAAGATCTTTACTCTTTACTCAATTTATATTTTCAGTACCAAAAAGTTAAGAACATTAATGAAACCAAATGCTCATTATTTTCACAAGAAAAAATCACATCGGAAGCGGTTATGGCTGATATGTCAACTAAGTCGTTTCCTTTTAGGGATAGACAACTTATTTTGACAAATTATAGGTCGGGTCATCCCTAGAAGTTCATAAAAACCATTAGCGGATGGGTTTTACGAGGGTTTATTTGACGTGTATTTATAATAATTCAGCCTATATACGTCCCACTGCTGGGCACAGGCCTCCCCTCATGCGCTAGCCCAATGCGGATTGGGGACTTCACATATACCTTTGAATTTCTTCGTAGATGTATGCAGGTTTCCTCACGATGTTTTCCTTCACCGAAAAGCTGGTGGTAAATATCAAATGATATTTCGTACATAAGTTCCGAAAAACTCATTGGTACGAGCCAGGATTTGAACCCGCGACCTCCGGATTGAAAGTCGGACGTCATATCCACTCGGCCACCACCGCTTATATTTATTGCATAATATAGCCACTATTTATTTATTGCATAATATAGGCACTTTATGACTCCATAGAGCGTCTAGTGGTGCAGGGTAGATCAAACGGAACAAGACCGCGTATAAAGCCATCTATGCGATGGACAGACCAAATCAAATCTGCCTTGGGACCGCTGAACGCATTTGCCAGTATGACCTCCAACCGAAAAAAATGGGGCGAAATCGTATGTCAAGCAACATCTGCGCCTGATGTCAGCAGTTGACCACGACATTCTGCAAAGAGCGAAACGACAAAGAAAAAGAATATTTTTCTCTAGGTACTCATAGATAGATAGATAGAATACTCTTTATTGGCACACCTCAGTAAAAAGATACAAGAAAAATAAACAATTGATTAAATGTAGAGGCAGACAACAGGCGATTTTATCGCTAAAAAGCGATCTCTTCCAGACAACCTTTGGGTAGCGGAAATAGAGAAGTTAATCGAAAAAGCTGTTGCTAAACTGTTATGAAGCCTAGATTCACACACACAATTACAGTGAATAAACATACACATATAAGGAATACAAATAGTCATACATAATAGTACATTACGATACAAGTGCGAAAAATAGGAAATTCGAAACGAGTGGCGATAAATTAAAACACGACCGAAGGGAGTGCTTTAAATCGACACGAGTTGCGAATTACCTTTTCGCACATGTATCGTACAACGTTTTACAGTACATATGGCCCTTTAAATGTTCGACACAGTAACGTAATATGCTAATTTTCGCACTAGTGCTATAAAGTAGCACCATATGTACTGTAAACATACATATAAATAATTTCAGGTTTTGCTTAATTTTTAATTTTTTGTATGTAGTTTTTTGACAGAATAAGATAATATTATGTAAAATTTTTGTGTTCCTTATTCTGTACAGTATATGTATGGCCTACAAAATCTTCCTCTAAGTTACGAAAACTTGCGATATTTAAGTTACCTTAATGGAAAACTACATTACATTTACATACTACTACTAACATTTACATACTATTACTAGATAATTAATTGTAATAGAGAGCTAAAGTCAAGTAAAAAACTGACCTTGACATCCAGAACAGATGGCGCTGTACTGCGCCATATGTTTGAGGTCATTGAATTGTCAAACGTCAATTTTCGACAGTCAAACTTAACGCACAATGTATTGAGCTGTACAGCACCATCTCGTTAACCTGTCAAATTTGAAGCACAAAATTGTCTTAGATTTTACGCATCTTATTAGTATCTTTGCTACCATACAATACATATTCACCCAGAATAAGGAGCTCTTCTAACTTACCAAATTTTATCAAAATAACTATAATAAAGTAAAAATTGACACATTTAGCACTAAAAATGACAATTGTGTCTGTTTAGAAGATATAATCTTGAGGGTCCATCCCCGACTAGTCACGTTGCGTTATTCAACGGAATAATTTTAAGGGCAAAGTCACGCGGCTTGCCCTTGGCCTTTCCATGACCTTGGGTCTACGAGTCCCTATCCCTTTGACGGTCATGGAATACATTAAACTAAGAAAGTTTCGTAAACAACCGGTTAATTGAGAAAAACAAGCTAATTCTAAGGCTTTGCTTGACATTTTTATAACATTTTTTTAACACAGATCTACGATGACGCTTAAACTAAGATAGGGCCCATTTTATTTGAAGAAACGTCACTTTGGACACTTTTGGACACAGGACAATTTTGTTTGAAGAAACGTCACTTTGGATACTGACATACCCGATCCATATCGTAGCTATACCTAATATTTGACGTATCTTAAAGTTCGAATCGGGCCGACTTTGTACCTACGCGATCATTGACAGCGGTTAGGGCATTCAGTACCGGTCAATTCGCAATACCTAACAATATTGTGTATTAGAATACCTACCTAATTTTCATATACTTCGGATATCTCTCACGCTGCCAAGGGCGGATCCACCGTTGTGGGCACGATGGGCATGCCCACAACCCTAATAGGGTGCCCTATTGATTCGCCGAGTAAAATTACGCCAATTTTTGTTTCGCAGACGCTTTGGCAGACCACTGTTTGGCAGAATTTCATAATACAGAGTAGTCAATTGGCAACTTGGTATAACATTTATAAGCGGATTTACTCTTCGTAGAGTAATCGATTGGTAACCGTCACAATTACCCGAGAAACCCGTGGTCGAAACACGATAGGTAGAGTGATTTTTTGTATTAATTATTAGAAATTGGAGCATATTAATATCAGCTGATCCCTACTTATTTACAAGAGTAACAATTATTTACTAACATTACAGGGCCGGGGCAATTGATTTTAGCTTAACGAGTCTTAGAAACCCGAAACATTTACAAATATTAGTCCAAATTTCTAAAAATAATGCCAGCTTTGAATTATCAGACGTAGTTGTTTTTTAGCGTAGTTATTTATCTAAACAGGGCAATTTATTGTTTGAGATTTCAGATACATTACTTTATACACCTATAATATGTATGTAGTACCGCAATTACTAAATTACTAACTGTCACTTTATTCGAAATTAAATTTAAAAAAAAAGCGGCCAAGTGCGAGTCGGACTCGCCCATGAAGGGTTCCGTACCATTTATGACGTATTAAAAAAACTACTTACTAGATCTCTAAGTATGGGGAACCCCCAAAATTTATTCTTTTTTTCTATTTTTGTGTAAAAATCTTAATGCGGTTTATAGAATACATCTACTTACCAAGTTTGAACAGTATAGCTCTTATAGTTTCGGAAAAAAGTGGCTGTGACATAATCGGACAGACAGACGGACATGACGAATCTATAAGGGTTCCGTTTTTTGCCATTTGGCTACGGAACCCTAAAAACGTTACTCGAGAAAAGTTGTTTAATCCGACAGATTACTCTGCCAAATGAAATTCTTAGGTTACTAACCGATTACCAAATTTTTTGCTAAATAAGAAAGTAAGAAATAAAGAAAAAAAACTCTAACCAAAAGACCCAAAAGATGACCAAAAGTTTTTGCAAAGAATTTATCGCAAAAGAATAAACACCAAATAATCATTTCCCAACTCAATACATAGCATTAAAAATGTTTTGCATCAGAACGTTTTGAAAAACACTGTGTAGACATTTCCGTATTTCAAAAAATTTTGTCACCATTTTTATTCCTCGAATTATATTTATCAAAACATTACAAACCAATTTTGACAAATATTTTTTTTATTTAGTCATTTTTATACGTCGCTGTCTCTTTCGCTGTCGCTTAACCTAACCACACAGTATTTTTATGCGACAGTTCGTTTTTGTGGGGGTCGTACCTCTAACCTAACCCGCTTTTCCGGCAACCGTTTGCCTTTCTGGGGGTCGCAGTTCTAACTTAACCTGCTTTTCTAACAAGAGTTCATTATTAAGAGTGTCGCAGTTCTAACCTAGCCCGCTTTTTATGGCAACAGTTCGTTTTTATGTTGTTGTAAAAAATAAATAAAAATAGACTAAACATGTTTGATAAACTAAAAATTGTTCAACATTTTTAAATCAAGTTCAAAAAAATTGGTCTAATTAAATTGTTTTTAGGGAAATGGTAATTTGTTAAATTGAAATCTGTCAAATAAGTATAGAGGAAAAGGTTGATTGAAAAATGTACAGTTGCAAAAAAATATTTGGGAAATGCAATTGGGTAATTTTTTTTTTGGTAAAACCAAAATTACCAAAAGTTACATCTAGGTACGAATAAATCCCTCTGCAAATCGATGTTCGGCGAAACGTTGTCTGCGAATCTACAAAAAATATGTCGGGGAATCATTAGGTACACCCTTATAGTCTTGTGACGTAACACTTTCACAGTCTATTGAGATCGATAGGCTGATGATCGTTCATAAACGACGAAGATCATATCTCATGAGTCATGATTGTTCATGAGTGAGTTCGTAATCCGACTCGCACTTGGCCGATTTTAGGGTGGCTGTGACCACAACCTTTTTTGAGGGCTGGATCCGCGCCTGCACGCTGCTCCCCGGATAGCCTAGATAGAGTTATTATGACGGGCAAAGTTGAAGGCACCAGACCTCAGGGCCCTTCCCCTACTAGATGCCGTACTCAAATCACTGGACCTATGCAATTAAAAATGCACGAGGCCATGCGCTTGGCGAGGAGTAGAACCCTATGGAGGAACCTAGTCTTCAACAGAAGGACATGATGTCACGATCCTCAGCACTGAGGGACCGACTGAAGAAGAAGACCAATATTGTGTTTCTTCTTATACGGAATTTAGATGGACTTTTTTTTAATACCACGTCGGTGGCAAACAAGCATACGGCCCGCCTGATGGTAAGCAGTCTCCGTAGCTTATGTACGCCGACAACACCAGAGGAGTTAGATGCGCGTTGCCGACCCTAAC